>NC_088888.1:87826158-88133014 GCF_037157495.1 Lathamus discolor
AAAAGAGGTATATATGTAAAATGAGTGAGCGATGCCACTGTCCTTCAGAGTAATCCTGCATCTTGGTCAGCCCTGAATTGGTCAGGCAGTTGGACTGCTTTGTTTATAGTACTCAGATCTTTAAAATTCACGCATGCACTTGAGTCCCCTGTAAGAAATCCACTTTGTGTGGGAGAAGACTTTAGACTGATAAGAGTAGACAGTGTCTACTGGTGGTGCAGGTGCTTTTGTAGATCTTGGATGGCATCACTGGGGAAAAGGTGAGACATACTTGTGTTGAAAGTGCAAGAAAGTTCTGAAATTTCAGTTACATGCAATAAACTGGGAATCCTGGGATCTTGTAGAAACTATGACTATTAATTAGGTAAATGGAAGTTAAAACCTTATTATACGTAGAAAGAAAAAATCCTTATTTGAATGCAAATACATTTTCCCTATGCCAGTATTATATAAGGATATGAATTCGTATGCTTTGAATATGTCAAAGACAGATTACTTCCTGGATATGTCATACATAAAGAATACAAAAACCTAAAAAAGTGTGAAAGAGAAACCAGACAATGTATGAACCGCCTCAAGTTAACTGTACTAATGGACAGATTCTGACTGAAAACAAACTTTGACACTCTAAGACTTTAGCAATTATACCTCTTGTAATCGCACCAGTTTACCTGAACAAGGGTGCAGTGCTGTGAGTATGCATTTAAACACTTATTCGAGCTGTATACAGTGACACTGCATTTTTAAGTAAGAAACAGAGAAATGAAGAGACTTTTCTCTATCCATAGCGCCACAGTTAATCTCAGAGGGATAGCATGATTCACTGCAGTTCAAAATATTGAAGACCCCACTCACACCCTGTTCCATCTACTCTGGAATTTGTCAAGATGAAAAGCAATTTCAGTAAAGAACAGTGTAGTTGTCTTGTGTGTGTCTAGGGCATAACAGCTCAGTGAAAATCACAGCTTTGGCTAAAGCAACATTCTCAAAGGCAAAATGAAGTTAAAATGGTGCAAACATAACATATCCTTTACACTACTCATGTAAGTATGCAATAGCACCACAAATGTTGGAACAACAGTATAACTTACCCATGCTTAGCACATCTGAGACTTTTTGGTTTTGCATTAGATAAAAAGAGTATTGATAACTGGAGTAAGTATTACTTGAAAAGAAAGTTAATGAAGTACCTCTAACTTTCCTGAGCACAGGGGAACCAGCAACTGAAGTTCCCTAGATTTCTGTTTCATGAGCGGTTCTTATAAATTGTAGAGCTCTCAAAGCCAGTACTTTGGACTAGCTGAATCACTACTTTGATATCATGCTGTTGGCACATCAAAAAATGTAAAGCTAAGGAAATTTAAAATATGCAAATCTGATTGTTTTTTCTGAACTCATGGGAAATCTTGGCAGAAAATGCAGACCTTACCAGCAGTTCCCGTTTCTCCCAATAAATGCTATTACATATCTTCCTCAAAACTGCTGACACTATTTTGGAGAAAAAGTAAATAAAAATCATGGCCTTTAATATATCCATTGATGCTAAAATGTTCTTTTCAGATGAAAACCTGAAACACAGGTCTTCAACCATTTTATTTCAGACAGAATAACAGAAAACTACATTTTTGCTTTGCTAGCAGTATTTTTTTCTACTTTGGCATAGAATATATAAATTTTTCTACTTTCATTTGCGAAATGGCATAGAGTTAATTTTGGTTGAAAAAAAGGAAAAAGTTAATGTTAAATGATATTTCAAAGCTCTTTGTTTCAAAAGATTTGAAATTAACTTTATTTCCTCTGCTTTTTCTGGATTTTTGTTTAAAAATGGGTGTCAATGGTTTAAAAATAGCAATCAGATCCAGTTTTTGATAACACAAAACTACAAGATTTATTTATTTATTTATTTATTTTTAGGATTGTAAGTTAATATTTAGAAAAAATAAGCCAGAGCACAAATTTTAGTAAGATCTCTCAAAATTTCATGAATAGCTATTGTACCTTTGAGGTACAATTCTGTAAAAATTCCATGCAATTGACAAAAGTGCAGTTTCTCAAGAAAGCATATTTTTAAAAAGTAGTAACATATTCACATATGTCTGCAAGAACGCCGCAGAAATGAAGAAAAAGACTTCTGTTTCCTTGGGTTGCAAGAATTTGGAATGCACAGAGAAGTTCCCATCTGAGCGGAGCATGGTAAGGACTCTGGATGTGATGTATTCTGCCTGTGAGTGACACTGCCTCTTACCTGCAGAGGAGCTGGCTTTCCAGGCAATGCAGCATGGCAGTGTGACGTTGCTGCTTGTCATTTGAGGTGGTTCAACTTGCTGCATACATGCAAATCACCAGCAAAATTGCAGGGTCAAAAGAATGACGTACATAGGAGGCCTGCACTTTATGATTGTATTTTAAGATCCACTTGAACTAAATATTAACACATTTTTATAATTCTCCCTCATGTCAAACATGCCTCCATCTGCAGGAGTATTCCCAGCAAATTAACTGACAAAAAAATATCATTGCTGAAATGAAACATGGATACAGGAGGCTCATCCCAGAGATTAACTTTTGTGTCTAAATCTGTAGTGTGAGATTGAGGTATGAGTCCAGCTTAAGCTTGCACAAAACAAAACAAAACAAGCTGTAAGGAAGAAAATTCTGTTGCAAAAGCCTAAAGAAGAAGCTTTCTCAGACTCAGTGCTTTGCTGGAATCTGATTTATTGCATATTCAAAACCTCTCAAGATTGTTCTAGGGACAGCTTTGGCTCAACTTGAAGAATTTACCTTTACTGGGTAACACTTGGCATCAAAAAATAGTCCCAATACTTCTTTACAAGTTCTCTGGAAGATAGAGAAGAAAAGCAACCCCTGACACTTTTAGATGATGTTTCTTCCTTCCTACAAGGAGGAGAGTCTCCAAACTGCAAGTATTTCCTTTGAAGATGCTGTTCTTTTACTTTCAGTTATCTTGGGCAGAACAGAATTATCTTTTTCCAGGGAAAAACTAAGGCAGTATTAGACACACAGCTTTCATAAAAGCAGCAGATAGTGCAGCGGTCTGCCACTCAGTGATCACAGTTCCCAAAAGAGGAGTGTGCAGCTGGGAGAGGATCTCTTGTGTCACTGAGTCACTTATGTCTTCTGATTTATAGTCTGTTTCCTTTGAATTTCTGGCCTCCATTTACTCATGGCTGGTATATACCTATTTGCTTTGGTGCCAGCTGAGGTCTTTAGCTTAGGTAGGTCTTCCTTGTTATTATTTTCCTTATCTGAGCCTTCATCTTCAGCTGAAAAGTCAAAGTCAAACCCTTTCCACTGAGGTTTTCAAGACTTGGTTAAGTAATGCCATGGCATCCAAATGCAGTGTTGGTTCTTTGAGGAGGAGGTTGGACTAGGTGACACCCAGAGCTTATATTCCAGTTCACATTTCTGTGATTTTTGCCTATGAAAAAAGACTGAATTTATGTCAGGCTTGGGAATCTGTTAGTTTGTATCTCATTAATTAAATGAAAGGCTGTGTCTATACTAAAAAAAGCACAAATTTCTCTTAGGTTCAGATATTATATACAAATTTTACAAATCCTTTACTTGAGCTCTTACTAATCAATACAGGATGCAGATGCTGACAATAATATCAAAATCAAAGTTTCTCCTTTGAGTGCCTATGAAAACCAGAATGATGTCTTGATTTCAAATATGTAATGAAAATAAAAGCCAAACCTGTTAGTCCCTGATGGTAAGCAGTTCCTGTATTTTGATATTCCAGCAAATTTTAGCGATTTAACTAGTTGAAACTGTAGTTTAAAGATCAACATCAAGCTCTTACCACAATGGTAATTTCTTTGAAAAATATTTAGAAGCTGGGGTAACATTTAAGCCAGTATGCTCCTTCATACTAAGTGAAGAAAAACATCATGTAGCTGAGCCATTTGGGCAAGAGGAAATTTAAACATTGGTGAGTTCCTGCAGTTAAAAATGCTACTTGTGACACACAGTAATACTTACCTTTATAAATGGTGGTGAAAAATAAATGAGTCTTTGTCCTGAGTTCAGCAGTACCAGTCATTTTTCTCCTTCTTAGTAGCTGGTGCAGTGCTGTGTTTTTGACTCTCAGCCTGAGAACAACACTGATAACACCGATGTTTTTAGTTGGTGCTCAGTAATGTTTACTCTGACCAAGGACTTTCTGAGTCTCATGCTCTGCCAGGGAGGAGGGGAAGCTGGGAGGAAGCAGAGACAGGACACCTGACCCAAACTAGCCAAAGAGGTATTCCATACCACAGCACGTCATGTCCAGTATATAAACTGGGGGCAGTTACCCGGAAAGGGCTAGATCACTGCTTGGGTTGGGCTGGGTATCAGTCGGCAGGTGGTGAGCGGTTGTATTCTCTTCCCTTGTTATTTCCCTTACCATTATTATTATTGGTGGCAGCAGCAGTGATTTGTGTTATACCTTATTTACTGGGCTGTTCTTATCCCAACCCATGGGAGTTACATTCTTTTGATTCTCCTCCCCATCCCCCTGTGAGCGGGGGGGAGGAAGCGGGGGAGTGAGTGAGCGGCTGCGTGGTTTCTGAGTTGCCGGCTGGGCTTAAACCACCACAGTCTTGCACAAGTAGCTTCATTTATATATCCAGGATTCTGTATAATTCAGAAACTGTTAGTATTACATATGTGTTTCCCAAAATAGAAGCAGGAATGAAAAATATATAATTGTTCCTTGGAACTTTCCTTTTCAGGATTTTTTCAAGAAGTATGTCTAAAGATAATGAATAAGTTATTATCAAATGTTAAACTTATGATTAAAACTTAATTGTACCCTGGGTTAATAGAGTAATTGAAGTAATAATAAGGAACTGTATTTGGAACAGGTGTGCGACTAATTCAGTAAGATAGTAAATTTTTAGTAGCATGCTACAGTTCAAAAGGGACTCAAAAGTGGAGTTACTTCCATTTTATTCTCCAAGAAACTTAATTTTTTTCACAATCACAGGCAGAATTCTGTCTGCTGACTCCTACCAAATCTGTTGAGCAGGAGCTGCTGTGGTTGGCACTGCTTCACTCCTTCAGACACCATTTTGAAGTTAATTGGGGTATGACTAAGAGCTGTCATTAATTCTGTAGACCTGACTCCATGTAAGTTCCCTGGACATTTTTGTGCACTATTTCTACACATTGGTACTGTTTCTGTAGTTTGCATTCACATCATCATATTTGATTTGGCTCTTTTTTTTAACTGAATGACTTTTATATGGCTCAGAATAGTTTGGGTAAAATGGTAAAAGAACAGCAATTTCTGAAACACCAAAGCATGCTCCATGCTTCTCCAATGTAAATTGAGCAAAATATTTGTCATAATGCAATGCTTCTATTTTATAAATAAGTTTATTTGAATCCTTCGTTACCATTTAGCATGCTTGCAGAATTTCCTCTCATCCAAGTAGCTATTTTTGTCCAAACATAATTTGCTTTCCATCTTGCACTTGTTTTTATTAGAATATTGAAGCTGAATTTTTCTCCTCAGGCAATATTCTTAAGTTTGCAGGCTCTCTTTTACGGGTCTTTTTAAAAATAGGTTTCTGTATTTTACTTTATATCATTATTTAGGGTATTTGTAAGATGCTTGTCTCCCTTGTGTAAGATTCAGAAGGTTAAACTTACTGTTATGAAGGTTAAACCTAGGATTTGGAGGGAAATATAGACAAAATCTGAGTGGTGTTTTTGGCACAATTATAAACCTTGTTCTTTGGCAGAAGACTGGAACCCCAACTTTTGAAGACTTAGTTCTGTGCCAGTTTTACTCGTAAGTGTAGTAGCTGTTACTAGAAGTGGCCAATCTCATGGACTTTTTGTGAGTCTGTGGTATAAATTGGTGGACGTTGTCATTTTCTTCCCTGTGTACAGACTTCATGTTGACATCTCTACTGCTATGTTTTTTCCATTCTCTCTGTCTCTGCTTGTATACAGAGACTCTCTTTTCTTATTTTTCATTCTGCCCAGTCTTTGCACCAATTTCACCCTATTTTCCATTATTAATTTTACTTTCCATCTTCCTATCTGTTCCTGGAGGTGAAAGGAATGAATACATAAAATAAAAGCTCCATCTCACTCAATTCTGAACCAGTAGCACCTCAGTGACTTTCAAATTATCACAGGCAAAATGAAGATGCCTGTCCTTAGTGGTAATTCATTATTCTCCCACGTATCTGGCGCAAGATACTAAACGTGATCATTTCAATGGATCAACCTTTTTCCCTTTTGCATATGGCAAATCATTCCCAGAATAAGAAGGAAGAACTAATAGCAGTCACTAAACATCTATCAGATAATTGATGCTTTCATTGATGTGAATTAGTTTATTAAATCTGAAAAACAGCAGTCACTAATTTTGAGGAAAAAGTCAGTATCATTGCTAAGTGTGAAGCAGAAGCTGCAGAAAGCAGTACATGACAGTATTTAGCAGTACAAAAATGGGTTGTATAGCATTTTCTTTATTACACATCATGCATTTTGTCACCTTATGCTGATGATAAATCGTCCATAAGAACCTTTCAGTTTAACACAGATGTCATGGATGAAGTCATGCACTGCACTTATAAGAGAGAAGCAGCAATATACTTTATTGATATTAAGTATTGAGTTACAAAGTTCACTGCTAAATGCAACAGTTGTTTAACATGATTTGATAGTGAGGTACACTTGATTATTTACTGCATAGAGGACAGGGTCAGACAAAACTGTCAGGAAGACCTTCCTATTGAGTCATAAGGTTCAGAAAGGACCCCCTTGCATTCTAAATTCTTTCTCAGAGAGGAATCTAGTGCTGCTGGATCCACTCCCTGTCCAGACTTGGTGAATAGTTAATGTCTAAAGGGTTATATATGTGTCATCAATCCTTTATATCATTTAGCTAAGATTTCAAAATTTAGCATGCTATTAATCACTTACTGAAAATCTGTTGCAGCAGAGTCTCTCAACCTCAAAGAGTAACCTTGAGAGGTGTCTACGCTAGGGAAGATCCTGGTGTTGAGCCTACTGCCATGAAGGAGTGCTCAACAGGCCCTGGATTGTCCATTACTTACAGAATAAAATTATTAACTTAGAGTCATATTTACATACTAGCAACACGTTCATACAGACCTTGGCTACTGTGTTGCCGTCTGTCCCCAAGTCCAGACTAACCTGAATGCAGCCATCACAACCCTCATGGCTTAAGGGATGGAGAAGGGGGAAGCAGACCAGACTGCCACAACAGGTATATAGAAAGTAATTCACTTACATGTATGTTGGAGAGCCTGAACTTACTGGTAAAATTCCAACCTGGCTTCCCTGATAGGTAAGAGTAGTCAACAGGGCTCAGTGTAGAATTTTGAGGCTAAGAGACTGTGGGTTTAGGGTAGTGTAGTCAGCTGAAGACAAGGGTAAGTGACACACAGGGACTGATGCTGCTGCACAGCATGACCTTGCTGGTAGAACAAGGACTGCTCTGAAACAAAATTTCTGTGTTGCTAACCTAGAGAGTTTTAAGAAGAGATTATCTGAAGTTTTTGTGATGGCTGAGTAAAGTAAATTTGAGGAAGCTTACCAAAACTTACAGAGTTGTTCATCTCTGAAGGACCTGAAGGTGCAGAGGGAAGCCATGATTTTTTCTATTTGTGTGAGATAAAGTCTGAATATTTTGGATTTTTACTGTTGCTTCACATGTGTTCTATATCCTGTAGTTTATACTTTGGTTTGTTTTTCCTGGGGAAGGGTCACTTTTTTTTGCATGCTATTTTACTTTTGAAATTTCCAGCAATGAACTTTCTAACAGTACAGAAATATTCAGTGAACATATATTGAATCTAGGAAGCACTTAGACATTGTACATGATCTACCATGTAAATTCACAGAAGTCACTGGCCTAAGACAATTCTGTTATGTCTGAACTTTATTCTTTCATTGTGCTCTTTTACATCCTTAATTGTTAATTCCTTGCAGAATTCCTACTAATTATTTAAAGTTACATTAGGTGAGTTGTCAACATTTGCTTCAAATAGACAACCATTTTCATTCAAATAAAATTACTATGTTCTCAGTACTTGCTTCTATCAGCATATTACAGATTTTTTTTAAGGAAAAAATATTATCACTTGAAAACTGTCTAATTTATGTGCACAGTAACTTCTTTTTATATCATTTATAACTGTGTGTGCATACCCATATTAACTTTATAACACATTACAAATTGATACATGTAGTGCTGCTATGAGATACGACACAAAAGTACATTTAATGACTTTTCCATACAGCAGACAGATATTGTAGCTCATTTAATTTTAGAAGAAGCTGGGTATATTCACTGTGGCTATTATGGTTTGTAATACCTTATGTTGCAAGTTTTAAGGTCTATCAGAATTCCCTGTACACAACAGAGCTCCTGCTGTATGTCAAGTAAATAAAATATATTTTGAAAACTCCCTAAACACTTATGTTTCAGCAGTGGTTGTTAAGGTTATTTATGGATATATCTAGTCTCAGCATGTGGAATTCATAGCACAGGATGTCACAGAATAAAATATCAGAGCTAGATCTGAGAAGTAGCTGGCTGATTTTATGACTAGTGTAATGTTTGTGGGTGGTACATCCCTTAACATGGCAAGTCTGTGCAGGTACAGGTGCGAAAGCAGATTCATTGCCTTGAAGAAGACAGGAACTTAAAATCTGTCTTTCAGTTCACTGGATATCATCGCATTTTTCAACACTTTTTGCAATGTGACTGCCAGAGCTGGATAGAGTGACCCATGGACTCAGTTTTAGCAGTTATTAGTGTCCTTCTCTAGATCATGCTCCTGTTCAGCTAGTCCCAGTTTAGTCATGCCTTGACTGTGTTAGCACTCATTGCTAGCATATCATGCTGAGAGGGTATAGTCCATCAGCCTGCTCTTTACCTAAGTAATTTTTTAGAGAAATAACTCTGTATGACTCAGTCACCACAATGATTTTACATCCTAATATGCAAATATGCATGTGCTATCTTAGATCTATATAAGTCAGTTATTGGTATGGCCTAGTCAATGATTTCTTGGCATCATTGGATTTTATTTGTAGTAGTTTTATTACAGATCGTTGCTAAAGATGCCAAATACCATTAACACAAAACTGGAGCTTACAAGAAACATGACTTCCCACTTCTAGTTACTTTAGAAAGTCTATTCATCACCCAGATTCTCCTTTATTAGCATGTGTTTTATTGATTTTATATAGTGTTACACATAGTGGTAAGTCAAATAAAAAATCTCACTGAAAATCAAAAGGTTGAGATTATTCGACTACTTTATGCAGTTGCCTTCTCCAACTGGATTTGCAGTGCCATAAAACTGAGGACAATTCTTAGGTCAATGAAGAGTATTAAACACAATTTGCTGGCTGTAATGTGTTTCCACAGTAAGTTTTCATTTCTGCATTCACCCACCCACCCCCTTTACATGCATATGTGCACACATATTTACTTTTTCAAAAGTTTAAGTCATGGATAGAGGTATTAGTCTTGATAGACTATTCATCTGGTTGACTACAGTGATGCAATATTATTAAAAAAGAGTATGTTTATTCTACCTTTTTTTTTGGATTTAAAATGAAATAAAAGGTCTAACATAGAGACTTTATGTGTCCTGCCAAATACTTAAAATTACAAACCCCAAATACTATGAGATCAACCTGTCATCCTCCAAGCTGCAGCACACAGTGAAATTCTAGCAGCTCATACACCACTCTATACCTCAAACCACCAACTGCTCTTCAAAGGTTAGCAGAAGCAGACGGACCTTGCTACATACCACCAGAAATACACATTTTTAATGATGTCTCTCCAAGGCTCACAGTATGAGACTGAATCATGCTATTTAAAAAATAATTATTACTTGCTGCAAACCTGTAGTTTAATAAAATACCAAAAGCAGCAAAAGGAAAATAAGTGAATGGGAGAACAAAAATCACAAAAGCCAACATGTTTAGGCATGTTTTCCCTGGTGGTATGGGGGAAAGAAGAGTAAAAGTGAGAAAACTCATGAGTCAAGATAAAGGCAGTTTAATAGGTAAAGCAAAAGCTGCACATGCTTAGTAATAAGTAAACCTAAAACATAGCTAAACCATCCTTGTGTTATCAACACTGTTTGCAGCACAGATCCAAAACATAGTCGCTGCTAGCTATCCCATAGCTAATAGTTATCCCTAGAAGAAAACTAACTCTACCTCAGCCAAAATTAGCTCAGTGGCAAAGCTGAAAAATGTTCACCTCAGGGAACATGCAGGACATGGAAAACCCAGAGTGTTACCTAAAACATATTACTTATGTATAGCTTACTAGTTCCCTCAAGCAGAAACTCCATTTTCTGCTGCTATCTGAGCAGATCCATATCTACTGTAGATATCCATGCTGTATGTGTACATGTGTATCCATCTAGGCAAAGCACCTTCTTGCTGAAGTATCAGTGGTTAGAGAATTTAGCCAGAAAATTGGACAGCAGTCCTTGCAAATGTGTATCTTCTAGTTCCCAGAATAGATACCTAGCCAATTGCTTGGAGAATATATGGGGGACAACCCCAAACTGATCCTGCTGGAGCTGTGTCAGAAGAAGAACAAACATCATCACTCTGTCACAGGGGCAGGAGAATAAAGGTTCCTACCCATGGTAGCTTGTTCTAGTACCCATGGTTGGTTGTGGTGACCAGGATCCATGTAACATGAAACATAGTGTGGAATACAGATTTCCTCTTCCTTGACAAATGACTGCCATAACCAGCTCACTAGCCAGTAATGCAGTGCTTTATGTTGGGCTTATTGTTTTTGATGCATTTTATGAGGGCTTGAAATTATCCATCGAGTAGGATTAATTAGGAAAGCAGGCAGAGTTTAGGTATCACTATAACATATCATATCTACACTGTTACAGTCTTGGAGTACTTATACAAGGTGCATAGGGAATGTCTGTGATTCAAAATGTAGATGATGAATAACACAGATGCTGCAAGGCTGGCTGGCTACAGCTGGAGATTGCTGGCTTTCTGAAGAGACTTCCTGAAAATACATGACTCACTCTTTTAAGCACCTAAATGGACTCTCTGGATCTCATTCATAGGTATAATTTGCAAACCTGAATGATTAAATACAACTCCCCCCACCTAAATTAGTATTTAGACAAGTTAATTAGAGCTGGAATAGTTCCATTCAGTGTCTCTACAGCTTTTCTTTGGAATGGAACAGTAGCTTTGCCCCCTCAAAGGGCTAGAAAACTAATTAAAGGAGATATAAGATGGTGCTCTAGCATGGCATCCACTCTGACTATGAAGCCCAGATGTTAATGTTTTATTTTACGCTATAGGATTCAGTCTTAAAACACTCCAAGACATGTGCAGACCTGTGAGTGTTGCACTTGGGTCTTTTGCAGTCATACGTGTTTGCAGCACTAAACTCAATTTCTGAGCTGTGAGGGGCAGTAATTCTATAAGGGATTTCCTTGTCTGGTTTATTAGCTAGCAGTGACTATAATTTATTATTTACCTGCACCTGTTTTTCTCTATTAATGTGTTTCGAAAGAGGCAAAATGTATCATCAGCCTCTGTTCTGTTTCAAAATATGAGAAAAAATTGTGCTGTTAAAATTTATGTTTCAAATTAAAGTAGCTGAAGAAATTGGACATTATTTATTTATTGCATTTGTTTAAAAATTTTAGCATAAGAAAAATGGTATCTTTTAAAATTAATTGTCCAATTCATAAATATCCTGAAGTATGAAGATGTCATGTTATCTATATAGAATAGTAGCATTTTATTAAAAACACCATCCATAGTCTGTACTTGCAGTCAAAGGAGAAAGTATGAAAGATAAAACATGATGTACAGCTGAAAAGGAAGAAAGTTGCATTACCAATAGAAAAGTCATATTACCCTGTGTATATTTAAAAGAAAATGTCAGTTTATTTTTCGTGTATTTCTCATGAATGCAAACAATACCTGTTTCTTGTTGAGCAGACCTGCTGAGTAATACTAAATAAAAGCAAAACAGGACCTGTTCAGTAGGCTGAATTCCCTTACCTTCCAGGCTCTGAAGGATTCAAGTAAAATCAAAGGTCTGTGTTTCTTATGCTAGAAAGAGGCAGATTATCATGAACCCATTGCAAGCTATTGACCTGTCATAGAATTATTCTTTCCAGTTGTTTTCATGGCAGTGAAAGAACAAGGTGCATTAATTAGCTAAACAAGAACAAGCAAAGGACACAAAATATGTTTTCAGTTCCTTTGTTTTCACCTTGTAATAGTTCTCAGGAAAACAAGCTTCAGTGACCACAGATGTGTCTCTTTTCTTTACACAGATTAATCCAACGTCAGTGGCTGATAATGTTAACAACATTTATAATTTTGTTAAGGATGGGACCCCTGAATTGCATGAATAATGATGACCCTATGGAATTTGGACTGAATTAAGCAAAAAAAAAAAAAAAAAAAGGTTGGGGACTCGGAACTGCTATTTTACAGTGAGAGTTGTATCCCTATTCTCAGAACTAGTTTTCTTCGTAAGTTTCTGCCCAAGATTTTGGCTTACGGAAATGTCTAGATTCCTCTTCTGAAAGGGTGGGTGGTATTGGTGACTTGTGCTGGGTAATTTTAACTGACAGTAGACTATTCCATTTAATGTCAGTAGCTATCTTGAGAAGTCATTGAAGCATTTTGCTCTTAGTGTGTCTTGCTTAAACATCTATTATACCCTTATGCCTAATGCAAGGGTACAGTGACTAAGTGCTTTTGGTTTTGCCAGTATCTTGGGACAGGTCATGAAAACAAGTCCACCTCCTATAAGCAAGGCTCTTTTCTATTATCAAAGTGTCTAAAATCCTGCACAAGAAGTTGATCGTTACTGCTTTAGAGCTTTTCTAGATATGTGGAATATTTCACCACTGTGGATCATCCAATTTAAAAGCCACTATTTGTCTTGATGTGGCACATCCAGATGGGTTAGGCAAGCATTACTGGGTTATTCAAATAGGCATTTTTCATGATAAATGTCTTGCCTTCTCCATCCAGTCAACAATATACCAGCAATGGAGCTAGCTTTATGTGAACTAGCTTATCAGCACTGCAGAGTAGCAAAGAGCTTGGCTCACAGAAACAATATACCTGCATCAGTGTTATGTTGACTGCCCAGTGAGTAGCCACTGAAAAGGGGGATGATTAGTCCAGGCACAGTAGCTGCATCACTTCCAGTTCTGAACCTAACTCATTCAGACCCAGCCTGGGGATCTCAGTGGAGGCACATCCAAGGTGTACCACTACAGCATGCACGTTTTCTTGAAACACAGCTGATAATCGCTATGACCGATAAGGAGAGCATAACCCTTTTACTTCAAGGCATCCTTTGCCACAGAGATCTGTGTCTCTGTGAGTCTGAGATAAAATTGCTATAATATACTCTTTGTGGGTTTGTAGACTGAAATGGAAGTGGGAATGAAAACAAAATGCAGTTAAACCACATAGGAGGTGTTTGTGCATTGTTTGTGCAGTGTTTGTGCTGTGTTTGTGCAGCATTAATCCCCGGTGACTGTTGTTTCTGCACAGAGGTAAAATGTAAAGCTCAGGCTATGTGAGATCCAAGTGCTTCTCTCTGTCATGGTGACATGCTGAAGAGTTACGATCTGCTAATGCTGTCATTACTGAGAGGACAGTGCTGCCAGAAACTCCTGTCCTCTTGACCTTCATGACAGATCCTGGGATTTAAAATTAGTGTTTTCTGCCAGGACACTGCTCAATTAGTTTTTCAGATTGTAAAGCTGATCTTTTTACCTCCTCAGTTAGGGCACAGAAGCACTGAAGTCTGTACAAATCCTGTTGTTTGATATGTGAAATGTTGTATGTTTTACATGTATTTTGTATAGGACAGGACAGCATTTCAAAAGAATGATGCCAGCTATTGCATCCAGGCGACTCAAGCTGGTCATGGATACTTATTTAAATTTTCAAATTGAGAAAGCTAACATAATAATCAAATGCAAACTATTTGGAAGGAAGCTTCTCTAGCTTAAGTATGTCCATTTTTCTATCTTAAATGGACCCACTGATCAAATTTTCATTGTGTTCTATGGTCATGATCAATTTATAAGATGGTACTTGTAACAACCTTTTGCTACATTTTCGGGGGTGATTATCTGCATGTACACAGGTACATAGTCATTCAGTTTAGTGAATTTATACCTCAGATGGTATATTTATGCAGTGCTTTTCAATCTTCTTCCACTCAGTCATCCTCGTTCCTTTGTCAAGTTTTTTCTTTTTTCCTTTGCAAAATTCTGGGGTTATAACAATTTTGGCAGTAAGAAGCTGCTCTCACCAGATATATGGGAACACCTCATTATTCAATAATAATATATGTTTTAAAACTACAATGTATAGGTCAGAATGCCACATCTGACATTCTAGTGAGTAGACCCAGTCTTAATCAGCTTTTGAAAAAACATGTATGTAAATACAAGCAATGGAAGAATGAATTCAAAAGTAAGAACTGACAAGCTCATTTCCACATGTTGCTCACTATGCCATAGAACTGAGGCTTTGTGATATCAGATAATACACTAATCTATGTGTGACAATTTATTAGTTATTTAAAATAAGCAGCTAGGAATATAAACTACATCTCATTGGGTCTAAAATTACTGATGCAGGGTCAGCCTTAGAGAGAGAAGGAGAACATGTTATGAAATCTGCAATTCTGTGCTGTTATAAAAACTTTTATAATTCTCTTATTTGACCATGCATCATATCAGGAAAAAAAAAAAGGTGAAACAGATCAGAAATGCTAAAATTTATCACATTTGTCTCCCTATTTTACAAGCAGGTGTAGTAGGAGACTATTTTATTCCCTTTATTTACCATCCAAAGATTGAAAGCACAATCTACTTTGATCAAAAATTTCTTCCTCTATACTCTCTGTATATTATGTAGAAAAAAGAGGAACATTGCAATAGTGTAGGGCAGTTTATGTCCACTTTCTCATTTCTAAATATAAGTACAAACCAAATTTTCAATAGGTAGATAAACGTTTTGTACCTATCAGGAATCTAATTTCAAACATCTGACTTGTAAAGAAGGTCAAACTTTGAAAAGATAATAGAAGACAAAGAATTCCCCTAATTCTCTGCATCTTCCCTTGGATCTTTGCTTTTCTTGTTGGAACTAAGAAAAATTAAAATTAGAATAGAAAGATGGGCTCATCTGAACAATCCTAAATATTTCTGAACACTTCTGAACATTCCTGCCTCTCTAGTGCTGTACATAGCAAATGGCAAAAGGCTACCATGGGATATCCCAGACACAAAGTTACTACTGATTGTGAGTCTGACAAGTGCGTCTACTACCATTTTTGACATCTTTCTCAGATGAGTATGATAAATTTTGGGTTTCCAGGTAACAGTACAGCTAACTCACATTGTGTTATACACAAATTATAAATGTCTTTCAGCACACGGGGTTTCCTACATAGGCAGATATTTGATGGCAGATGAGAGTTCTGTTTGCTTATGGATAACAGAGCTTTGCCCCAAACTTCTTGGTGCTGAAGTGTTTAGTTGTAGCAGGATGTGAGCAAGAAACTATTTTCATATATGTCAGAAACGATTTAATAGGTATATAATTCAATTGCATTTCAATGTCATGCTAAATTGGACTATGCCAAGTGCAAGGTCCTACACCTGGGTCGGGGCAATCCCAGGCACAGCTGCAGGTTGGGCAAAGAAGAGATTCAGAGCTGCCCTGTGGAGAAGGACTTGGGGTGTTGGTCGATGAGAAAATGAACATGAGCTGGCTTCAGTGTGCGCTCGCAGCCCAGAAAGCCAACCGTATCCTGGGCTGCATCAAAAGGAGCGTGACCAGCAGGTCGAAGGAGGTGATCCTGCCCCTCTACTCTGCTCTTGTGTGACCTCACTTGGAGTGTTGTGTGCAGTTCTGGTGTCCTCAGCATAAAAAGGAGATGGAATTGTTGGAACAAGTCCAGGGGAGGACCACGAGGATGATCAGGGGACTGGAGCACCTCTCATAAGAAGACAGGCTGAGGAAGTTGGGGCTGTTCATCCTGGAGAAGAGAAGGCTGTGTGGAGACCTCATAGCAGCCTTCCAGTATCTGAAGGGGGCCTATAAGGATGCTGGGGATGGACTATTCATTAGGAACTGTAGTGACAGGACAAGGGGTAATGGGCTCAAACTTAAACAGGGGAAGTTTAGATTGGATATAAGGAAGAAGTTCTTTACAGTGAAGATGGTGAGACGCTGGAACAGACTGCCTAAAAAAGTGGTAAATGTCCCATCCCTGCCACTGCTCAAGGTCGGGTTGGATGGAGCCTTGAGTGACATGGTCTAGGGTGAGGTGTCCCTACCCATGGCAGGGGGGATTGGAACCAGATGATCTTAAGTTCCTTTCCAACCCTAACTATTCTATGATTTTATGATTCAATAATGTATAATTTGATATGTTAGGATCTTTGAACATTTTGTGATTTCAATAAACGCTTTATTCCTTTGTTAACAGCAAAGCAAGTAAGCATTTCAATTGACATGGACATTGTTGCTGAGTGATTGCTGAGTAAACTGTTAGTGCAACTACCTAATTGCCATGACAAGTATGCAAAACTAACTTGAATGATAAAGAACATTCCTGGAGAACTTCAAATGCTTAGGCCAAATATGTGAAGTATTAAGGCTTGTAAATTGGAAACTGTATTTACTTGATTAAAATACAGTGCCTGTGTGCTAATACAAATGAGAACAGTCAATATGTAACTAGCAGGCATAAACATAAGGGGATTACCTACCTGAAAAACACATTTACCTTAATTACAGCACTCAAATTGTCTAAGTCTGTTCCTAATGAAAATGGGAGGGCATTATAAAAAGAACTTCAGTGAGCATATTATTCATGAGATTAATTAAAAGTTATACTTCTAATACAGTGACTGAATATTTTCTTTGTCATATTCTCAACATAAGAAACAATGTTCAAAAAGTGATGTTAGTATTTTATAGTATTTAAGCTTTAACTTTGATCTAATTTGCTCACAGAATTCTCTTAGTGACTCTCAGGGGACCAGAAAGATTGTCCTGCAATTTGTACTAACGATACTGATAACAGAAAGATCAGTGTTCTAAAAAAGACACACTAATCCAAATATAGCCATCTGCAGCCCGGCAATCAGCAGGAAACACTGTGACCTGTGCACTGAAAGAAAGTGAAAGTGAGATCTGTTAAGTTAAATGTCACTTTCAGGAGTACCACCTTAGGAAGTAAAGTGTCTTGGCAGCAGCACATAGGAGTTTTTGACAATGAAATGTGTTTTTTTCCAGAGTTGGCTTTTTTTTCATGAAAATCTGTTTCTTCTGAAAGTGACCATGAACTCTATCACAGATATGATATCTGTCCCGCTGTGAACAAATGTTGGAGCTGGGAACAAGCTGCCCTGCAGTATTTGTGATTCAGCCATCTTCTCATCTAGTTGAAAGAGCGTGTCAGATCTTAGGACTACATGTGTTGTCATTCTCTACTCCTTCAAATTAAATGCATTTAACAGTGGTCTTGGTACCAATGAATTAACATGATATGAAATAAGAAATAAGTGATACACCTGCTGCTTGAATTTTGAATGAGAATATCATTCCAACACCAGGCAAAGCAAGGGCATGAAGTCATGAGCTGCGGAAGCAGACTGAATATGGGCTGTGGTGCAGCTTCACCTTTTATTGAGGCTACCTGATTCTCAGAAATGCTGCACAAAGCCCAAGAATGTCATAAGCAAACAGCAGTGGTTGCAGCTTGCCTCTGACCACCCATAGGAATGTAAGAGTTCAATATTGAGTGTCTGATTGAAAATTGCAGACTGATTTAATTCCAAATCTAAGTATTCCCCAACTTTTTAAGATCCATCTCTAATGGAGCCTTTCCATTAATGGAAAAGAATGGAGCCTCTCTGATGCGTTCTGAAAATTGGCTAAGGTAAACTTGAGAACACAGTCTCTACAAATGCATGCATCCAGGCTCAGCTGGTGTTTTTCAATTCAGTGCTATCAATACAAAGTAATTGAGATTTCCTTATGGTTGAATAGCAGTTAATACCTAGCCTCTGATCACTGTTGCTCTTTCAGAGGCAGCAGGGTTCTTCCATCTCCTTTTTAAAGAAACTTGCTTCTCCTTTGTTGGCAATTCATAGCTCCTAACCATTGTGCTGACACAATGGTTTGCTGACCCCTTTGCAAATCTGCTTACTGGATTCCCTCTAGTGAGAGTGAACAGACAACAGATTTAGTGGGTTGGGAAAGACAAAACAGAGTGCATGTGACCACAACGCTATTATAACCGCGGAAAATTTCAGCTTCTTATAACCAAAAAACAAACCAAAATTAAGAGTTATAGCACTAAGATTAGTGGGTTTTGAGCCATGGCACTGGGAATGAAGGCAGATGCAACTTCTGAAATCAGAATTACAGTGCAACATTATGGATAAAAGATAGTCATGAGTGAATCCTTACTGACCATATACCAAAGACTTTCCCTTCCCTTCCCTTCCCTTCCCTTCCCTTCCCTTCCCTTCCCTTCCCTTCCCTTCCCTTCCCTTCCCTTCCCTTCCCTTCCCTTCCCTTCCCTTCCCTTCCCTTCCCTTCCCTTCCCTTCCCTTCCCTTCCCTTCCCTTCCCTTCCCTTCCCTTCCCTTCCCCTTCCCCTTCCCCTTCCCCTTCTCTTCTTTCTTTCTCTCTTTATTTTTCCATTTTTATTTTCTTATCTAGATGCTGTATAGATGGTAAAACATAAACTTTTCCCTTTGACTTTGCTGAAGATGTAGGTTTTCTCATCTGGGGCTATCTACTTCCTCCTCTACGTCAGTGCACCTGGGGTGCCCACTGTAGGTCATTGTCAGCTGAGCACCGCTGGCATCAGTATGTAATATTATCTGTAATTGCATCAGCAAGACTAAAAGGAGAATGGCTTAATGCTACCAGCGGCTGTCAGCCACAGTGCACATGTACTCAAAACTTCTTTCCAGAGGCAAGGTCATCTTCCCTGAAAGAGAGACCGTTATTCAAATGGCAGCTACAGGACTGCAGAGCTGTGTTCATTGTAAAGCTTTTAGCTGCATGGAGCTCAGAAGATTTGCAATAGCATCAACCCCTGTTTAAAGCAAATCACCGATGGCCTTGTGTCACTAGATCTTTAAATGCACATTAGTCTGTAATTGGCTCACCCATCAGTGTGAACTTTTCACTCACTTGATAATTACCCCTGGCTTATATTAGTTTATCGCTGCTTTCTCAGAAAACAGCCTGATTATTGCATGCAGGCATTCATTAAGCAAGCAGCTGCACACAAGGCTTAATTTATTTGCATTTTGGTGCCTGATCTCCAAAAGCCACCTTCTAAGACCTTATAAGAGTTTTACCACCCCTCATGTTTCCTCTCTAGTAGTGGCCTGTTGCTGGCTTCCAGCTGATGACTCTGACCACCCAAGCCCTGCTAGCAGGAGGGATCATTTGAATTCTCCTTAATCTGCTTTTGGCAAAGTTAGTCAGTTTAGCTTAAACCACTTTCATTGACAGGTTAAGTTAACCTGACTGACTTTGCCTGAAGAGGATGAAAGAGGGTTTGTGTGATCCTTCCTCTTGAAGAAATGTAGGAATAGCGACCTTTGGCAGTGACTGAGAGCTGCAAAGTTTTCATTGGTTACAGCAGTTTGCAAAATAAGTGAGTTTGTGACATAAGTGGCATGACGTACAAAAATTATGATTATGCCTAGAAGGATGGTAAGAGGAGCAGCCTCCATTACTATGCCTAATAATAGTAAATAAAACAGTGTGAGACATGGTTTGATGACTGGTATGTGACAATGCTGTTTGCTGGTTAGCATGCTCCCTGGAAGTTTCGGCCTAGTCCAACCAACCAGGAGAGCACAGCTTGGATGCAGTGTAGGTCAGTAAGTGGTATGGACATGGCCAGCTTTGCAGAAGGATGGAGAGAAGGGTTTAGTTTTGCAAGCAGGAGTCATGCCACACCACTTGTCCTCAGGATAGGGAGGATTCACATGGCATAGAAGAGGAACTGAACTCAGTGCATAAGCAGCCAGGTTCCCTAGGATGCTCTGCATCGTCTCTGGAAATCCTGGGCACCCTTCTTACATACTGTCTTTTAGTTTGCTAAATGGGAAGTCTAAAGAAATTAATTAGTTTAAGGCACTGAAGTGTATAAATTTAGGCTTTGTGAGAGTTCATTTTTGTATGAACAAGCTACAGGTTACTTGAATATCTACAAGCAACTTGAATGTCTCCATCTTTAGAGATATACAAAACCCATCTGGACATGGTACTGGGCAATCAGCTCTAGGTGGACCTGCTTGAGCAGGAAGGTTAGACCAGATAAGATGACATGAGTAAAAGTCCTCATTTCAAGAAGTCCCACTCAACCTCAACCATTCTGTGATTCTGTGATACTTAGCCTAATAAAGTAAGGGCGTGTGGAAAAAGAGTGCACCTGCTCCCTTGAGGTCATGTGTTCAAGGACCAAAGTAGATGATAAGGCAAAGAAAACCAAACCTTGGGAACTGGGAGGGACTGCCATGAATGAGGTGAGTGAATGGCTCAGTGCCAGTGGCTGGAGCATGAGCACAGGTCACAGTCGAAGTGCCAGCTGCTGCGAGTGGCAAGTGCCTGTATCTGCCCCAGTCCTGGTGTGTGTGCAGTATGCATGTGTCATTCACCAGTAAAATCCAAGCTAGACTCACCAGCAAGTAGGAGGCCCTGGTTCCAGCTTGGAGTCTCAGATAGGTGGAGTGTCTGCGTGGATATTCAGGGAGACGTGTAGATGTGGGGTAACCATTGGATGAGTGTGACTTTGTGTGTCTGTTTGTAACAAGCACCGAGCTGGACCAGTCTGTGAGTCGGGTGTCCTGTCTGTATGTCTCTGGGACATGTGCTCAGCTTCCCTGCTGGATGAAACTGCTAACAAGAAAGCAGCAGCAATGTCATTCAGTCCCAGCAGAGACCCCAGGTCTCCACGGCACCCATTTGGGTTTCAGTAGTCAGATAGGAGGGAATCCTGAGCCAGGGCTGCTGAAGGTGACGGCTGCTCCTAACATTCCCTAACAAATTATTTACAATACGACTTGTTGATTAAGCTTGGAATGTAAAGCCTACTATGTGTTTTGCATTGGAAGAAATATGAATCATATCAAATTCAATATATTCTGATAAATTTCTGTTCTTCAGAAATATGTAACAATTATGTTAATCCCTATTTCTAGGGGGAAAAAATAAAAACATCATACTCAATCCTGTTTTTCAGTCCATGCTAAACGTGGAGCTGATAAAAACCTGAAGGTTTTCTGTGTGATTCCAAATAAGAGTGATTAGCTATGAAAATTTTCCTGCAGAGTTTGAAAATGTACATTCCTTGTTGTCTTTGAGAGATATATTAAAAATCACTGAAGTTCTCTGTAACTGTTCAATAGTTTTCTGAAGTTGCTAAAATATACTTCACCCTTGAGATGCTTCCTGCTCATTGCCTACTATTCTCAATGCCATCAAAGCCCATATACCTTCACAAATGTTTGTGACAGTGTTCTGCCTTTCTGGGGCTTGTGCGTATCATGGCAAATTATATTCTTGTAATCTTCTGCCCTCAGTTTATATTAAATCAGTTTAGTCAGGCTATTTTACTTCCAAACATTTTGTCCCCTGAAAACTAAGGCTGGGGCTTATCAGATGATCATGGTAATTAAAAACGAAGCCTTTAGTAGAAGGACCATTACTGTCTCATTTGGATTTGCTATGTCATATGATGAGTTAAAATTACAGTAAAATGGCTAATTTGAAGTGCATAAACATGATACTCAGAACCTAAATTTGATGCATTTCAAGTTCCTTTTGTTTACAGAAATAAAGCCTCTGCTAGAGGGATTGAGCTGGCTCTTGGCATAAACTCTCAATTTTCTTGTGAATCCCCTTAATCCCTTGCATTCTTTGTAAATGATTTTGCATTACACATTCACTTTCTTTCCACTACATGAGATGTTTACACAAGTCACTGATATGGATATACTTTAAATTTATTTTTTAAGCTATTTTTAATTTGGTTATTCAGAACCAGGCCAGAACTTCATAACTTCAGCAAATCAAATTGGGATTTATTGAATATAGATTACAGCTCTTCCTTGTCAGTCTTTAGTAATATACAGTACTTATTAATGTTTGGAAACTACTTTAAGCACATAATTTATTGCTTTCTCTCATACAGATGGAGGGGAATATAAAATTTTTCAGTGCAGAAATCTTGTCCCCTGGTAAGTCCAAATCAGCTCTATTGTAAAGTACTGTGGTTGTGCCTGCAGGTTGTATAACTGAGTATTCGACATCTAAATTACAAAAATGCAAATGTCTCCATAGTTTCAAATAGATTGGAGAGAGAGCTTGTAGAGAAATGAACAAAAACTCCAACCCCATTCACCTGCCCCATTCCATTGTCTGCCTCTTGTCAAGCAACATTTTTGGACACACCCGTGATGTGGGTAGTCCACTGATGACAGTATCTGAAGCAAGGCTTGAAAGGATTCCTGCAGAGTTGGTGATAAATTTGGGAGCATAGAGACAACCTCTGAGCTGTGAGGATGAGACATAGTCTGCTTGATTCGTCCTATAGATAAATTCTGGATACAGGGAATAGTATCAGGAGGACAAGGGAGAGGATGAAGCACACCATCACTATCTCACAGTAGGTGGAAAATCCCTCATAGTGAGACAGAAAGACAAACTCTGTGTAATTATGAACCAGATGGAAAGTTCTTGGTAACTAGAGTGTTGCCAGTAGCTCGCTGTACAATTTGGGAATGGAAAGGCAAGCAGCTTCTCAGCAAGTAGGGACTGCTTTCCAGTTTTGATCTTAAAGGCCCAACTCACTTTTGACAGACACCCAAAGCACAAAGGGACTTTGGTTCACTTGCAACAAAGAATATACTGCAAAGGCACAGCAAGGAAGTGCCATTACAAAATGTCCTTGACACAGGTGGCAAAGACCTTCACTTCTTTTTCTTATCCTCATTTGTACTGCCTATACTTTTACAAACTGACTGCTGCATTTACAGATGACTAGGAATGAGCTGGAGGCCCTTAAAATCTCTTAAACTCCAAAAATATAATAATGTCATCCTACACGAGGTATTCTCCATGCTGTTTTGCTAGAGCACTGCTTGTTGAAGAATGGCTTTAGCCTATGAAGTTCCCAGTTTTTGCCTTGAATTCTTGGCATGTTAGGAAACTGCGTATGGAGAATAATGCAGTGCACTGTGCATTTCCAATTCCTTTCTTGTGTACTCTGTTTTTCTTTAAAGGAATTCACACAGGGAAAGCCTGCTGTTTAGCTGCTGGTCTCAGAGAACCAACTTAGAAGACCTTTGGAGCTGGCAGAAGATATTTCAAGTGAAACCCAGGAATCCAGGGTCTGTTTGAAATCCTTGTCTTTTCAGGATAAGGTTACTAAACTCTCATTGTGGGAAACAGCCTTGTCTTTCTAAAGGCTTAAAGGCATCATGATGACCCCCATGAGGGACTGCACACGGCTGATGAAGCACAAATTAAAGAAAACAAAGCTGCCCAGCCATTGTCAACAGGAATGCTATAAACTGTAGAATAAAATGATGTGACACAAAAGTTTCTTGGACAACTGTTATGCAATGCTGCATTTCTGCTGCTATGTAATGGGACATAAATAGCGTAACTTGAACCAGTCTGTGTAACTTGGTGGATGGACTTAGATGGACCTAGATGTGGATAAGAAAGATGAGTCATGTACCTAGTGGCATAGAAAGGGTACAAGATATGGCTTTATTTGAAAAGTACACCCTTTTACACAAACAACTGGACACACACAAAGAGTTGTGGTCAATGGCTCAATGTCCGGCTGGAAACCAGTAACGAGTGGTGTCCCTCCGGGATTGGTGTTGGGACCGGTGTTGTTTAACATCTTCATCGATGACATGGACAGTGGGATTGAGTGCGCCCTCAGCAAGTTTGCCAATGACACCAAGCTGTGTGGTCCGGTTGATACGCTGGAGGGAAGGGATGCCATCCAGAGGGACCTTGACACGCTCGTAAAGTGGGCTGATGCCAACCTTATGAAGTTCAACCATGGCAAATGCAAGGTCGTACACCTGGGTCGGAGCAATCCCAGGCACAGCTACAGATTGGGCAAAGAAGAGATTTAGGGCAGCCCTGCGGAGAAGGACTTGGGAGTGCTGGTCGATGAGAAAATGAACATGGGCCGGCAGTGTGCGCTCGCAGCCCAGAAAGCCAACCGTATCCTGGGCTGCATCAAAAGGAGCGTGACCAACAGGTCGAAGGAGGTGATCCTGCCCCTCTACTCTGCTCTTGTGAGACCTCACCTGGAGTATTGTGTGCAGTTCTGGTGTCCTCAACATAAAAAGGGCATGGAACTGTTGGAACAAGTCCAGAGGAGGGCCACGAGGATGATCAGGGGACTGGAGCACCTCTCGTAAGAAGACAGGCTGAGGAAGTTGGGGCTGTTCATCCTGGAGAAGAGAAGGCTGTGTGGAGACCTCATAGCAGCCTTCCAGTATCTGAAGGGGGCCTATAGGGATGCTGGGGAGGATCTCTTCATCATGGACTTTAGTGACAGGACAAGGGGTAACGGGTTAAAACTTAACCAGGGGAAATTTAGATTGGATATAAGGAGGAAATTCTTTCCTGTTAGGGCGGTAAGGCACTGGAATTGGTTGCCCAAGGGGGTTGTGAGTGCTCCATCCCTGGCAGTGCTCAAGGCCAGGTTGGATGAAGCCTTGGGTGGGATGGTTTATTGTGAGGTGTCCCTGCCCATGGCAGGGGGGTTGGAACTAGATGGCCTTGAGGTCTTTTCCAACCCTAACAATTCTAAGATTCTATGATTCTATGTGAAATACAAAGAAGATAAAATACATGTGAGCTGTGAGGAATTGTATTTTTACAGAACTCTGGCTATAGGTAGTATAAACTGCTGATTTAAGACATTGGATGCAGTAGATTCAACAAGACTCAACTATGTATGAGTACTTACTATATTCCTGCTGAGTTTGGTATAATTGGCAAACTTTGTCAGGATAACTTGATCCCATCTTCCAGATCACTTATGAAGATATTAAACAGCATTGGGCTCAATATTGATTCCTGGGGGACCCCACTAATAACAGGCCACTAGTTTGAAAAGAGCTATGTACTACCACCCTCTGGGTATGGCCAGTCAGCCGTTTCACTATAAGCAAAACAGAGACATAAATTAGCTGGCTGCCTTTGCCAGCATGTTTTTTAAATGTCTTTCTTGATGTAAAGTGCCACCAATAAGTAAGGAGCTAAGATATTTTTAAGTCTGCGCTGTGATCCAGCCAAAATACCTCTGGGCTGTTTTTCCTGATATTTTGAAACTTCTAGCAAATGATCAAAGAAACAGCCTATTGGCATAAGAGGGAGTGCTGTGACTGATAAACACCTAAAACTGTGGACTCTGCCAGCCTTACAAATCAGGAAATGGCTTGCTTCAAAGAATCAGTAAGCAAAATGAACACTTCTTAATGTGCTTAGTGTGGATAATAATGTTGCTATTTGTCTTTTTATACTTAGTCCTATTAGGCATATTGAATTATATGTTATAAACAAAATTGAATTGTTGAAAAACAGCATGTGAAAATAAAAATGAAATAGCATTTTTTAAAAATCAAGATTTAAAATTGTCTTGAGGAAAAGACAGGCATTAATCTTGTGAGGGTCACAGAATATTTATTTTACTTTCCACAGAAACAATCTCAAAACAAATTATATAAGAAGAAAACACAAGAGAGATGTCCCAAAAGACAGCTAACATTCTGTCATCTGAAGACAACTTCAAAGCCATTAAAACATTTGACAGCCTCTTGTATGATAACACATTGCTGTAATGACCTCTGTCTCAGAGTTCCATTCTCCAAATTCTCCTAAACTATGGTGTTATTCTGTGTGCTAACTCCATTTTACACTAAGCAACAGCTGAAATTACTACTGGTTTTTTTTTATGGCATTGAAGCAGTCACAGAATAGCCAATACTGAACTCTTGTTAGGTAAAAAGTCACTCCACAGATTAGATTATATTATAAATACACACAAAATACAGTATATAATGTGACTTTGGTGTAATCATTTTTGACTCTCTAAACTGATGTAAACCATTCTTACAATGAATTTGTCTCTGGACTCTTAAAGTTTGAGTGCTTTCTCCCAGTCATACAAGAAGAAGGCAGCTTGTGTCTTGTATAGCTGGAGACTAGGAACCCCATCCTTTCCACACTGGTTTTAGTGGCTGCATAAAGCAAGATTTTCACAACAAATACCTATGTAATTTTTTCCTTTTCTCTATAGGTAGTATTTGAAAAAAACAACTGAGGACTTTTACAGTGCTAATTAGTTAATAGAGATCATCTTCTGTCGTGTGTCTTTAAAATCCTCCCATCAAATACAAATATTCAGTAAATGCTGACTATATTTCTCTTTCTGTTGTTTCTACTTTTTTTTTTTTTTTTAAAGGGAGCAATTGTTGATCAAAACTGCAAGCATCAGTAAAGTAAATCTAATTTGAGATATTACACTGTCATAATGTCAGTAACTGTTCTTCCTCTTTGACTCTTGAGTTGGGCTTCTGATACATTTTACAGACTGCTCAGGGTAGTATTCAGTTAAAGGCCTGTAAACAAATATTGGCCTGTGCAAACCCTTATAAATTACAGATTATCTGCTTTAATTTTCCTGAAGACTTTTTTATGCATTTTTGTGGAAAACCTTGAGGTTCCAAAAAAGCCAATATAACAAGGTTCTGTGAGATTATTTTCCCTGTTTCATTGAATTACATGAGATTTTCCCACATTATAAGAATGCTTAAGATACTCCAGTTTAGTCTTGTTTTACAATATGTAAAATATTTCATGCTGTTAGACGGTATCTCTTTCTTTTAGATACTTTGTCTCTAATAGCAGCTGAAGGAAGTATCAGTTTGGGGAAAGGATATTTTATTAGGCACTAAGCTTCCTGTCATTTTTGCTCCCAAAGGACTATGTTTGAATGCAGTGAGTATTCTCAAACACAATTACAAAATGATGGCTTCCACTCTAAACATTTGTTTTATGAGTTCAATTTAGTTCTATACTGGGGCAAAAATTCTAAACCTGCTGCAGATGAAATGTGTTTGGATCATGATGGAATTAATGGTTTTTTTTTTCTCTCAATAGAGAATAATCTAATTTTGCTCTTCCTAAAGGTCGATAAGATCCTTGGCTGGTGAAGATAAAGATAGTTCCTGTCATGCTCGAAGGGTCATTTTCATTTTTATACCTCCTTTTCCCTAGAGCAAAGCAGAAAAGTCCTCGTGCCCTTGCAATGTTTGACTGAGTAAGAGAATGACAACATAAAGTGATTTTATATGTAGAAAGATTTTGTGTAATCCTGAGGAAAAAAAATAAATAAAAAAATCAGGCATAGTGCAGCTATAATGCCATATTTTATAACAGATGAGGCAATTTCCTGTTTGTGCAACTCCAGTCAGCTCCCGGAGATTGTCTAAAAGGCTCAGTATGCCCCACTGCCTGGAGATTTCCCTTAACCATAGAATTTAAACCTCTTTGATCAGTCTTCCTACATGTTTGTGTTATGTTTTACTTTGTGCATTATGACGTCATTCACACAAGAATCCAAGGAATTAGCAAGGCAGGGACAGACTTTCAGGCACAGGGGAAAGAGGGAGCTGGCACGGATTATGCTTCAAGATGTGTGATACCTCCAGCTGCACACAGAAACATGCTCACAGTATCCTATGGCTTATGATAACTCTCTATATGTCACCTGCCACATCTGTGGCAGGTGTGAATAAAATTCAGGTAAGATATAGCCAAAGTGCAGTCTCAACAAATAAAGGCCTTTGAAAACAGGACACATAAAAACAGGGAACCAGAAAAAGACAAGATGCCTAGACAAATGCCAGAAGTCTAAAAATAAGGTGGGGCTAAAAAGATATGGATATAAAGAGAATTAGAAATTTAATGGGAGAAACACAGTCCAGAGAATACCCTCACAGCAGGGCAAAATTGATTTACAAATGGCAGAAAAGGAAAGACTGATGTAAAGGTGGAAGTAAATTCTGTTAAACAGGTGTTGTTAAACAAACTGGCTTTGTGAGGTCCTTTCTAAGAGACACTGTGATGGTGACAACTGTGACTTCAAATGTAAGTTTTCTAGGAGCAAAAATGCCCCCAAAAAACTTCTGTAAGAAAGCTTCACAAAAAGGAATTATAATTATGAGGGAGCTTTTTATAAGGAAATTAAAGGAGCTGCTGGGGTGGGGAGTTACCAGTGAAATACAATGATGCACTATTCTTTGACCTGTGTTGTTCAGTGTACTCCTTTGTCTGGAAGAGAAGATACACAATGAGGTGACAAGTTTCCTGATAGCTTAACAATTTTCTGGGTATTAAAATTCAAAGCCAGCTGAAAAGCGTTAGGGAAGAGTCTCATGGTACTGAGTGGCTACATGATAAAGTGGTGAATGAAATCCAGTGTTGATAAATGCAAGGTAATGCACCTGGAGGAAAATAAGCCTAAGTATGCATACACAATGATAGCTTCTAAATAAGCTATTACCACTCAGAGGAGAAATCATTGTTTGAAAACATCTTACAACAACATAGTGTTCTGTACCAGACAAATAAGCAAGCTAGGGGTTATTAATAAGAGAGAGAGAACAAATCAGGATACATTATTATGTTGCTGTGTACATTTACAGTGCATCCAAATTTTGAATGCTGTTTGCATACCTCATTGTCTTCACCACCTTTTCAGAAAAGGTATAGTAAAGCTAAGGAAAGTTTCAGAGAAGGGCCAGAGTTTTGTTCAAAGCTGTTGGTTGGATAAGGATTCTTTAAGGTAACTGAGAGTAAAAACTGGAAAAATAAACTCCACCAAAAAAAATCATAAATGCATTGAAGAGTAAGGAATACTTAATTACAGTTTCTCATAATACAAAATGGGCCTTGAATAAGTTGGCGGACAATGGGTTGCAAACAAGTTTTGCAAATAACCTTAGTGCTATTGCCACAGTCTTGACAGTCTTAATATAAAAAGTATAAATTAATTAGACTAATTCAGGGAAGAAAGATTATTAAGCAAAAAATGAAAACAGTTGCTAGCCGAGGAAGCCCCCTAAGGTTTCTAGAAACTGTGAGCGTCTATTATCACACTTTATTTTCTCATTATTTCATGTATACCTAGTGAATACAATCATAGATTCACTTGGGGTACAAGGGACCTCAGGAGGTCTCTCACCCACCCAACCTCCTGCTCAAAGCAGGGCCAACTGTGGGATCAAGCCAGATTGCTCAGTGCTTTGAAAAGCCTCCAAGGACATAGCCAGCAAAACCTGTCTGGACAACTTGCTCCACTGCTGGTCTGCCCTTATGGTGAAAAAGTTTTTCCTGAATGCCTCTTGTTATGATTTATAACTTTGGCCTCTCATCCTCCCACCATGCACCAGTGTGAAGAACTTGGCTCCATCTTCTCAGCACTCTTCCTGTAGGCACTAGGAGCTGCAGTTAAATCCCTTTGAAGACATATCTGGACTGAAGAAGCCCAGCTCTCTCAGTCTTTCCAAACAGGGCAGGTGCTCTGTCCCCATCATCTTGGTGATACCCCCTGTCTGAACTAGCTCCTGTGTGACAATATATTTTCTTGAACTTCTTAAACTCTTTTGTTAAACACAGGGAACTGGGAGTCACTGAAGACAGCTAAGGCAAACGTGTCGTTGAAGACCTTTGTCAGAGTCCAGTATTCTCTGACCAGCTTCACTGAGATATTCTACATGAGAAAAATTCAATATCTAATATACAATCTACGTATCTGTATGTATTACATGGGATTTGGTTTAGCAGAGTGATACAGCAATGTACTGAAATTGCAATGCACTACACTTGGCAGAATATGGCACTTGGAATATACATTTGAACCATGATGTAAATGTGATTTCCATTGCCAGTTCCTCACTTCCCACAGCATATTCAGCTTCATTATTTCATGCTTACTACAGACAAGGCTGCCATTGAGATTCACACCCCCAGACATTTTTTTCCTAATTTCTGAATAACAAATCCAGTTCTGCACAACTGGTTTGTCTATCTAGTGCCACTATCAAGAACCAATCCTTGAAGCTTTCCAGAAATTCCCTGGATTTCTTGCATCCTTGTCCTTCAGCAGATGTCAGGGAGTTTAAAGATCCCTGCGAAGGAATAGAGTATCATGCAGACACTTCCTTGAGAGTGGCTTCTCACCTGTATTATGTCATCCATAACACAGTCCTACTATGATTTCACCCACACAGACCTCTTCTCTGATTTTGACACAGAAAGTTTTGTCCAGCCTGTTGCACATCTTGTACAAGAGCTCCCCACATCTGAGCTGCTGCTTCACGTAGAGAATATGCCCCTTCTCCTGCAAGACTTATCCCATCACATTTGTTATTCCTGGAACGTCACAGTCTTGTGATCATACGTGATGCCTCAGTTCCTCCATCCTATTTCACCAGGCTGCATGCATTTGTGTACATATACTTGAGGTAGTTGTCTCTTCACCTTGTTATTACTCTCTTCATTTTATCACTCTGCACCTTTTGCTTTCCAAGCAAACAACAATTCCACTGATTTATCCACTGTCAGAATATGGTCTAGAGGGATGTTTCTTTCATGTGTTCCAGGAAGTCAGCTCTTATATTCTTACATTATTCACCATGACTAACTTCTTTCTTTATTGTCTATCAGATCATATCTCCTCCTCCAGGTCCCTTCTCCCTGATTGTGGGCCCCAGACAGGACACTTACATCAGAACATATAAAGGGTGAAAATGAACCTTATTTATTTCCTAAATACAGATATGGGACAAATGGAATCTATCTCTCTTTTTACTTCACAAAGAACATAGGTTATATTATATAAATTGTTACTATTTAATCATATTTCCCCCTTACATTTTACAGCCACAGTGACTAAAACATCTATCTACAGAATTGTACAGGCATTATTATAGACCAGATTAAATATGTAATTAGTATATTAAATAAAACAGCAATTCCCCTGAAATAATAATCTGTCTCTGGGTGAGGCTTGGGAGGAGATTGGGTTGTCTATAATGTTCTCAAGCATAGGTTAGCTGGCAGCTAGAAGTACAACTACCTCATGCAGTAGTTATACAGGAGAAAATATACTATATTCTGGTGAAGGGATATAGAAACATATGATCTTTTACAGTATTCACAGGTAATTATTGAAAATACTTCTTACTCCTTACAGCAAATGCATTGTGTTCAAAATGCCATGCAAAAAAAGAAGTCTCTATTTTACCTGTAATATTTAACTGTTTTCTTTTTCTGCGACTGCTACTAGCAATGCACACTGTATGTCATGATAAGTCTTGTTTCAAATAATTTGTCATAGTATGATTTCTCACGAGAAGAGGAAATCAGATTATAGTGACTAATGAAAGAAATTCAGTCTTGATGCATTAGGTTCTATTCTGCAGCTCAGAGATCCCACTTTATATGATATTTTCAAGTAAGATTAATGGTGGTGGAAGTTGTATTCTTAGAAAAGGAATGGAGCACAGGTGTTGCATGGCCAGCTACTGAGCCCATGTCACAGCTTCAGCTGTACCCAGGGATGGCAGCTCCGTTAGTGATTAGGTAAGTTAGTCATGTACTCACGCAATCTTTATTTTCCCATTGGAAAAAGTTGTTTCTTGACACACATATTGCACTCAAAAAGGAGAATTTCATACCTTTATGCAGTGCAAAGTCATGTTGTCTGTGTGCAGCATGTTCTGTTTTCACAGCAAGGTGACCTGAACCTTCTCAGCCTTAGCCAGGAAACAGGGAACTATGCTTTTAGTTAGATGCTATACAAAAGATCTTACAGCCTGAAAAAAAGTTTTTCTTCTCATACTACTCAAGATGCTCTGGGGTCATCTCATGCTACCCTACACATTGTTAAATAAAACATTAAAACTTGAGAGGTGCCGCTAACCTGGTAAGGTTAGTAACAAGGTAAACATTAGCTGCTCTGACAAAAGTGAGTGTGCCACAGAAGAAAACACTTGTAGGTCTGCATACAGTCTTAACAAAGTTCTGGTTTGTAAGTGTTTCTGCTAGTACAGATACAGGGTGCAGTCTTGCAAAAAACCTGGCTTTGTGAGATTTGAATGCTCAAAGTGACTAACAGCACATGCAGATATTTTATTCCCTGTATTGAGTATGGCTGGATGGAGTTAACTTTCCCCATAGGAGCCCTCATAGTGCTGTGCTGTGTTTTGGTAGCTAGGAAGTTGTTCATCTGCCAGAATGAGCTGCAGCTAGACAGGAGACTCTTCATAAAGTAAATCCTGGAGCAGCTTGAGGGTGAGGTGCCCATCAGCCCCTGCAGGGCTTAGTTCAAAGGCCCTCCTGGGTGCAAGGGCCATTGGGCGATGCAGAGCTCCTGCTCCCTTGGTGGAAATGGGCCCTTCTGAATGTTCTGGAAAACCTGGAGGGGCAGCTCAGCACCCTTGAGATGGAGAACCACATCCTGAGAGAAGGAAGCTCTTCAGAAGCATGCAAGGAGGCAGAGAGGCTCCAGCAGTAAAATGTTAAACTAGCTGCCCTCACCAAGCAGCTGAAAGAAAAATCTGCAGGAGACCACTGAGAGCTTGATGAATACTCAGTGCCACTGCCCATCCAAATCTCTACTGAGCAAACTGTGCATGAAATTGTTTCTTAAGCAGAGGGCAGGAGAAATATGAGAACCTGCAGGAGCTTTGCTCAAATAGGACAAGCAGAACGAAACCTCACTGAAGGCGGTTGAACAGCTTAAGGCCCAAGTGACTGCACAAGAAGAGGGCTCATATTATCTGAGCACCCTCAGCCAAAGGTGTGAGGAGTTAACAAGTAACGGTTTATGGAGATTACAAATGCACACACACTGGTCACATACCAGGAAAGGATGTTTGCAGGGAGCCTTGAACACACTGCTGCCCCCGTGTTTGCACCCTAAAAAGAAATGGAATGGGGGCTTATTACTCTTTGGGTCAGGGCTTTCCAGAGAGTCCCCAAGTCCCTTCCGCAATCAGAACTACCGCAGCAGGTCTTTCAGCTATGAGATACTTCTGCTGGTTTCATTGCGAGTGTTGCCTATTAAAGCACTTCCAAGTGCGAAGCCTGATTCTTGGCTGTATGACCACTAATGGAGCACACCTCATGTGCATATGTGTGCATGTGCAACTGCTGCTCACACACAAAGACCCCCACACAAAGCATGTGCTTGAGAACATACCTTGTGCTTGTTGCTTATACTCCCTGGGAGAATTTCACTGACTGTTTCTTTCGTAAGCTGCTTTTTCTCCGAAAAAGAGCGCACCACGGTCTTCCCTGTTGCTCTCCCTAGAAAATAAAGAGCACCCAGGCTTTCCTCCTTCCTGGAACATTGCACACCATAGTCTTCTGTGGCCCCCTTCAATGACCCTCACTAGACCTACCAGCTTCACTTCTGTCCAATTTCCTGTAATGTTCACCAGAAGCTTTACCTTGCGTATTGGACACCCCATGACTTATGCTGCCTCTGGTTTTAGTAGCTTCCCACAGAAAGCAAATCCAGCAAGCACAATCAGGTCAACTAACCCAGTAATGGCTGTGTCGTATGTGGTAGCTAAACTCACCAAGCTGGGAACCCACCTGAGTCACCAAATTGTTACTGAAGCGAATTTATTTATATTTTAACATTCTTCTTGCTTGTGTGTAGAGAATAAATCTTATTGTTTTCTTTTGTTTGTGTGTGGCCTTTGCTTTCCTTTATTAAACTGCCTTCATCTCTACCCAAGAGCTCTTTTTTTGTTTTTTAATCTTATTTTCTCTCTCCTATCCTGCAGAGAAGGGGAGTGATTGAGAGCCTTGGTGGGCACCTGATGGTCAACCCACATCTGCTCTGCTGCTGGGTATAGAAAGGGAGCAGCACAGGATGACGTTTTACCTTGCCTCACAGTTGGTTGCTTCTTTTCTAATCCTTGGGGAAGAGGTGATGAAAACTTGAAGAACTTTATTGTAATTGAACCAGAGTGGAAAACTATACTCCAGGAAATGTGCCTTTGTAAAGACTGAGCACCAACATAAGCTGAAATTTACTGAGCTAGGTGATGCTGCTGGACTTTCTGTCAAGCTACAGCTGATGGTTGCCCCACTGCTAATCAGTGCAGTAGCAGTCTTTGGTCATCTGGATTCTCTTGGGTATAAGGAAGAAGTGTCAGGGTGCCGTCAGGGTGCCGAGCACCGGAAGAGGTTGCCTAAAGAAGCTGCGTGTGCTCCTTCCCACGGCGACGTACAGCACGTATCACCATGTTGTACCGAGCCTTGGGTGTCATCCTATGGTGACGTATGACGCCACGTTGTACAGACCCTTAGGTGACATCGCCTGGCGTGGTGTAAGACCGGGCTGCACCGAGCCTTGGGCAACCTGTTCTCTTGTGAGGCGTCCCTGAAAACGGCAGGGTGGTTGGAACAAGGTGCTCTTGAGGACCTCTTCAAGCCTAAGTATTCCGTGATTCTAGGATGTAATGACTCTAGACGAACGTCAACTCTAAGAAGCCAAACCAAAATCCAAAGGAATAACAAAATAAAATCTTGTTTCCACATGAAAGCTTTGTGATTTGTGTTCTTGAAAGTGGTTTTGGAGCTGAAAACCCCTGACACTGCAGAGAAATCAGTGTCACTGTTATTCAGCTCAGGGTGAGCGGAGGGAATGGGATGGAACGGAACGGAACAGAATGAGAAGGCCTACACTAGGCTAGGCCAGCCTAGATCAGGGACGGGTTAAGTTGCATCTACAATGATGCAAGACAAGCGATGCCAGGTTCATAAGGGAACTAAAGAGGCTGACGGGGAACTGAACAGGTATTGCTCAGCTCAGGCAGATTTGGATCAGTGTCTCACAAATGGGCTTGCAAAAAGATGTTGAGCTCTTCAGAAGAATCGGTTCAGGGACAGCCAGACATCTGAGTCTTGATTGCACCGCGCTGTTCCCTTCTCCCTGAATCCCAGAATGAGTTATTGGGGTATTCCATTTCTATTCTATTTCATTGCACTCCACTCTGTTCCATTCCATTCTGCCCTGCTCCGTTGCATTCCATCGCGTTCCGTCGCGTTCCGCTGCATTCCATGCCAGCAGCTGGCGATGCAGGCGTCACAATGCCCCAGGAGAGGATAAAGGGGAGCGGCCCGCTGTGTCCCCTGGCAGAGGTGGCACGGGGCAGGCGTAAGGCATCCCAGAGGAAGGCCTTGAGCTTGTGGAGTTAGCTCCAGGGGGCTCAGGCAGGAAGAGCAGCGGCTGGTCGAGGCTGCTGGAGGCTCTCGGCTGCAAGGCCAGCTGGGGGCGGGCACAGCTTCTTAGCTCAGGGGAGGGATAGCGGTCCTTTTGTGCTGGCTAGGCATGGCCAGAGCATAGGGATGTCTTCTTGAGGAGCACTGTAGAGCTGAGCATCCTCATCCCCCGCAGAGCCAGGGGCAGCAGCCATAAGCAATAGGATGCAGAGGTGTTTCCAGGGATGGCGGTGCTTCTGTCAGCAGCCCCTGAGGTGGCTCCAGGTTGAGGAAGAATAGGGCTTGGGTATGTGCTGAGAGGCGTGACCAGGCTGCGGACCAGGAGCAGGTCCTGCTGCCATGCTCAGGGATAGCCGATCGCCAGCGCTGGGGTCAGGAAGGAATTTTCCCCCGGGACAAATTGGCACTGGTCCGCAGGGGTTTTTTGCCTTCCTCTGAGCATGGAGCAGGACCACTTGTCAGGGCTCCTGTGGTCCATTCTGCAGGCTTACTGCCTGCTGCTCATGCAGCACGAAGGTGGCCCCTCGTGTCCTGCAGCTGGGGGGGGAAGGCTTTTTTTCCCCACGGAGGACCTGAGAGCGTCCCCGGGGTTTTTTTGCCTCCTCCGCAGCCGAGCACAGCCCCTTCATGGGGCTCCTTTGGGCTGCTGTGGCCCAAAGGCTGCTGCTCGTGCTCCACGCAGGTGGCCCCGGTGTCCCGCAAGCGGGGGGAGGAAGCTTTCTGGCCTGCCAGGGTATTGCCTGGGAGTCGCTGCTTGTCCTCTGTAGCGTTGAGCACATGCCCTTGTCAGGGTTCCCCTTTGGACTCGCTTCTTGCCTGCTGCTCTTGCAGCTCCAAGGCACTCTCGTGCCCTGGCTCTCTTTGGCTCCATTGCCCAGTGCAAGCTTGGAGTGGGAGCGAGCTCTGCTCTTCCCTTAGCTTCATGTCCCTGGGGGTTCTGCACGGCAGCCTGTGCTTGGAAGGGCTCCAGCCTTGCTGCCCCAGCAGCACTTGCCACCCCTCAGCTCTCCCTGTGTGCAACACCAGTGCCGGGCAGGCACGAGAGCGCTTTTCATGCATCCCTGGCCAGGGAGCGCAGCAAAGGAGCCAGTGTTGGAAGTCAGTGGTGTGCTTATCCTCGATAGGTGTCATGCTTTGGGAAATAGCCCGTGCTACCCCGCGCCGCCGCCTTCTACTTCTTCTTGCACGTTTGTGTGTGGTCGGTGACGATGCTCTTAAATAATCCCATCAAACTTTCCTCTTGGATATAAGGAAGAAGTGTCAGGGTGCCGTCAGGGTGCCGAGCACCGGAAGAGGTTGCCTAAAGAAGCTGCGTGCGCTCCTTCCCACGGCGACGTACAGCACGTACCACCATGTTGTACCGAGCCTTGGGTGTCATCCTATGGTGACGTATGACGCCACGTTGTACAGACCCTTAGGTGACATCGCCTGGCGTGGTGTAAGACCGGGCTGCACCGAGCCTTGGGCAACCTGTTCCCTTGTGAGGCGTCCCTGAAAACGGCAGGGTGGTTGGAACAAGGTGCTCTTGAGGACCTCTCCAAGCCTAAGTATTCCGTGATTCTAGGATGTAATGACTCTAGACGAACGTCAACTCTAAGAAGCCAAACCAAAATCCAAAGGAATAACAAAATAAAATCTTGTTTCCACATGAAAGCTTTGTGATTTGTGTTCTTGAAAGTGGTTTTGGAGCTGAAAACCCCTGACACTGCAGAGAAATCAGTGTCACTGTTATTCAGCTCAGGGTGAGCGGAGGGAATGGGATGGAACGGAACGGAACAGAATGAGACGGCCTACACTAGGCTAGGCTAGCCTAGAACTGGGACGGGTTACGTTGCATCTACAATGATGCAAGACAAGCGATGCCAGGTTCATAAGGGAACTGAAGAGGCTGACGGGGAACTGAACAGGTATTGCTCAGCTCAGGCAGATTTGGATCAGTGTCTCACAAATGGGCTTGCAAAAAGATGTTGAGCTCTTCAGAAGAATCGGTTCAGGGACAGCCAGACATCTGAGTCTTGATTGCACCGCGCTGTTCCCTTCTCCCTGAATCCCAGAATGAGTTATTGGGGTATTCCATTTCTATTCTATTTCATTGCACTCCACTCTGTTCCATTCCATTCTGCCCTGCTCCGTTGCATTCCATCGCGTTCCGTCGCGTTCCACTGCATTCCATGCCAGCAGCTGGCGATGCAGGCGTCACAATGCCCCAGGAGAGGATAAAGGGGAGCGGCCCGCCGTGTCCCCTGGCAGAGGTGGCACGGGGCAGGCGTAAGGCATCCCAGAGGAAGGCCTTGAGCTTGTGGAGTTAGCTCCAGGGGGCTCAGGCAGGAAGAGCAGCGGCTGGTCGAGGCTGCTGGAGGCTCTCGGCTGCAAGGCCAGCTGGGGGCGGGCACAGCTTCTTAGCTCAGGGGAGGGATAGCGGTCCTTTTGTGCTGGCTAGGCATGGCCAGAGCATAGGGATGTCTTCTTGAGGAGCACTGTAGAGCTGAGCATCCTCATCCCCCGCAGAGCCAGGGGCAGCAGCCATAAGCAATAGGATGCAGAGGTGTTTCCAGGGATGGCGGTGCTTCTGTCAGCAGCCCCTGAGGTGGCTCCAGGTTGAGGAAGAATAGGGCTTGGGTATGTGCTGAGAGGCGTGACCAGGCTGCGGACCAGGAGCAGGTCCTGCTGCCATGCTCAGGGATAGCCGATCGCCAGAGCTGGGGTCAGGAAGGAATTTTCCCCCGGGACAAATTGGCACTGGTCCGCAGGGGTTTTTTGCCTTCCTCTGAGCATGGAGCAGGACCACTTGTCAGGGCTCCTGTGGTCCATTCTGCGGGCTTACTGCCTGCTGCTCATGCAGCACGAAGGTGGCCCCTCGTGTCCTGCAGCTGGGGGGGGAAGGCTTTTTTTCCCCACGGAGGACCTGAGAGCGTCCCCGGGGTTTTTTTGCCTCCTCCGCAGCCGAGCACAGCCCCTTCATGGGGCTCCTTTGGGCTGCTGTGGCCCAAAGGCTGCTGCTCGTGCTCCACGCAGGTGGCCCCGGTGTCCCGCAAGCGGGGGGAGGAAGCTTTCTGGCCTGCCAGGGTATTGCCCGGGAGTCGCTGCTTGTCCTCTGTAGCGTTGAGCACATGCCCTTGTCAGGGTTCCCCTTTGGACTCGCTTCTTGCCTGCTGCTCTTGCAGCTCCAAGGCACTCTCGTGCCCTGGCTCTCTTTGGCTCCATTGCCCAGTGCAAGCTTGGAGTGGGAGCGAGCTCTGCTCTTCCCTTAGCTTCATGTCCCTGGGGGTTCTGCACGGCAGCCTGTGCTTGGAAGGGCTCCAGCCTTGCTGCCCCAGCAGCACTTGCCACCCCTCAGCTCTCCCTGTGTGCAACACCAGTGCCGGGCAGGCACGAGAGCGCTTTTCATGCATCCCTGGCCAGGGAGCGCAGCAAAGGAGCCAGTGTTGGAAGTCAGTGGTGTGCTTATCCTCGATAGGTGTCATGCTTTGGGAAATAGCCCGTGCTACCCCGCGCCGCCGCCTTCTACTTCTTCTTGCACGTTTGTGTGTGGTCGGTGACGATGCTCTTAAATAATCCCATCAAACTTTCCTCTTGGATATAAGGAAGAAGTGTCAGGGTGCCGTCAGGGTGCCGAGCACCGGAAGAGGTTGCCTAAAGAAGCTGCGTGCGCTCCTTCCCACGGCGACGTACAGCACGTACCACCATGTTGTACCGAGCCTTGGGTGTCATCCTATGGTGACGTATGACGCCACGTTGTACAGACCCTTAGGTGACATCGCCTGGCGTGGTGTAAGACCGGGCTGCACCGAGCCTTGGGCAACCTGTTCCCTTGTGAGGCGTCCCTGAAAACGGCAGGGTGGTTGGAACAAGGTGCTCTTGAGGACCTCTCCAAGCCTAAGTATTCCGTGATTCTAGGATGTAATGACTCTAGACGAACGTCAACTCTAAGAAACCAAACCAAAATCCAAAGGAATAACAAAATAAAATCTTGTTTCCACATGAAAGCTTTGTGATTTGTGTTCTTGAAAGTGGTTTTGGAGCTGAAAACCCCTGACACTGCAGAGAAATCAGTGTCACTGTTATTCAGCTCAGGGTGAGCGGAGGGAATGGGATGGAACGGAACGGAACAGAATGAGACGGCCTACACTAGGCTAGGCTAGCCTAGAACTGGGACGGGTTACGTTGCATCTACAATGATGCAAGACAAGCGATGCCAGGTTCATAAGGGAACTGAAGAGGCTGACGGGGAACTGAACAGGTATTGCTCAGCTCAGGCAGATTTGGATCAGTGTCTCACAAATGGGCTTGCAAAAAGATGTTGGCCTCTTCAGAAGAATCGGTTCAGGGACAGCCAGACATCTGAGTCTTGATTGCACCGCGCTGTTCCCTTCTCCCTGAATCCCAGAATGAGTTATTGGGGTATTCCATTTCTATTCTATTTCATTGCACTCCACTCTGTTCCATTCCATTCTGCCCTGCTCCGTTGCATTCCATCGCGTTCCGTCGCGTTCCGCTGCATTCCATGCCAGCAGCTGGCGATGCAGGCGTCACAATGCCCCAGGAGAGGATAAAGGGGAGCGGCCCGCCGTGTCCCCTGGCAGAGGTGGCACGGGGCAGGCGTAAGGCATCCCAGAGGAAGGCCTTGAGCTTGTGGAGTTAGCTCCAGGGGGCTCAGGCAGGAAGAGCAGCGGCTGGTCGAGGCTGCTGGAGGCTCTCGGCTGCAAGGCCAGCTGGGGGCGGGCACAGCTTCTTAGCTCAGGGGAGGGATAGCGGTCCTTTTGTGCTGGCTAGGCATGGCCAGAGCATAGGGATGTCTTCTTGAGGAGCACTGTAGAGCTGAGCATCCTCATCCCCCGCAGAGCCAGGGGCAGCAGCCATAAGCAATAGGATGCAGAGGTGTTTCCAGGGATGGCGGTGCTTCTGTCAGCAGCCCCTGAGGTGGCTCCAGGTTGAGGAAGAATAGGGCTTGGGTATGTGCTTGAGAGGCGTGACCAGGCTGCGGACCAGGAGCAGGTCCTGCTGCCATGCTCAGGGATAGCCGATCGCCAGCGCTGGGGTCAGGAAGGAATTTTCCCCCGGGACAAATTGGCACCGGTCCGCAGGGGTTTTTTGCCTTCCTCTGAGCATGGAGCAGGACCACTTGTCAGGGCTCCTGTGGTCCATTCTGCGGGCTTACTGCCTGCTGCTCATGCAGCACGAAGGTGGCCCCTCGTGTCCTGCAGCTGGGGGGGGAAGGCTTTTTTTCCCCACGGAGGACCTGAGAGCGTCCCCGGGGTTTTCTTGCCTCCTCCGCAGCCGAGCACAGTCCCTTCATGGGGCTCCTTTGGGCTGCTGTGGCCCAAAGGCTGCTGCTCGTGCTCCACGCAGGTGGCCCCGGTGTCCCGCAAGCGGGGGGAGGAAGCTTTCTGGCCTGCCAGGGTGTTGCCCGGGAGTCGCTGCTTGTCCTCTGTAGCGCTGAGCACATGCCCTTGTCAGGGTTCCCCTTTGGACTCGCTTCTTGCCTGCTGCTCTTGCAGCTCCAAGGCACTCTCGTGCCCTGGCTCTCTTTGGCTCCATTGCCCAGTGCAAGCTTGGAGTGGGAGCGAGCTCTGCTCTTCCCTTAGCTTCATGTCCCTGGGGGCTCTGCACGGCAGCCTGTGCTTGGAAGGGCTCCAGCCTTGCTGCCCCAGCAGCACTTGCCACCCCTCAGCTCTCCCTGTGTGCAACACCAGTGCCGGGCAGGCACGAGAGCGCTTTTCATGCATCCCTGGCCAGGGAGCGCAGCAAAGGAGCCAGTGTTGGAAGTCAGTGGTGTGCTTATCCTCGATAGGTGTCATGCTTTGGGAAATAGCCCGTGCTACCCCGCGCCGCCGCCTTCTACTTCTTCTTGCACGTTTGTGTGTGGTCGGTGACGATGCTCTTAAATAATCCCATCAAACTTTCCTCTTGGATATAAGGAAGAAGTGTCAGGGTGCCGTCAGGGTGCCGAGCACCGGAAGAGGTTGCCTAAAGAAGCTGCGTGCGCTCCTTCCCACGGCGACGTACAGCACGTACCACCATGTTGTACCGAGCCTTGGGTGTCATCCTATGGTGACGTATGACGCCACGTTGTACAGACCCTTAGGTGACATCGCCTGGCGTGGTGTAAGACCGGGCTGCACCGAGCCTTGGGCAACCTGTTCCCTTGTGAGGCGTCCCTGAAAACGGCAGGGTGGTTGGAACAAGGTGCTCTTGAGGACCTCTCCAAGCCTAAGTATTCCGTGATTCTAGGATGTAATGACTCTAGACGAACGTCAACTCTAAGAAACCAAACCAAAATCCAAAGGAATAACAAAATAAAATCTTGTTTCCACATGAAAGCTTTGTGATTTGTGTTCTTGAAAGTGGTTTTGGAGCTGAAAACCCCTGACACTGCAGAGAAATCAGTGTCACTGTTATTCAGCTCAGGGTGAGCGGAGGGAATGGGATGGAACGGAACGGAACAGAATGAGACGGCCTACACTAGGCTAGGCTAGCCTAGAACTGGGACGGGTTACGTTGCATCTACAATGATGCAAGACAAGCGATGCCAGGTTCATAAGGGAACTGAAGAGGCTGACGGGGAACTGAACAGGTATTGCTCAGCTCAGGCAGATTTGGATCAGTGTCTCACAAATGGGCTTGCAAAAAGATGTTGAGCTCTTCAGAAGAATCGGTTCAGGGACAGCCAGACATCTGAGTCTTGATTGCACCGCGCTGTTCCCTTCTCCCTGAATCCCAGAATGAGTTATTGGGGTATTCCATTTCTATTCTATTTCATTGCACTCCACTCTGTTCCATTCCATTCTGCCCTGCTCCGTTGCATTCCATCGCGTTCCGTCGCGTTCCGCTGCATTCCATGCCAGCAGCTGGCGATGCAGGCGTCACAATGCCCCAGGAGAGGATAAAGGGGAGCGGCCCGCCGTGTCCCCTGGCAGAGGTGGCACGGGGCAGGCGTAAGGCATCCCAGAGGAAGGCCTTGAGCTTGTGGAGTTAGCTCCAGGGGGCTCAGGCAGGAAGAGCAGCGGCTGGTCGAGGCTGCTGGAGGCTCTCGGCTGCAAGGCCAGCTGGGGGCGGGCACAGCTTCTTAGCTCAGGGGAGGGATAGCGGTCCTTTTGTGCTGGCTAGGCATGGCCAGAGCATAGGGATGTCTTCTTGAGGAGCACTGTAGAGCTGAGCATCCTCATCCCCCGCAGAGCCAGGGGCAGCAGCCATAAGCAATAGGATGCAGAGGTGTTTCCAGGGATGGCGGTGCTTCTGTCAGCAGCCCCTGAGGTGGCTCCAGGTTGAGGAAGAATAGGGCTTGGGTATGTGCTTGAGAGGCGTGACCAGGCTGCGGACCAGGAGCAGGTCCTGCTGCCATGCTCAGGGATAGCCGATCGCCAGCGCTGGGGTCAGGAAGGAATTTTCCCCCGGGACAAATTGGCACCGGTCCGCAGGGGTTTTTTGCCTTCCTCTGAGCATGGAGCAGGACCACTTGTCAGGGCTCCTGTGGTCCATTCTGCGGGCTTACTGCCTGCTGCTCATGCAGCACGAAGGTGGCCCCTCGTGTCCTGCAGCTGGGGGGGGAAGGCTTTTTTTCCCCACGGAGGACCTGAGAGCGTCCCCGGGGTTTTCTTGCCTCCTCCGCAGCCGAGCACAGCCCCTTCATGGGGCTCCTTTGGGCTGCTGTGGCCCAAAGGCTGCTGCTCGTGCTCCACGCAGGTGGCCCCGGTGTCCCGCAAGCGGGGGGAGGAAGCTTTCTGGCCTGCCAGGGTGTTGCCCGGGAGTCGCTGCTTGTCCTCTGTAGCGCTGAGCACATGCCCTTGTCAGGGTTCCCCTTTGGACTCGCTTCTTGCCTGCTGCTCTTGCAGCTCCAAGGCACTCTCGTGCCCTGGCTCTCTTTGGCTCCATTGCCCAGTGCAAGCTTGGAGTGGGAGCGAGCTCTGCTCTTCCCTTAGCTTCATGTCCCTGGGGGCTCTGCACGGCAGCCTGTGCTTGGAAGGGCTCCAGCCTTGCTGCCCCAGCAGCACTTGCCACCCCTCAGCTCTCCCTGTGTGCAACACCAGTGCCGGGCAGGCACGAGAGCGCTTTTCATGCATCCCTGGCCAGGGAGCGCAGCAAAGGAGCCAGTGTTGGAAGTCAGTGGTGTGCTTATCCTCGATAGGTGTCATGCTTTGGGAAATAGCCCGTGCTACCCCGCGCCGCCGCCTTCTACTTCTTCTTGCACGTTTGTGTGTGGTCGGTGACGATGCTCTTAAATAATCCCATCAAACTTTCCTCTTGGATATAAGGAAGAAGTGTCAGGGTGCCGTCAGGGTGCCGAGCACCGGAAGAGGTTGCCTAAAGAAGCTGCGTGCGCTCCTTCCCACGGCGACGTACAGCACGTACCACCATGTTGTACCGAGCCTTGGGTGTCATCCTATGGTGACGTATGACGCCACGTTGTACAGACCCTTAGGTGACATCGCCTGGCGTGGTGTAAGACCGGGCTGCACCGAGCCTTGGGCAACCTGTTCCCTTGTGAGGCGTCCCTGAAAACGGCAGGGTGGTTGGAACAAGGTGCTCTTGAGGACCTCTCCAAGCCTAAGTATTCCGTGATTCTAGGATGTAATGACTCTAGACGAACGTCAACTCTAAGAAACCAAACCAAAATCCAAAGGAATAACAAAATAAAATCTTGTTTCCACATGAAAGCTTTGTGATTTGTGTTCTTGAAAGTGGTTTTGGAGCTGAAAACCCCTGACACTGCAGAGAAATCAGTGTCACTGTTATTCAGCTCAGGGTGAGCGGAGGGAATGGGATGGAACGGAACGGAACAGAATGAGACGGCCTACACTAGGCTAGGCTAGCCTAGAACTGGGACGGGTTACGTTGCATCTACAATGATGCAAGACAAGCGATGCCAGGTTCATAAGGGAACTGAAGAGGCTGACGGGGAACTGAACAGGTATTGCTCAGCTCAGGCAGATTTGGATCAGTGTCTCACAAATGGGCTTGCAAAAAGATGTTGAGCTCTTCAGAAGAATCGGTTCAGGGACAGCCAGACATCTGAGTCTTGATTGCACCGCGCTGTTCCCTTCTCCCTGAATCCCAGAATGAGTTATTGGGGTATTCCATTTCTATTCTATTTCATTGCACTCCACTCTGTTCCATTCCATTCTGCCCTGCTCCGTTGCATTCCATCGCGTTCCGTCGCGTTCCGCTGCATTCCATGCCAGCAGCTGGCGATGCAGGCGTCACAATGCCCCAGGAGAGGATAAAGGGGAGCGGCCCGCCGTGTCCCCTGGCAGAGGTGGCACGGGGCAGGCGTAAGGCATCCCAGAGGAAGGCCTTGAGCTTGTGGAGTTAGCTCCAGGGGGCTCAGGCAGGAAGAGCAGCGGCTGGTCGAGGCTGCTGGAGGCTCTCGGCTGCAAGGCCAGCTGGGGGCGGGCACAGCTTCTTAGCTCAGGGGAGGGATAGCGGTCCTTTTGTGCTGGCTAGGCATGGCCAGAGCATAGGGATGTCTTCTTGAGGAGCACTGTAGAGCTGAGCATCCTCATCCCCCGCAGAGCCAGGGGCAGCAGCCATAAGCAATAGGATGCAGAGGTGTTTCCAGGGATGGCGGTGCTTCTGTCAGCAGCCCCTGAGGTGGCTCCAGGTTGAGGAAGAATAGGGCTTGGGTATGTGCTTGAGAGGCGTGACCAGGCTGCGGACCAGGAGCAGGTCCTGCTGCCATGCTCAGGGATAGCCGATCGCCAGCGCTGGGGTCAGGAAGGAATTTTCCCCCGGGACAAATTGGCACTGGTCCGCAGGGGTTTTTTGCCTTCCTCTGAGCATGGAGCAGGACCACTTGTCAGGGCTCCTGTGGTCCATTCTGCGGGCTTACTGCCTGCTGCTCATGCAGCACGAAGGTGGCCCCTCGTGTCCTGCAGCTGGGGGGGGAAGGCTTTTTTTCCCCACGGAGGACCTGAGAGCGTCCCCGGGGTTTTTTTGCCTCCTCCGCAGCCGAGCACAGCCCCTTCATGGGGCTCCTTTGGGCTGCTGTGGCCCAAAGGCTGCTGCTCGTGCTCCATGCAGGTGGCCCCGGTGTCCCGCAAGCGGGGGGAGGAAGCATTCTGGCCTGCCAGGGTATTGCCCGGGAGTCGCTGCTTGTCCTCTGTAGTGCTGAGCACATGCCCTTGTCAGGGTTCCCCTTTGGACTCGCTTCTTGCCTGCTGCTCTTGCAGCTCCAAGGCACTCTCGTGCCCTGGCTCTCTTTGGCTCCATTGCCCAGTGCAAGCTTGGAGTGGGAGCGAGCTCTGCTCTTCCCTTAGCTTCATGTCCCTGGGGGCTCTGCACGGCAGCCTGTGCTTGGAAGGGCTCCAGCCTTGCTGCCCCAGCAGCACTTGCCACCCCTCAGCTCTCCCTGTGTGCAACACCAGTGCCGGGCAGGCACGAGAGCGCTTTTCATGCATCCCTGGCCAGGGAGCGCAGCAAAGGAGCCAGTGTTGGAAGTCAGTGGTGTGCTTATCCTCGATAGGTGTCATGCTTTGGGAAATAGCCCGTGCTACCCCGCGCCGCCGCCTTCTACTTCTTCTTGCACGTTTGTGTGTGGTCGGTGACGATGCTCTTAAATAATCCCATCAAACTTTCCTCTTGGATATAAGGAAGAAGTGTCAGGGTGCCGTCAGGGTGCCGAGCACCGGAAGAGGTTGCCTAAAGAAGCTGCGTGCGCTCCTTCCCACGGCGACGTACAGCACGTACCACCATGTTGTACCAAGCCTTGGGTGTCATCCTATGGTGACGTATGACGCCACGTTGTACAGACCCTTAGGTGACATCGCCTGGCGTGGTGTAAGACCGGGCTGCACCGAGCCTTGGGCAACCTGTTCCCTTGTGAGGCGTCCCTGAAAACGGCAGGGTGGTTGGAACAAGGTGCTCTTGAGGACCTCTCCAAGCCTAAGTATTCCGTGATTCTAGGATGTAATGACTCTAGATGAACGTCAACTCTAAGAAACCAAACCAAAATCCAAAGGAATAACAAAATAAAATCTTGTTTCCACATGAAAGCTTTGTGATTTGTGTTCTTGAAAGTGGTTTTGGAGCTGAAAACCCCTGACACTGCAGAGAAATCAGTGTCACTGTTATTCAGCTCAGGGTGAGCGGAGGGAATGGGATGGAACGGAACGGAACAGAATGAGACGGCCTACACTAGGCTAGGCTAGCCTAGAACTGGGACGGGTTACGTTGCATCTACAATGATGCAAGACAAGCGATGCCAGGTTCATAAGGGAACTGAAGAGGCTGACGGGGAACTGAACAGGTATTGCTCAGCTCAGGCAGATTTGGATCAGTGTCTCACAAATGGGCTTGCAAAAAGATGTTGGCCTCTTCAGAAGAATCGGTTCAGGGACAGCCAGACATCTGAGTCTTGATTGCACCGCGCTGTTCCCTTCTCCCTGAATCCCAGAATGAGTTATTGGGGTATTCCATTTCTATTCTATTTCATTGCACTCCACTCTGTTCCATTCCATTCTGCCCTGCTCCGTTGCATTCCATCGCGTTCCGTCGCGTTCCGCTGCATTCCATGCCAGCAGCTGGCGATGCAGGCGTCACAATGCCCCAGGAGAGGATAAAGGGGAGCGGCCCGCTGTGTCCCCTGGCAGAGGTGGCACGGGGCAGGCGTAAGGCATCCCAGAGGAAGGCCTTGAGCTTGTGGAGTTAGCTCCAGGGGGCTCAGGCAGGAAGAGCAGCGGCTGGTCGAGGCTGCTGGAGGCTCTCGGCTGCAAGGCCAGCTGGGGGCGGGCACAGCTTCTTAGCTTAGGGGAGGGATAGCGGTCCTTTTGTGCTGGCTAGGCATGGCCAGAGCATAGGGATGTCTTCTTGAGGAGCACTGTAGAGCTGAGCATCCTCATCCCCCGCAGAGCCAGGGGCAGCAGCCATAAGCAATAGGATGCAGAGGTGTTTCCAGGGATGGCGGTGCTTCTGTCAGCAGCCCCTGAGGTGGCTCCAGGTTGAGGAAGAATAGGGCTTGGGTATGTGCTGAGAGGCGTGACCAGGCTGCGGACCAGGAGCAGGTCCTGCTGCCATGCTCAGGGATAGCCGATCGCCAGCGCTGGGGTCAGGAAGGAATTTTCCCCCGGGACAAATTGGCACTGGTCCGCAGGGGTTTTTTGCCTTCCTCTGAGCATGGAGCAGGACCACTTGTCAGGGCTCCTGTGGTCCATTCTGCGGGCTTACTGCCTGCTGCTCATGCAGCACGAAGGTGGCCCCTCGTGTCCTGCAGCTGGGGGGGGAAGGTTTTTTTTCCCCACGGAGGACCTGAGAGCGTCCCCGGGGTTTTTTTGCCTCCTCCGCAGCCGAGCACAGCCCCTTCATGGGGCTCCTTTGGGCTGCTGTGGCCCAAAGGCTGCTGCTCGTGCTCCACGCAGGTGGCCCCGGTGTCCCGCAAGCGGGGGGAGGAAGCTTTCTGGCCTGCCAGGGTATTGCCCGGGAGTCGCTGCTTGTCCTCTGTAGCGCTGAGCACATGCCCTTGTCAGGGTTCCCCTTTGGACTCGCTTCTTGCCTGCTGCTCTTGCAGCTCCAAGGCACTCTCGTGCCCTGGCTCTCTTTGGCTCCATTGCCCAGTGCAAGCTTGGAGTGGGAGCGAGCTCTGCTCTTCCCTTAGCTTCATGTCCCTGGGGGTTCTGCACGGCAGCCTGTGCTTGGAAGGGCTCCAGCCTTGCTGCCCCAGCAGCACTTGCCACCCCTCAGCTCTCCCTGTGTGCAACACCAGTGCCGGGCAGGCACGAGAGCGCTTTTCATGCATCCCTGGCCAGGGAGCGCAGCAAAGGAGCCAGTGTTGGAAGTCAGTGGTGTGCTTATCCTCGATAGGTGTCATGCTTTGGGAAATAGCCCGTGCTACCCCGCGCCGCCGCCTTCTACTTCTTCTTGCACGTTTGTGTGTGGTCGGTGACGATGCTCTTAAATAATCCCATCAAACTTTCCTCTTGGATATAAGGAAGAAGTGTCAGGGTGCCGTCAGGGTGCCGAGCACCGGAAGAGGTTGCCTAAAGAAGCTGCGTGCGCTCCTTCCCACGGCGACGTACAGCACGTACCACCATGTTGTACCAAGCCTTGGGTGTCATCCTATGGTGACGTATGACGCCACGTTGTACAGACCCTTAGGTGACATCGCCTGGCGTGGTGTAAGACCGGGCTGCACCGAGCCTTGGGCAACCTGTTCCCTTGTGAGGCGTCCCTGAAAACGGCAGGGTGGTTGGAACAAGGTGCTCTTGAGGACCTCTCCAAGCCTAAGTATTCCGTGATTCTAGGATGTAATGACTCTAGACGAACGTCAACTCTAAGAAACCAAACCAAAATCCAAAGGAATAACAAAATAAAATCTTGTTTCCACATGAAAGCTTTGTGATTTGTGTTCTTGAAAGTGGTTTTGGAGCTGAAAACCCCTGACACTGCAGAGAAATCAGTGTCACTGTTATTCAGCTCAGGGTGAGCGGAGGGAATGGGATGGAACGGAACGGAACAGAATGAGACGGCCTACACTAGGCTAGGCTAGCCTAGAACTGGGACGGGTTACGTTGCATCTACAATGATGCAAGACAAGCGATGCCAGGTTCATAAGGGAACTGAAGAGGCTGACGGGGAACTGAACAGGTATTGCTCAGCTCAGGCAGATTTGGATCAGTGTCTCACAAATGGGCTCGCAAAAAGATGTTGGCCTCTTCAGAAGAATCGGTTCAGGGACAGCCAGACATCTGAGTCTTGATTGCACCGCGCTGTTCCCTTCTCCCTGAATCCCAGAATGAGTTATTGGGGTATTCCATTTCTATTCTATTTCATTGCACTCCACTCTGTTCCATTCCATTCTGCCCTGCTCCGTTGCATTCCATCGCGTTCCGTCGCGTTCCGCTGCATTCCATGCCAGCAGCTGGCGATGCAGGCGTCACAATGCCCCAGGAGAGGATAAAGGGGAGCGGCCCGCTGTGTCCCCTGGCAGAGGTGGCACGGGGCAGGCGTAAGGCATCCCAGAGGAAGGCCTTGAGCTTGTGGAGTTAGCTCCAGGGGGCTCAGGCTGGAAGAGCAGCGGCTGGTCGAGGCTGCTGGAGGCTCTCGGCTGCAAGGCCAGCTGGGGGCGGGCACAGCTTCTTAGCTCAGGGGAGGGATAGCGGTCCTTTTGTGCTGGCTAGGCATGGCCAGAGCATAGGGATGTCTTCTTGAGGAGCACTGTAGAGCTGAGCATCCTCATCCCCCGCAGAGCCAGGGGCAGCAGCCATAAGCAATAGGATGCAGAGGTGTTTCCAGGGATGGCGGTGCTTCTGTCAGCAGCCCCTGAGGTGGCTCCAGGTTGAGGAAGAATAGGGCTTGGGTATGTGCTGAGAGGCGTGACCAGGCTGCGGACCAGGAGCAGGTCCTGCTGCCATGCTCAGGGATAGCCGATCGCCAGCGCTGGGGTCAGGAAGGAATTTTCCCCCGGGACAAATTGGCACTGGTCCGCAGGGGTTTTTTGCCTTCCTCTGAGCATGGAGCAGGACCACTTGTCAGGGCTCCTGTGGTCCATTCTGCGGGCTTACTGCCTGCTGCTCATGCAGCATGAAGGTGGCCCCTCGTGTCCTGCAGCTGGGGGGGGAAGGCTTTTTTTCCCCACGGAGGACCTGAGAGCGTCCCCGGGGTTTTTTTGCCTCCTCCGCAGCCGAGCACAGCCCCTTCATGGGGCTCCTTTGGGCTGCTGTGGCCCAAAGGCTGCTGCTCGTGCTCCACGCAGGTGGCCCCGGTGTCCCGCAAGCGGGGGGAGGAAGCTTTCTGGCCTGCCAGGGTATTGCCCGGGAGTCGCTGCTTGTCCTCTGTAGTGCTGAGCACATGCCCTTGTCAGGGTTCCCCTTTGGACTCGCTTCTTGCCTGCTGCTCTTGCAGCTCCAAGGCACTCTCGTGCCCTGGCTCTCTTTGGCTCCATTGCCCAGTGCAAGCTTGGAGTGGGAGCGAGCTCTGCTCTTCCCTTAGCTTCATGTCCCTGGGGGTTCTGCACGGCAGCCTGTGCTTGGAAGGGCTCCAGCCTTGCTGCCCCAGCAGCACTTGCCACCCCTCAGCTCTCCCTGTGTGCAACACCAGTGCCGGGCAGGCACGAGAGCGCTTTTCATGCATCCCTGGCCAGGGAGCGCAGCAAAGGAGCCAGTGTTGGAAGTCAGTGGTGTGCTTATCCTCGATAGGTGTCATGCTTTGGGAAATAGCCCGTGCTACCCCGCGCCGCCGCCTTCTACTTCTTCTTGCACGTTTGTGTGTGGTCGGTGACGATGCTCTTAAATAATCCCATCAAACTTTCCTCTTGGATATAAGGAAGAAGTGTCAGGGTGCCGTCAGGGTGCCGAGCACCGGAAGAGGTTGCCTAAAGAAGCTGCGTGCGCTCCTTCCCACGGCGACGTACAGCACGTACCACCATGTTGTACCGAGCCTTGGGTGTCATCCTATGGTGACGTATGACGCCACGTTGTACAGACCCTTAGGTGACATCGCCTGGCGTGGTGTAAGACCGGGCTGCACCGAGCCTTGGGCAACCTGTTCCCTTGTGAGGCGTCCCTGAAAACGGCAGGGTGGTTGGAACAAGGTGCTCTTGAGGACCTCTCCAAGCCTAAGTATTCCGTGATTCTAGGATGTAATGACTCTAGACGAACGTCAACTCTAAGAAACCAAACCAAAATCCAAAGGAATAACAAAATAAAATCTTGTTTCCACATGAAAGCTTTGTGATTTGTGTTCTTGAAAGTGGTTTTGGAGCTGAAAACCCCTGACACTGCAGAGAAATCAGTGTCACTGTTATTCAGCTCAGGGTGAGCGGAGGGAATGGGATGGAACGGAACGGAACAGAATGAGACGGCCTACACTAGGCTAGGCTAGCCTAGAACTGGGACGGGTTACGTTGCATCTACAATGATGCAAGACAAGCGATGCCAGGTTCATAAGGGAACTGAAGAGGCTGACGGGGAACTGAACAGGTATTGCTCAGCTCAGGCAGATTTGGATCAGTGTCTCACAAATGGGCTTGCAAAAAGATGTTGAGCTCTTCAGAAGAATCGGTTCAGGGACAGCCAGACATCTGAGTCTTGATTGCACCGCGCTGTTCCCTTCTCCCTGAATCCCAGAATGAGTTATTGGGGTATTCCATTTCTATTCTATTTCATTGCACTCCACTCTGTTCCATTCCATTCTGCCCTGCTCCGTTGCATTCCATCGCGTTCCGTCGCGTTCCGCTGCATTCCATGCCAGCAGCTGGCGATGCAGGCGTCACAATGCCCCAGGAGAGGATAAAGGGGAGCGGCCCGCCGTGTCCCCTGGCAGAGGTGGCACGGGGCAGGCGTAAGGCATCCCAGAGGAAGGCCTTGAGCTTGTGGAGTTAGCTCCAGGGGGCTCAGGCAGGAAGAGCAGCGGCTGGTCGAGGCTGCTGGAGGCTCTCGGCTGCAAGGCCAGCTGGGGGCGGGCACAGCTTCTTAGCTCAGGGGAGGGATAGCGGTCCTTTTGTGCTGGCTAGGCATGGCCAGAGCATAGGGATGTCTTCTTGAGGAGCACTGTAGAGCTGAGCATCCTCATCCCCCGCAGAGCCAGGGGCAGCAGCCATAAGCAATAGGATGCAGAGGTGTTTCCAGGGATGGCGGTGCTTCTGTCAGCAGCCCCTGAGGTGGCTCCAGGTTGAGGAAGAATAGGGCTTGGGTATGTGCTGAGAGGCGTGACCAGGCTGCGGACCAGGAGCAGGTCCTGCTGCCATGCTCAGGGATAGCCGATCGCCAGCGCTGGGGTCAGGAAGGAATTTTCCCCCGGGACAAATTGGCACTGGTCCGCAGGGGTTTTTTGCCTTCCTCTGAGCATGGAGCAGGACCACTTGTCAGGGCTCCTGTGGTCCATTCTGCGGGCTTACTGCCTGCTGCTCATGCAGCACGAAGGTGGCCCCTCGTGTCCTGCAGCTGGGGGGGGAAGGCTTTTTTTCCCCACGGAGGACCTGAGAGCGTCCCCGGGGTTTTTTTGCCTCCTCCGCAGCCGAGCACAGCCCCTTCATGGGGCTCCTTTGGGCTGCTGTGGCCCAAAGGCTGCTGCTCGTGCTCCACGCAGGTGGCCCCGGTGTCCCGCAAGCGGGGGGAGGAAGCTTTCTGGCCTGCCAGGGTATTGCCCGGGAGTCGCTGCTTGTCCTCTGTAGTGCTGAGCACATGCCCTTGTCAGGGTTCCCCTTTGGACTCGCTTCTTGCCTGCTGCTCTTGCAGCTCCAAGGCACTCTCGTGCCCTGGCTCTCTTTGGCTCCATTGCCCAGTGCAAGCTTGGAGTGGGAGCGAGCTCTGCTCTTCCCTTAGCTTCATGTCCCTGGGGGCTCTGCACGGCAGCCTGTGCTTGGAAGGGCTCCAGCCTTGCTGCCCCAGCAGCACTTGCCACCCCTCAGCTCTCCCTGTGTGCAACACCAGTGCCGGGCAGGCACGAGAGCGCTTTTCATGCATCCCTGGCCAGGGAGCGCAGCAAAGGAGCCAGTGTTGGAAGTCAGTGGTGTGCTTATCCTCGATAGGTGTCATGCTTTGGGAAATAGCCCGTGCTACCCTGCGCCGCCGCCTTCTACTTCTTCTTGCACGTTTGTGTGTGGTCGGTGACGATGCTCTTAAATAATCCCATCAAACTTTCCTCTTGGATATAAGGAAGAAGTGTCAGGGTGCCGTCAGGGTGCCGAGCACCGGAAGAGGTTGCCTAAAGAAGCTGCGTGCGCTCCTTCCCACGGCGACGTACAGCACGTACCACCATGTTGTACCGAGCCTTGGGTGTCATCCTATGGTGACGTATGACGCCACGTTGTACAGACCCTTAGGTGACATCGCCTGGCGTGGTGTAAGACCGGGCTGCACCGAGCCTTGGGCAACCTGTTCCCTTGTGAGGCGTCCCTGAAAACGGCAGGGTGGTTGGAACAAGGTGCTCTTGAGGACCTCTCCAAGCCTAAGTATTCCGTGATTCTAGGATGTAATGACTCTAGACGAACGTCAACTCTAAGAAACCAAACCAAAATCCAAAGGAATAACAAAATAAAATCTTGTTTCCACATGAAAGCTTTGTGATTTGTGTTCTTGAAAGTGGTTTTGGAGCTGAAAACCCCTGACACTGCAGAGAAATCAGTGTCACTGTTATTCAGCTCAGGGTGAGCGGAGGGAATGGGATGGAACGGAACGGAACAGAATGAGACGGCCTACACTAGGCTAGGCTAGCCTAGAACTGGGACGGGTTACGTTGCATCTACAATGATGCAAGACAAGCGATGCCAGGTTCATAAGGGAACTGAAGAGGCTGACGGGGAACTGAACAGGTATTGCTCAGCTCAGGCAGATTTGGATCAGTGTCTCACAAATGGGCTTGCAAAAAGATGTTGGCCTCTTCAGAAGAATCGGTTCAGGGACAGCCAGACATCTGAGTCTTGATTGCACCGCGCTGTTCCCTTCTCCCTGAATCCCAGAATGAGTTATTGGGGTATTCCATTTCTATTCTATTTCATTGCACTCCACTCTGTTCCATTCCATTCTGCCCTGCTCCGTTGCATTCCATCGCGTTCCGTCGCGTTCCGCTGCATTCCATGCCAGCAGCTGGCGATGCAGGCGTCACAATGCCCCAGGAGAGGATAAAGGGGAGCGGCCCGCCGTGTCCCCTGGCAGAGGTGGCACGGGGCAGGCGTAAGGCATCCCAGAGGAAGGCCTTGAGCTTGTGGAGTTAGCTCCAGGGGGCTCAGGCAGGAAGAGCAGCGGCTGGTCGAGGCTGCTGGAGGCTCTCGGCTGCAAGGCCAGCTGGGGGCGGGCACAGCTTCTTAGCTCAGGGGAGGGATAGCGGTCCTTTTGTGCTGGCTAGGCATGGCCAGAGCATAGGGATGTCTTCTTGAGGAGCACTGTAGAGCTGAGCATCCTCATCCCCCGCAGAGCCAGGGGCAGCAGCCATAAGCAATAGGATGCAGAGGTGTTTCCAGGGATGGCGGTGCTTCTGTCAGCAGCCCCTGAGGTGGCTCCAGGTTGAGGAAGAATAGGGCTTGGGTATGTGCTGAGAGGCGTGACCAGGCTGCGGACCAGGAGCAGGTCCTGCTGCCATGCTCAGGGATAGCCGATCGCCAGCGCTGGGGTCAGGAAGGAATTTTCCCCCGGGACAAATTGGCACTGGTCCGCAGGGGTTTTTTGCCTTCCTCTGAGCATGGAGCAGGACCACTTGTCAGGGCTCCTGTGGTCCATTCTGCGGGCTTACTGCCTGCTGCTCATGCAGCACGAAGGTGGCCCCTCGTGTCCTGCAGCTGGGGGGGGAAGGCTTTTTTTCCCCACGGAGGACCTGAGAGCGTCCCCGGGGTTTTTTTGCCTCCTCCGCAGCCGAGCACAGCCCCTTCATGGGGCTCCTTTGGGCTGCTGTGGCCCAAAGGCTGCTGCTCGTGCTCCACGCAGGTGGCCCCGGTGTCCCGCAAGCGGGGGGAGGAAGCTTTTTGGCCTGCCAGGGTATTGCCCGGGAGTCGCTGCTTGTCCTCTGTAGCGCTGAGCACATGCCCTTGTCAGGGTTCCCCTTTGGACTCGCTTCTTGCCTGCTGCTCTTGCAGCTCCAAGGCACTCTCGTGCCCTGGCTCTCTTTGGCTCCATTGCCCAGTGCAAGCTTGGAGTGGGAGCGAGCTCTGCTCTTCCCTTAGCTTCATGTCCCTGGGGGCTCTGCACGGCAGCCTGTGCTTGGAAGGGCTCCAGCCTTGCTGCCCCAGCAGCACTTGCCACCCCTCAGCTCTCCCTGTGTGCAACACCAGTGCCGGGCAGGCACGAGAGCGCTTTTCATGCATCCCTGGCCAGGGAGCGCAGCAAAGGAGCCAGTGTTGGAAGTCAGTGGTGTGCTTATCCTCGATAGGTGTCATGCTTTGGGAAATAGCCCGTGCTACCCCGCGCCGCCGCCTTCTACTTCTTCTTGCACGTTTGTGTGTGGTCGGTGACGATGCTCTTAAATAATCCCATCAAACTTTCCTCTTGGATATAAGGAAGAAGTGTCAGGGTGCCGTCAGGGTGCCGAGCACCGGAAGAGGTTGCCTAAAGAAGCTGCGTGCGCTCCTTCCCACGGCGACGTACAGCACGTACCACCATGTTGTACCGAGCCTTGGGTGTCATCCTATGGTGACGTATGACGCCACGTTGTACAGACCCTTAGGTGACATCGCCTGGCGTGGTGTAAGACCGGGCTGCACCGAGCCTTGGGCAACCTGTTCCCTTGTGAGGCGTCCCTGAAAACGGCAGGGTGGTTGGAACAAGGTGCTCTTGAGGACCTCTCCAAGCCTAAGTATTCCGTGATTCTAGGATGTAATGACTCTAGACGAACGTCAACTCTAAGAAACCAAACCAAAATCCAAAGGAATAACAAAATAAAATCTTGTTTCCACATGAAAGCTTTGTGATTTGTGTTCTTGAAAGTGGTTTTGGAGCTGAAAACCCCTGACACTGCAGAGAAATCAGTGTCACTGTTATTCAGCTCAGGGTGAGCGGAGGGAATGGGATGGAACGGAACGGAACAGAATGAGACGGCCTACACTAGGCTAGGCTAGCCTAGAACTGGGACGGGTTACGTTGCATCTACAATGATGCAAGACAAGCGATGCCAGGTTCATAAGGGAACTGAAGAGGCTGACGGGGAACTGAACAGGTATTGCTCAGCTCAGGCAGATTTGGATCAGTGTCTCACAAATGGGCTTGCAAAAAGATGTTGAGCTCTTCAGAAGAATCGGTTCAGGGACAGCCAGACATCTGAGTCTTGATTGCACCGCGCTGTTCCCTTCTCCCTGAATCCCAGAATGAGTTATTGGGGTATTCCATTTCTATTCTATTTCATTGCACTCCACTCTGTTCCATTCCATTCTGCCCTGCTCCGTTGCATTCCATCGCGTTCCGTCGCGTTCCGCTGCATTCCATGCCAGCAGCTGGCGATGCAGGCGTCACAATGCCCCAGGAGAGGATAAAGGGGAGCGGCCCGCCGTGTCCCCTGGCAGAGGTGGCACGGGGCAGGCGTAAGGCATCCCAGAGGAAGGCCTTGAGCTTGTGGAGTTAGCTCCAGGGGGCTCAGGCAGGAAGAGCAGCGGCTGGTCGAGGCTGCTGGAGGCTCTCGGCTGCAAGGCCAGCTGGGGGCGGGCACAGCTTCTTAGCTCAGGGGAGGGATAGCGGTCCTTTTGTGCTGGCTAGGCATGGCCAGAGCATAGGGATGTCTTCTTGAGGAGCACTGTAGAGCTGAGCATCCTCATCCCCCGCAGAGCCAGGGGCAGCAGCCATAAGCAATAGGATGCAGAGGTGTTTCCAGGGATGGCGGTGCTTCTGTCAGCAGCCCCTGAGGTGGCTCCAGGTTGAGGAAGAATAGGGCTTGGGTATGTGCTGAGAGGCGTGACCAGGCTGCGGACCAGGAGCAGGTCCTGCTGCCATGCTCAGGGATAGCCGATCGCCAGCGCTGGGGTCAGGAAGGAATTTTCCCCCGGGACAAATTGGCACTGGTCCGCAGGGGTTTTTTGCCTTCCTCTGAGCATGGAGCAGGACCACTTGTCAGGGCTCCTGTGGTCCATTCTGCGGGCTTACTGCCTGCTGCTCATGCAGCACGAAGGTGGCCCCTCGTGTCCTGCAGCTGGGGGGGGAAGGCTTTTTTTCCCCACGGAGGACCTGAGAGCGTCCCCGGGGTTTTTTTGCCTCCTCCGCAGCCGAGCACAGCCCCTTCATGGGGCTCCTTTGGGCTGCTGTGGCCCAAAGGCTGCTGCTCGTGCTCCACGCAGGTGGCCCCGGTGTCCCGCAAGCGGGGGGAGGAAGCTTTCTGGCCTGCCAGGGTATTGCCCGGGAGTCGCTGCTTGTCCTCTGTAGCGTTGAGCACATGCCCTTGTCAGGGTTCCCCTTTGGACTCGCTTCTTGCCTGCTGCTCTTGCAGCTCCAAGGCACTCTCGTGCCCTGGCTCTCTTTGGCTCCATTGCCCAGTGCAAGCTTGGAGTGGGAGCGAGCTCTGCTCTTCCCTTAGCTTCATGTCCCTGGGGGCTCTGCACGGCAGCCTGTGCTTGGAAGGGCTCCAGCCTTGCTGCCCCAGCAGCACTTGCCACCCCTCAGCTCTCCCTGTGTGCAACACCAGTGCCGGGCAGGCACGAGAGCGCTTTTCATGCATCCCTGGCCAGGGAGCGCAGCAAAGGAGCCAGTGTTGGAAGTCAGTGGTGTGCTTATCCTCGATAGGTGTCATGCTTTGGGAAATAGCCCGTGCTACCCCGCGCCGCCGCCTTCTACTTCTTCTTGCACGTTTGTGTGTGGTCGGTGACGATGCTCTTAAATAATCCCATCAAACTTTCCTCTTGGATATAAGGAAGAAGTGTCAGGGTGCCGTCAGGGTGCCGAGCACCGGAAGAGGTTGCCTAAAGAAGCTGCGTGCGCTCCTTCCCACGGCGACGTACAGCACGTACCACCATGTTGTACCGAGCCTTGGGTGTCATCCTATGGTGACGTATGACGCCACGTTGTACAGACCCTTAGGTGACATCGCCTGGCGTGGTGTAAGACCGGGCTGCACCGAGCCTTGGGCAACCTGTTCCCTTGTGAGGCGTCCCTGAAAACGGCAGGGTGGTTGGAACAAGGTGCTCTTGAGGACCTCTCCAAGCCTAAGTATTCCGTGATTCTAGGATGTAATGACTCTAGACGAACGTCAACTCTAAGAAACCAAACCAAAATCCAAAGGAATAACAAAATAAAATCTTGTTTCCACATGAAAGCTTTGTGATTTGTGTTCTTGAAAGTGGTTTTGGAGCTGAAAACCCCTGACACTGCAGAGAAATCAGTGTCACTGTTATTCAGCTCAGGGTGAGCGGAGGGAATGGGATGGAACGGAACGGAACAGAATGAGACGGCCTACACTAGGCTAGGCTAGCCTAGAACTGGGACGGGTTACGTTGCATCTACAATGATGCAAGACAAGCGATGCCAGGTTCATAAGGGAACTGAAGAGGCTGACGGGGAACTGAACAGGTATTGCTCAGCTCAGGCAGATTTGGATCAGTGTCTCACAAATGGGCTTGCAAAAAGATGTTGAGCTCTTCAGAAGAATCGGTTCAGGGACAGCCAGACATCTGAGTCTTGATTGCACCGCGCTGTTCCCTTCTCCCTGAATCCCAGAATGAGTTATTGGGGTATTCCATTTCTATTCTATTTCATTGCACTCCACTCTGTTCCATTCCATTCTGCCCTGCTCCGTTGCATTCCATCGCGTTCCGTCGCGTTCCGCTGCATTCCATGCCAGCAGCTGGCGATGCAGGCGTCACAATGCCCCAGGAGAGGATAAAGGGGAGCGGCCCGCCGTGTCCCCTGGCAGAGGTGGCACGGGGCAGGCGTAAGGCATCCCAGAGGAAGGCCTTGAGCTTGTGGAGTTAGCTCCAGGGGGCTCAGGCAGGAAGAGCAGCGGCTGGTCGAGGCTGCTGGAGGCTCTCGGCTGCAAGGCCAGCTGGGGGCGGGCACAGCTTCTTAGCTCAGGGGAGGGATAGCGGTCCTTTTGTGCTGGCTAGGCATGGCCAGAGCATAGGGATGTCTTCTTGAGGAGCACTGTAGAGCTGAGCATCCTCATCCCCCGCAGAGCCAGGGGCAGCAGCCATAAGCAATAGGATGCAGAGGTGTTTCCAGGGATGGCGGTGCTTCTGTCAGCAGCCCCTGAGGTGGCTCCAGGTTGAGGAAGAATAGGGCTTGGGTATGTGCTGAGAGGCGTGACCAGGCTGCGGACCAGGAGCAGGTCCTGCTGCCATGCTCAGGGATAGCCGATCGCCAGCGCTGGGGTCAGGAAGGAATTTTCCCCCGGGACAAATTGGCACTGGTCCGCAGGGGTTTTTTGCCTTCCTCTGAGCATGGAGCAGGACCACTTGTCAGGGCTCCTGTGGTCCATTCTGCGGGCTTACTGCCTGCTGCTCATGCAGCACGAAGGTGGCCCCTCGTGTCCTGCAGCTGGGGGGGGAAGGCTTTTTTTCCCCACGGAGGACCTGAGAGCGTCCCCGGGGTTTTTTTGCCTCCTCCGCAGCCGAGCACAGCCCCTTCATGGGGCTCCTTTGGGCTGCTGTGGCCCAAAGGCTGCTGCTCGTGCTCCACGCAGGTGGCCCCGGTGTCCCGCAAGCGGGGGGAGGAAGCTTTCTGGCCTGCCAGGGTATTGCCCGGGAGTCGCTGCTTGTCCTCTGTAGCGTTGAGCACATGCCCTTGTCAGGGTTCCCCTTTGGACTCGCTTCTTGCCTGCTGCTCTTGCAGCTCCAAGGCACTCTCGTGCCCTGGCTCTCTTTGGCTCCATTGCCCAGTGCAAGCTTGGAGTGGGAGCGAGCTCTGCTCTTCCCTTAGCTTCATGTCCCAGGGGGTTCTGCACGGCAGCCTGTGCTTGGAAGGGCTCCAGCCTTGCTGCCCCAGCAGCACTTGCCACCCCTCAGCTCTCCCTGTGTGCAACACCAGTGCCGGGCAGGCACGAGAGCGCTTTTCATGCATCCCTGGCCAGGGAGCGCAGCAAAGGAGCCAGTGTTGGAAGTCAGTGGTGTGCTTATCCTCGATAGGTGTCATGCTTTGGGAAATAGCCCGTGCTACCCCGCGCCGCCGCCTTCTACTTCTTCTTGCACGTTTGTGTGTGGTCGGTGACGATGCTCTTAAATAATCCCATCAAACTTTCCTCTTGGATATAAGGAAGAAGTGTCAGGGTGCCGTCAGGGTGCCGAGCACCGGAAGAGGTTGCCTAAAGAAGCTGCGTGCGCTCCTTCCCACGGCGACGTACAGCACGTACCACCATGTTGTACCGAGCCTTGGGTGTCATCCTATGGTGACGTATGACGCCACGTTGTACAGACCCTTAGGTGACATCGCCTGGCGTGGTGTAAGACCGGGCTGCACCGAGCCTTGGGCAACCTGTTCCCTTGTGAGGCGTCCCTGAAAACGGCAGGGTGGTTGGAACAAGGTGCTCTTGAGGACCTCTCCAAGCCTAAGTATTCCGTGATTCTAGGATGTAATGACTCTAGACGAACGTCAACTCTAAGAAACCAAACCAAAATCCAAAGGAATAACAAAATAAAATCTTGTTTCCACATGAAAGCTTTGTGATTTGTGTTCTTGAAAGTGGTTTTGGAGCTGAAAACCCCTGACACTGCAGAGAAATCAGTGTCACTGTTATTCAGCTCAGGGTGAGCGGAGGGAATGGGATGGAACGGAACGGAACAGAATGAGACGGCCTACACTAGGCTAGGCTAGCCTAGAACTGGGACGGGTTACGTTGCATCTACAATGATGCAAGACAAGCGATGCCAGGTTCATAAGGGAACTGAAGAGGCTGACGGGGAACTGAACAGGTATTGCTCAGCTCAGGCAGATTTGGATCAGTGTCTCACAAATGGGCTTGCAAAAAGATGTTGAGCTCTTCAGAAGAATCGGTTCAGGGACAGCCAGACATCTGAGTCTTGATTGCACCGCGCTGTTCCCTTCTCCCTGAATCCCAGAATGAGTTATTGGGGTATTCCATTTCTATTCTATTTCATTGCACTCCACTCTGTTCCATTCCATTCTGCCCTGCTCCGTTGCATTCCATCGCGTTCCGTCGCGTTCCGCTGCATTCCATGCCAGCAGCTGGCGATGCAGGCGTCACAATGCCCCAGGAGAGGATAAAGGGGAGCGGCCCGCCGTGTCCCCTGGCAGAGGTGGCACGGGGCAGGCGTAAGGCATCCCAGAGGAAGGCCTTGAGCTTGTGGAGTTAGCTCCAGGGGGCTCAGGCAGGAAGAGCAGCGGCTGGTCGAGGCTGCTGGAGGCTCTCGGCTGCAAGGCCAGCTGGGGGCGGGCACAGCTTCTTAGCTCAGGGGAGGGATAGCGGTCCTTTTGTGCTGGCTAGGCATGGCCAGAGCATAGGGATGTCTTCTTGAGGAGCACTGTAGAGCTGAGCATCCTCATCCCCCGCAGAGCCAGGGGCAGCAGCCATAAGCAATAGGATGCAGAGGTGTTTCCAGGTATGGCGGTGCTTCTGTCAGCAGCCCCTGAGGTGGCTCCAGGTTGAGGAAGAATAGGGCTTGGGTATGTGCTTGAGAGGCGTGACCAGGCTGTGGACCAGGAGCAGGTCCTGCTGCCATGCTCAGGGATAGCCGATCGCCAGCGCTGGGGTCAGGAAGGAATTTTCCCCCGGGACAAATTGGCACTGGTCCGCAGGGGTTTTTTGCCTTCCTCTGAGCATGGAGCAGGACCACTTGTCAGGGCTCCTGTGGTCCATTCTGCGGGCTTACTGCCTGCTGCTCATGCAGCACGAAGGTGGCCCCTCGTGTCCTGCAGCTGGGGGGGGAAGGCTTTTTTTCCCCACGGAGGACCTGAGAGCGTCCCCGGGGTTTTTTTGCCTCCTCCGCAGCCGAGCACAGCCCCTTCATGGGGCTCCTTTGGGCTGCTGTGGCCCAAAGGCTGCTGCTCGTGCTCCACGCAGGTGGCCCCGGTGTCCCGCAAGCGGGGGGAGGAAGCTTTCTGGCCTGCCAGGGTATTGCCCGGGAGTCGCTGCTTGTCCTCTGTAGCGTTGAGCACATGCCCTTGTCAGGGTTCCCCTTTGGACTCGCTTCTTGCCTGCTGCTCTTGCAGCTCCAAGGCACTCTCGTGCCCTGGCTCTCTTTGGCTCCATTGCCCAGTGCAAGCTTGGAGTGGGAGCGAGCTCTGCTCTTCCCTTAGCTTCATGTCCCTGGGGGCTCTGCACGGCAGCCTGTGCTTGGAAGGGCTCCAGCCTTGCTGCCCCAGCAGCACTTGCCACCCCTCAGCTCTCCCTGTGTGCAACACCAGTGCCGGGCAGGCACGAGAGCGCTTTTCATGCATCCCTGGCCAGGGAGCGCAGCAAAGGAGCCAGTGTTGGAAGTCAGTGGTGTGCTTATCCTCGATAGGTGTCATGCTTTGGGAAATAGCCCGTGCTACCCCGCGCCGCCGCCTTCTACTTCTTCTTGCACGTTTGTGTGTGGTCGGTGACGATGCTCTTAAATAATCCCATCAAACTTTCCTCTTGGATATAAGGAAGAAGTGTCAGGGTGCCGTCAGGGTGCCGAGCACCGGAAGAGGTTGCCTAAAGAAGCTGCGTGCGCTCCTTCCCACGGCGACGTACAGCACGTACCACCATGTTGTACCGAGCCTTGGGTGTCATCCTATGGTGACGTATGACTCCACGTTGTACAGACCCTTAGGTGACATCGCCTGGCGTGGTGTAAGACCGGGCTGCACCGAGCCTTGGGCAACCTGTTCCCTTGTGAGGCGTCCCTGAAAACGGCAGGGTGGTTGGAACAAGGTGCTCTTGAGGACCTCTCCAAGCCTAAGTATTCCGTGATTCTAGGATGTAATGACTCTAGACGAACGTCAACTCTAAGAAACCAAACCAAAATCCAAAGGAATAACAAAATAAAATCTTGTTTCCACATGAAAGCTTTGTGATTTGTGTTCTTGAAAGTGGTTTTGGAGCTGAAAACCCCTGACACTGCAGAGAAATCAGTGTCACTGTTATTCAGCTCAGGGTGAGCGGAGGGAATGGGATGGAACGGAACGGAACAGAATGAGACGGCCTACACTAGGCTAGGCTAGCCTAGAACTGGGACGGGTTACGTTGCATCTACAATGATGCAAGACAAGCGATGCCAGGTTCATAAGGGAACTGAAGAGGCTGACGGGGAACTGAACAGGTATTGCTCAGCTCAGGCAGATTTGGATCAGTGTCTCACAAATGGGCTTGCAAAAAGATGTTGAGCTCTTCAGAAGAATCGGTTCAGGGACAGCCAGACATCTGAGTCTTGATTGCACCGCGCTGTTCCCTTCTCCCTGAATCCCAGAATGAGTTATTGGGGTATTCCATTTCTATTCTATTTCATTGCACTCCACTCTGTTCCATTCCATTCTGCCCTGCTCCGTTGCATTCCATCGCGTTCCGTCGCGTTCCGCTGCATTCCATGCCAGCAGCTGGCGATGCAGGCGTCACAATGCCCCAGGAGAGGATAAAGGGGAGCGGCCCGCCGTGTCCCCTGGCAGAGGTGGCACGGGGCAGGCGTAAGGCATCCCAGAGGAAGGCCTTGAGCTTGTGGAGTTAGCTCCAGGGGGCTCAGGCAGGAAGAGCAGCGGCTGGTCGAGGCTGCTGGAGGCTCTCGGCTGCAAGGCCAGCTGGGGGCGGGCACAGCTTCTTAGCTCAGGGGAGGGATAGCGGTCCTTTTGTGCTGGCTAGGCATGGCCAGAGCATAGGGATGTCTTCTTGAGGAGCACTGTAGAGCTGAGCATCCTCATCCCCCGCAGAGCCAGGGGCAGCAGCCATAAGCAATAGGATGCAGAGGTGTTTCCAGGGATGGCGGTGCTTCTGTCAGCAGCCCCTGAGGTGGCTCCAGGTTGAGGAAGAATAGGGCTTGGGTATGTGCTGAGAGGCGTGACCAGGCTGCGGACCAGGAGCAGGTCCTGCTGCCATGCTCAGGGATAGCCGATCGCCAGCGCTGGGGTCAGGAAGGAATTTTCCCCCGGGACAAATTGGCACTGGTCCGCAGGGGTTTTTTGCCTTCCTCTGAGCATGGAGCAGGACCACTTGTCAGGGCTTCTGTGGTCCATTCTGCGGGCTTACTGCCTGCTGCTCATGCAGCACGAAGGTGGCCCCTCGTGTCCTGCAGCTGGGGGGGGAAGGCTTTTTTTCCCCACGGAGGACCTGAGAGCGTCCCCGGGGTTTTTTTGCCTTCTCCGCAGCCGAGCACAGCCCCTTCATGGGGCTCCTTTGGGCTGCTGTGGCCCAAAGGCTGCTGCTCGTGCTCCACGCAGGTGGCCCCGGTGTCCCGCAAGCGGGGGGAGGAAGCTTTCTGGCCTGCCAGGGTATTGCCCGGGAGTCGCTGCTTGTCCTCTGTAGCGTTGAGCACATGCCCTTGTCAGGGTTCCCCTTTGGACTCGCTTCTTGCCTGCTGCTCTTGCAGCTCCAAGGCACTCTCGTGCCCTGGCTCTCTTTGGCTCCATTGCCCAGTGCAAGCTTGGAGTGGGAGCGAGCTCTGCTCTTCCCTTAGCTTCATGTCCCTGGGGGCTCTGCACGGCAGCCTGTGCTTGGAAGGGCTCCAGCCTTGCTGCCCCAGCAGCACTTGCCACCCCTCAGCTCTCCCTGTGTGCAACACCAGTGCCGGGCAGGCACGAGAGCGCTTTTCATGCATCCTGGCCAGGGAGCGCAGCAAAGGAGCCAGTGTTGGAAGTCAGTGGTGTGCTTATCCTCGATAGGTGTCATGCTTTGGGAAATAGCCCGTGCTACCCCGCGCCGCCGCCTTCTACTTCTTCTTGCACGTTTGTGTGTGGTCGGTGACGATGCTCTTAAATAATCCCATCAAACTTTCCTCTTGGATATAAGGAAGAAGTGTCAGGGTGCCGTCAGGGTGCCGAGCACCGGAAGAGGTTGCCTAAAGAAGCTGCGTGCGCTCCTTCCCACGGCGACGTACAGCACGTACCACCATGTTGTACCGAGCCTTGGGTGTCATCCTATGGTGACGTATGACGCCACGTTGTACAGACCCTTAGGTGACATCGCCTGGCGTGGTGTAAGACCGGGCTGCACCGAGCCTTGGGCAACCTGTTCCCTTGTGAGGCGTCCCTGAAAACGGCAGGGTGGTTGGAACAAGGTGCTCTTGAGGACCTCTCCAAGCCTAAGTATTCCGTGATTCTAGGATGTAATGACTCTAGACGAACGTCAACTCTAAGAAACCAAACCAAAATCCAAAGGAATAACAAAATAAAATCTTGTTTCCACATGAAAGCTTTGTGATTTGTGTTCTTGAAAGTGGTTTTGGAGCTGAAAACCCCTGACACTGCAGAGAAATCAGTGTCACTGTTATTCAGCTCAGGGTGAGCGGAGGGAATGGGATGGAACGGAACGGAACAGAATGAGACGGCCTACACTAGGCTAGGCTAGCCTAGAACTGGGACGGGTTACGTTGCATCTACAATGATGCAAGACAAGCGATGCCAGGTTCATAAGGGAACTGAAGAGGCTGACGGGGAACTGAACAGGTATTGCTCAGCTCAGGCAGATTTGGATCAGTGTCTCACAAATGGGCTTGCAAAAAGATGTTGGCCTCTTCAGAAGAATCGGTTCAGGGACAGCCAGACATCTGAGTCTTGATTGCACCGCGCTGTTCCCTTCTCCCTGAATCCCAGAATGAGTTATTGGGGTATTCCATTTCTATTCTATTTCATTGCACTCCACTCTGTTCCATTCCATTCTGCCCTGCTCCGTTGCATTCCATCGCGTTCCGTCGCGTTCCGCTGCATTCCATGCCAGCAGCTGGCGATGCAGGCGTCACAATGCCCCAGGAGAGGATAAAGGGGAGCGGCTCGCTGTGTCCCCTGGCAGAGGTGGCACGGGGCAGGCGTAAGGCATCCCACAGGAAGGCCTTGAGCTTGTGGAGTTAGCTCCAGGGGGCTCAGGCAGGAAGAGCAGCGGCTGGTCGAGGCTGCTGGAGGCTCTCGGCTGCAAGGCCAGCTGGGGGCGGGCACAGCTTCTTAGCTCAGGGGAGGGATAGCGGTCCTTTTGTGCTGGCTAGGCATGGCCAGAGCATAGGGATGTCTTCTTGAGGAGCACTGTAGAGCTGAGCATCCTCATCCCCCGCAGAGCCAGGGGCAGCAGCCTTAAGCAATAGGATGCAGAGGTGTTTCCAGGGATGGCGGTGCTTCTGTCAGCAGCCCCTGAGGTGGCTCCAGGTTGAGGAAGAATAGGGCTTGGGTATGTGCTGAGAGGCGTGACCAGGCTGCGGACCAGGAGCAGGTCCTGCTGCCATGCTCAGGGATAGCCGATCGCCAGCGCTGGGGTCAGGAAGGAATTTTCCCCCGGGACAAATTGGCACTGGTCCGCAGGGGTTTTTTGCCTTCCTCTGAGCATGGAGCAGGACCACTTGTCAGGGCTCCTGTGGTCCATTCTGCGGGCTTACTGCCTGCTGCTCATGCAGCACGAAGGTGGCCCCTCGTGTCCTGCAGCTGGGGGGGGAAGGCTTTTTTTCCCCACGGAGGACCTGAGAGCGTCCCCGGGGTTTTTTTGCCTTCTCCGCAGCCGAGCACAGCCCCTTCATGGGGCTCCTTTGGGCTGCTGTGGCCCAAAGGCTGCTGCTCGTGCTCCACGCAGGTGGCCCCGGTGTCCCGCAAGCGGGGGGAGGAAGCTTTCTGGCCTGCCAGGGTATTGCCCGGGAGTCGCTGCTTGTCCTCTGTAGCGTTGAGCACATGCCCTTGTCAGGGTTCCCCTTTGGACTCGCTTCTTGCCTGCTGCTCTTGCAGCTCCAAGGCACTCTCGTGCCCTGGCTCTCTTTGGCTCCATTGCCCAGTGCAAGCTTGGAGTGGGAGCGAGCTCTGCTCTTCCCTTAGCTTCATGTCCCTGGGGGCTCTGCACGGCAGCCTGTGCTTGGAAGGGCTCCAGCCTTGCTGCCCCAGCAGCACTTGCCACCCCTCAGCTCTCCCTGTGTGCAACACCAGTGCCGGGCAGGCACGAGAGCGCTTTTCATGCATCCCTGGCCAGGGAGCGCAGCAAAGGAGCCAGTGTTGGAAGTCAGTGGTGTGCTTATCCTCGATAGGTGTCATGCTTTGGGAAATAGCCCGTGCTACCCCGCGCCGCCGCCTTCTACTTCTTCTTGCACGTTTGTGTGTGGTCGGTGACGATGCTCTTAAATAATCCCATCAAACTTTCCTCTTGGATATAAGGAAGAAGTGTCAGGGTGCCGTCAGGGTGCCGAGCACCGGAAGAGGTTGCCTAAAGAAGCTGCGTGCGCTCCTTCCCACGGCGACGTACAGCACGTACCACCATGTTGTACCGAGCCTTGGGTGTCATCCTATGGTGACGTATGACGCCACGTTGTACAGACCCTTAGGTGACATCGCCTGGCGTGGTGTAAGACCGGGCTGCACCGAGCCTTGGGCAACCTGTTCCCTTGTGAGGCGTCCCTGAAAACGGCAGGGTGGTTGGAACAAGGTGCTCTTGAGGACCTCTCCAAGCCTAAGTATTCCGTGATTCTAGGATGTAATGACTCTAGACGAACGTCAACTCTAAGAAACCAAACCAAAATCCAAAGGAATAACAAAATAAAATCTTGTTTCCACATGAAAGCTTTGTGATTTGTGTTCTTGAAAGTGGTTTTGGAGCTGAAAACCCCTGACACTGCAGAGAAATCAGTGTCACTGTTATTCAGCTCAGGGTGAGCGGAGGGAATGGGATGGAACGGAACGGAACAGAATGAGACGGCCTACACTAGGCTAGGCTAGCCTAGAACTGGGACGGGTTACGTTGCATCTACAATGATGCAAGACAAGCGATGCCAGGTTCATAAGGGAACTGAAGAGGCTGACGGGGAACTGAACAGGTATTGCTCAGCTCAGGCAGATTTGGATCAGTGTCTCACAAATGGGCTTGCAAAAAGATGTTGGCCTCTTCAGAAGAATCGGTTCAGGGACAGCCAGACATCTGAGTCTTGATTGCACCGCGCTGTTCCCTTCTCCCTGAATCCCAGAATGAGTTATTGGGGTATTCCATTTCTATTCTATTTCATTGCACTCCACTCTGTTCCATTCCATTCTGCCCTGCTCCGTTGCATTCCATCGCGTTCCGTCGCGTTCCGCTGCATTCCATGCCAGCAGCTGGCGATGCAGGCGTCACAATGCCCCAGGAGAGGATAAAGGGGAGCGGCTCGCTGTGTCCCCTGGCAGAGGTGGCACGGGGCAGGCGTAAGGCATCCCAGAGGAAGGCCTTGAGCTTGTGGAGTTAGCTCCAGGGGGCTCAGGCAGGAAGAGCAGCGGCTGGTCGAGGCTGCTGGAGGCTCTCGGCTGCAAGGCCAGCTGGGGGCGGGCACAGCTTCTTAGCTCAGGGGAGGGATAGCGGTCCTTTTGTGCTGGCTAGGCATGGCCAGAGCATAGGGATGTCTTCTTGAGGAGCACTGTAGAGCTGAGCATCCTCATCCCCCGCAGAGCCAGGGGCAGCAGCCTTAAGCAATAGGATGCAGAGGTGTTTCCAGGGATGGCGGTGCTTCTGTCAGCAGCCCCTGAGGTGGCTCCAGGTTGAGGAAGAATAGGGCTTGGGTATGTGCTGAGAGGCGTGACCAGGCTGCGGACCAGGAGCAGGTCCTGCTGCCATGCTCAGGGATAGCCGATCGCCAGCGCTGGGGTCAGGAAGGAATTTTCCCCCGGGACAAATTGGCACTGGTCCGCAGGGGTTTTTTGCCTTCCTCTGAGCATGGAGCAGGACCACTTGTCAGGGCTCCTGTGGTCCATTCTGCGGGCTTACTGCCTGCTGCTCATGCAGCACGAAGGTGGCCCCTCGTGTCCTGCAGCTGGGGGGGGAAGGCTTTTTTTCCCCACGGAGGACCTGAGAGCGTCCCCGGGGTTTTTTTGCCTCCTCCGCAGCCGAGCACAGCCCCTTCATGGGGCTCCTTTGGGCTGCTGTGGCCCAAAGGCTGCTGCTCGTGCTCCACGCAGGTGGCCCCGGTGTCCCGCAAGCGGGGGGAGGAAGCTTTCTGGCCTGCCAGGGTATTGCCTGGGAGTCGCTGCTTGTCCTCTGTAGCGTTGAGCACATGCCCTTGTCAGGGTTCCCCTTTGGACTCGCTTCTTGCCTGCTGCTCTTGCAGCTCCAAGGCACTCTCGTGCCCTGGCTCTCTTTGGCTCCATTGCCCAGTGCAAGCTTGGAGTGGGAGCGAGCTCTGCTCTTCCCTTAGCTTCATGTCCCTGGGGGCTCTGCACGGCAGCCTGTGCTTGGAAGGGCTCCAGCCTTGCTGCCCCAGCAGCACTTGCCACCCCTCAGCTCTCCCTGTGTGCAACACCAGTGCCGGGCAGGCACGAGAGCGCTTTTCATGCATCCCTGGCCAGGGAGCGCAGCAAAGGAGCCAGTGTTGGAAGTCAGTGGTGTGCTTATCCTCGATAGGTGTCATGCTTTGGGAAATAGCCCGTGCTACCCCGCGCCGCCGCCTTCTACTTCTTCTTGCACGTTTGTGTGTGGTCGGTGACAATGCTCTTAAATAATCCCATCAAACTTTCCTCTTGGATATAAGGAAGAAGTGTCAGGGTGCCGTCAGGGTGCCGGGCACCGGAAGAGGTTGCCTAAAGAAGCTGCGTGCGCTCCTTCCCACGGCGACGTACAGCACGTACCACCATGTTGTACCGAGCCTTGGGTGTCATCCTATGGTGACGTATGACGCCACGTTGTACAGACCCTTAGGTGACATCGCCTGGCGTGGTGTAAGACCGGGCTGCACCGAGCCTTGGGCAACCTGTTCCCTTGTGAGGCGTCCCTGAAAACGGCAGGGTGGTTGGAACAAGGTGCTCTTGAGGACCTCTCCAAGCCTAAGTATTCCGTGATTCTAGGATGTAATGACTCTAGACGAACGTCAACTCTAAGAAACCAAACCAAAATCCAAAGGAATAACAAAATAAAATCTTGTTTCCACATGAAAGCTTTGTGATTTGTGTTCTTGAAAGTGGTTTTGGAGCTGAAAACCCCTGACACTGCAGAGAAATCAGTGTCACTGTTATTCAGCTCAGGGTGAGCGGAGGGAATGGGATGGAACGGAACGGAACAGAATGAGACGGCCTACACTAGGCTAGGCTAGCCTAGAACTGGGACGGGTTACGTTGCATCTACAATGATGCAAGACAAGCGATGCCAGGTTCATAAGGGAACTGAAGAGGCTGACGGGGAACTGAACAGGTATTGCTCAGCTCAGGCAGATTTGGATCAGTGTCTCACAAATGGGCTTGCAAAAAGATGTTGAGCTCTTCAGAAGAATCGGTTCAGGGACAGCCAGACATCTGAGTCTTGATTGCACCGCGCTGTTCCCTTCTCCCTGAATCCCAGAATGAGTTATTGGGGTATTCCATTTCTATTCTATTTCATTGCACTCCACTCTGTTCCATTCCATTCTGCCCTGCTCCGTTGCATTCCATCGCGTTCCGTCGCGTTCCGCTGCATTCCATGCCAGCAGCTGGCGATGCAGGCGTCACAATGCCCCAGGAGAGGATAAAGGGGAGCGGCCCGCTGTGTCCCCTGGCAGAGGTGGCACGGGGCAGGCGTAAGGCATCCCACAGGAAGGCCTTGAGCTTGTGGAGTTAGCTCCAGGGGGCTCAGGCAGGAAGAGCAGCGGCTGGTCGAGGCTGCTGGAGGCTCTCGGCTGCAAGGCCAGCTGGGGGCGGGCACAGCTTCTTAGCTCAGGGGAGGGATAGCGGTCCTTTTGTGCTGGCTAGGCATGGCCAGAGCATAGGGATGTCTTCTTGAGGAGCACTGTAGAGCTGAGCATCCTCATCCCCCGCAGAGCCAGGGGCAGCAGCCTTAAGCAATAGGATGCAGAGGTGTTTCCAGGGATGGCGGTGCTTCTGTCAGCAGCCCCTGAGGTGGCTCCAGGTTGAGGAAGAATAGGGCTTGGGTATGTGCTGAGAGGCGTGACCAGGCTGCGGACCAGGAGCAGGTCCTGCTGCCATGCTCAGGGATAGCCGATCGCCAGCGCTGGGGTCAGGAAGGAATTTTCCCCCGGGACAAATTGGCACTGGTCCGCAGGGGTTTTTTGCCTTCCTCTGAGCATGGAGCAGGACCACTTGTCAGGGCTCCTGTGGTCCATTCTGCGGGCTTACTGCCTGCTGCTCATGCAGCACGAAGGTGGCCCCTCGTGTCCTGCAGCTGGGGGGGGAAGGCTTTTTTTCCCCACGGAGGACCTGAGAGCGTCCCCGGGGTTTTTTTGCCTCCTCCGCAGCCGAGCACAGCCCCTTCATGGGGCTCCTTTGGGCTGCTGTGGCCCAAAGGCTGCTGCTCGTGCTCCACGCAGGTGGCCCCGGTGTCCCGCAAGCGGGGGGAGGAAGCTTTCTGGCCTGCCAGGGTATTGCCTGGGAGTCGCTGCTTGTCCTCTGTAGCGTTGAGCACATGCCCTTGTCAGGGTTCCCCTTTGGACTCGCTTCTTGCCTGCTGCTCTTGCAGCTCCAAGGCACTCTCGTGCCCTGGCTCTCTTTGGCTCCATTGCCCAGTGCAAGCTTGGAGTGGGAGCGAGCTCTGCTCTTCCCTTAGCTTCATGTCCCTGGGGGCTCTGCACGGCAGCCTGTGCTTGGAAGGGCTCCAGCCTTGCTGCCCCAGCAGCACTTGCCACCCCTCAGCTCTCCCTGTGTGCAACACCAGTGCCGGGCAGGCACGAGAGCGCTTTTCATGCATCCCTGGCCAGGGAGCGCAGCAAAGGAGCCAGTGTTGGAAGTCAGTGGTGTGCTTATCCTCGATAGGTGTCATGCTTTGGGAAATAGCCCGTGCTACCCCGCGCCGCCGCCTTCTACTTCTTCTTGCACGTTTGTGTGTGGTCGGTGACGATGCTCTTAAATAATCCCATCAAACTTTCCTCTTGGATATAAGGAAGAAGTGTCAGGGTGCCGTCAGGGTGCCGAGCACCGGAAGAGGTTGCCTAAAGAAGCTGCGTGCGCTCCTTCCCACGGCGACGTACAGCACGTACCACCATGTTGTACCGAGCCTTGGGTGTCATCCTATGGTGACGTATGACGCCACGTTGTACAGACCCTTAGGTGACATCGCCTGGCGTGGTGTAAGACCGGGCTGCACCGAGCCTTGGGCAACCTGTTCCCTTGTGAGGCGTCCCTGAAAACGGCAGGGTGGTTGGAACAAGGTGCTCTTGAGGACCTCTCCAAGCCTAAGTATTCCGTGATTCTAGGATGTAATGACTCTAGACGAACGTCAACTCTAAGAAACCAAACCAAAATCCAAAGGAATAACAAAATAAAATCTTGTTTCCACATGAAAGCTTTGTGATTTGTGTTCTTGAAAGTGGTTTTGGAGCTGAAAACCCCTGACACTGCAGAGAAATCAGTGTCACTGTTATTCAGCTCAGGGTGAGCGGAGGGAATGGGATGGAACGGAACGGAACAGAATGAGACGGCCTACACTAGGCTAGGCTAGCCTAGAACTGGGACGGGTTACGTTGCATCTACAATGATGCAAGACAAGCGATGCCAGGTTCATAAGGGAACTGAAGAGGCTGACGGGGAACTGAACAGGTATTGCTCAGCTCAGGCAGATTTGGATCAGTGTCTCACAAATGGGCTTGCAAAAAGATGTTGAGCTCTTCAGAAGAATCGGTTCAGGGACAGCCAGACATCTGAGTCTTGATTGCACCGCGCTGTTCCCTTCTCCCTGAATCCCAGAATGAGTTATTGGGGTATTCCATTTCTATTCTATTTCATTGCACTCCACTCTGTTCCATTCCATTCTGCCCTGCTCCGTTGCATTCCATCGCGTTCCGTCGCGTTCCGCTGCATTCCATGCCAGCAGCTGGCGATGCAGGCGTCACAATGCCCCAGGAGAGGATAAAGGGGAGCGGCCCGCTGTGTCCCCTGGCAGAGGTGGCACGGGGCAGGCGTAAGGCATCCCAGAGGAAGGCCTTGAGCTTGTGGAGTTAGCTCCAGGGGGCTCAGGCTGGAAGAGCAGCGGCTGGTCGAGGCTGCTGGAGGCTCTCGGCTGCAAGGCCAGCTGGGGGCGGGCACAGCTTCTTAGCTCAGGGGAGGGATAGCGGTCCTTTTGTGCTGGCTAGGCATGGCCAGAGCATAGGGATGTCTTCTTGAGGAGCACTGTAGAGCTGAGCATCCTCATCCCCCGCAGAGCCAGGGGCAGCAGCCATAAGCAATAGGATGCAGAGGTGTTTCCAGGGATGGCGGTGCTTCTGTCAGCAGCCCCTGAGGTGGCTCCAGGTTGAGGAAGAATAGGGCTTGGGTATGTGCTGAGAGGCGTGACCAGGCTGCGGACCAGGAGCAGGTCCTGCTGCCATGCTCAGGGATAGCCGATCGCCAGCGCTGGGGTCAGGAAGGAATTTTCCCCCGGGACAAATTGGCACTGGTCCGCAGGGGTTTTTTGCCTTCCTCTGAGCATGGAGCAGGACCACTTGTCAGGGCTCCTGTGGTCCATTCTGCGGGCTTACTGCCTGCTGCTCATGCAGCACGAAGGTGGCCCCTCGTGTCCTGCAGCTGGGGGGGGAAGGCTTTTTTTCCCCACGGAGGACCTGAGAGCGTCCCCGGGGTTTTTTTGCCTCCTCCGCAGCCGAGCACAGCCCCTTCATGGGGCTCCTTTGGGCTGCTGTGGCCCAAAGGCTGCTGCTCGTGCTCCACGCAGGTGGCCCCGGTGTCCCGCAAGCAGGGGGAGGAAGCTTTCTGGCCTGCCAGGGTATTGCCCGGGAGTCGCTGCTTGTCCTCTGTAGCGTTGAGCACATGCCCTTGTCAGGGTTCCCCTTTGGACTCGCTTCTTGCCTGCTGCTCTTGCAGCTCCAAGGCACTCTCGTGCCCTGGCTCTCTTTGGCTCCATTGCCCAGTGCAAGCTTGGAGTGGGAGCGAGCTCTGCTCTTCCCTTAGCTTCATGTCCCTGGGGGTTCTGCACGGCAGCCTGTGCTTGGAAGGGCTCCAGCCTTGCTGCCCCAGCAGCACTTGCCACCCCTCAGCTCTCCCTGTGTGCAACACCAGTGCCGGGCAGGCACGAGAGCGCTTTTCATGCATCCCTGGCCAGGGAGCGCAGCAAAGGAGCCAGTGTTGGAAGTCAGTGGTGTGCTTATCCTCGATAGGTGCCATGCTTTGGGAAATAGCCCGTGCTACCCCGCGCCGCCGCCTTCTACTTCTTCTTGCACGTTTGTGTGTGGTCGGTGACGATGCTCTTAAATAATCCCATCAAACTTTCCTCTTGGATATAAGGAAGAAGTGTCAGGGTGCCATCAGGGTGCCGAGCACCGGAAGAGGTTGCCTAAAGAAGCTGCGTGCGCTCCTTCCCACGGCGACGTACAGCACGTACCACCATGTTGTACCGAGCCTTGGGTGTCATCCTATGGTGACGTATGACGCCACGTTGTACAGACCCTTAGGTGACATCGCCTGGCGTGGTGTAAGACCGGGCTGCACCGAGCCTTGGGCAACCTGTTCCCTTGTGAGGCGTCCCTGAAAACGGCAGGGTGGTTGGAACAAGGTGCTCTTGAGGACCTCTCCAAGCCTAAGTATTCCGTGATTCTAGGATGTAATGACTCTAGACGAACGTCAACTCTAAGAAACCAAACCAAAATCCAAAGGAATAACAAAATAAAATCTTGTTTCCACATGAAAGCTTTGTGATTTGTGTTCTTGAAAGTGGTTTTGGAGCTGAAAACCCCTGACACTGCAGAGAAATCAGTGTCACTGTTATTCAGCTCAGGGTGAGCGGAGGGAATGGGATGGAACGGAACGGAACAGAATGAGACGGCCTACACTAGGCTAGGCTAGCCTAGAACTGGGACGGGTTACGTTGCATCTACAATGATGCAAGACAAGCGATGCCAGGTTCATAAGGGAACTGAAGAGGCTGACGGGGAACTGAACAGGTATTGCTCAGCTCAGGCAGATTTGGATCAGTGTCTCACAAATGGGCTTGCAAAAAGATGTTGAGCTCTTCAGAAGAATCGGTTCAGGGACAGCCAGACATCTGAGTCTTGATTGCACCGCGCTGTTCCCTTCTCCCTGAATCCCAGAATGAGTTATTGGGGTATTCCATTTCTATTCTATTTCATTGCACTCCACTCTGTTCCATTCCATTCTGCCCTGCTCCGTTGCATTCCATCGCGTTCCGTCGCGTTCCGCTGCATTCCATGCCAGCAGCTGGCGATGCAGGCGTCACAATGCCCCAGGAGAGGATAAAGGGGAGCGGCCCGCCGTGTCCCCTGGCAGAGGTGGCACGGGGCAGGCGTAAGGCATCCCAGAGGAAGGCCTTGAGCTTGTGGAGTTAGCTCCAGGGGGCTCAGGCTGGAAGAGCAGCGGCTGGTCGAGGCTGCTGGAGGCTCTCGGCTGCAAGGCCAGCTGGGGGCGGGCACAGCTTCTTAGCTCAGGGGAGGGATAGCGGTCCTTTTGTGCTGGCTAGGCATGGCCAGAGCATAGGGATGTCTTCTTGAGGAGCACTGTAGAGCTGAGCATCCTCATCCCCCGCAGAGCCAGGGGCAGCAGCCATAAGCAATAGGATGCAGAGGTGTTTCCAGGGATGGCGGTGCTTCTGTCAGCAGCCCCTGAGGTGGCTCCAGGTTGAGGAAGAATAGGGCTTGGGTATGTGCTGAGAGGCGTGACCAGGCTGCGGACCAGGAGCAGGTCCTGCTGCCATGCTCAGGGATAGCCGATCGCCAGCGCTGGGGTCAGGAAGGAATTTTCCCCCGGGACAAATTGGCACTGGTCCGCAGGGGTTTTTTGCCTTCCTCTGAGCATGGAGCAGGACCACTTGTCAGGGCTCCTGTGGTCCATTCTGCGGGCTTACTGCCTGCTGCTCATGCAGCACGAAGGTGGCCCCTCGTGTCCTGCAGCTGGGGGGGGAAGGCTTTTTTTCCCCACGGAGGACCTGAGAGCGTCCCCGGGGTTTTTTTGCCTCCTCCGCAGCCGAGCACAGCCCCTTCATGGGGCTCCTTTGGGCTGCTGTGGCCCAAAGGCTGCTGCTCGTGCTCCACGCAGGTGGCCCCGGTGTCCCGCAAGCGGGGGGAGGAAGCTTTCTGGCCTGCCAGGGTATTGCCCGGGAGTCGCTGCTTGTCCTCTGTAGCGTTGAGCACATGCCCTTGTCAGGGTTCCCCTTTGGACTCGCTTCTTGCCTGCTGCTCTTGCAGCTCCAAGGCACTCTCGTGCCCTGGCTCTCTTTGGCTCCATTGCCCAGTGCAAGCTTGGAGTGGGAGCGAGCTCTGCTCTTCCCTTAGCTTCATGTCCCTGGGGGCTCTGCACGGCAGCCTGTGCTTGGAAGGGCTCCAGCCTTGCTGCCCCAGCAGCACTTGCCACCCCTCAGCTCTCCCTGTGTGCAACACCAGTGCCGGGCAGGCACGAGAGCGCTTTTCATGCATCCCTGGCCAGGGAGCGCAGCAAAGGAGCCAGTGTTGGAAGTCAGTGGTGTGCTTATCCTCGATAGGTGCCATGCTTTGGGAAATAGCCCGTGCTACCCCGCGCCGCCGCCTTCTACTTCTTCTTGCACGTTTGTGTGTGGTCGGTGACGATGCTCTTAAATAATCCCATCAAACTTTCCTCTTGGATATAAGGAAGAAGTGTCAGGGTGCCATCAGGGTGCCGAGCACCGGAAGAGGTTGCCTAAAGAAGCTGCGTGCGCTCCTTCCCACGGCGACGTACAGCACGTACCACCATGTTGTACCGAGCCTTGGGTGTCATCCTATGGTGACGTATGACGCCACGTTGTACAGACCCTTAGGTGACATCGCCTGGCGTGGTGTAAGACCGGGCTGCACCGAGCCTTGGGCAACCTGTTCCCTTGTGAGGCGTCCCTGAAAACGGCAGGGTGGTTGGAACAAGGTGCTCTTGAGGACCTCTCCAAGCCTAAGTATTCCGTGATTCTAGGATGTAATGACTCTAGACGAACGTCAACTCTAAGAAACCAAACCAAAATCCAAAGGAATAACAAAATAAAATCTTGTTTCCACATGAAAGCTTTGTGATTTGTGTTCTTGAAAGTGGTTTTGGAGCTGAAAACCCCTGACACTGCAGAGAAATCAGTGTCACTGTTATTCAGCTCAGGGTGAGCGGAGGGAATGGGATGGAACGGAACGGAACAGAATGAGACGGCCTACACTAGGCTAGGCTAGCCTAGAACTGGGACGGGTTACGTTGCATCTACAATGATGCAAGACAAGCGATGCCAGGTTCATAAGGGAACTGAAGAGGCTGACGGGGAACTGAACAGGTATTGCTCAGCTCAGGCAGATTTGGATCAGTGTCTCACAAATGGGCTTGCAAAAAGATGTTGAGCTCTTCAGAAGAATCGGTTCAGGGACAGCCAGACATCTGAGTCTTGATTGCACCGCGCTGTTCCCTTCTCCCTGAATCCCAGAATGAGTTATTGGGGTATTCCATTTCTATTCTATTTCATTGCACTCCACTCTGTTCCATTCCATTCTGCCCTGCTCCGTTGCATTCCATCGCGTTCCGTCGCGTTCCGCTGCATTCCATGCCAGCAGCTGGCGATGCAGGCGTCACAATGCCCCAGGAGAGGATAAAGGGGAGCGGCCCGCCGTGTCCCCTGGCAGAGGTGGCACGGGGCAGGCGTAAGGCATCCCAGAGGAAGGCCTTGAGCTTGTGGAGTTAGCTCCAGGGGGCTCAGGCAGGAAGAGCAGCGGCTGGTCGAGGCTGCTGGAGGCTCTCGGCTGCAAGGCCAGCTGGGGGCGGGCACAGCTTCTTAGCTCAGGGGAGGGATAGCGGTCCTTTTGTGCTGGCTAGGCATGGCCAGAGCATAGGGATGTCTTCTTGAGGAGCACTGTAGAGCTGAGCATTCTCATCCCCCGCAGAGCCAGGGGCAGCAGCCATAAGCAATAGGATGCAGAGGTGTTTCCAGGGATGGCGGTGCTTCTGTCAGCAGCCCCTGAGGTGGCTCCAGGTTGAGGAAGAATAGGGCTTGGGTATGTGCTGAGAGGCGTGACCAGGCTGCGGACCAGGAGCAGGTCCTGCTGCCATGCTCAGGGATAGCCGATCGCCAGCGCTGGGGTCAGGAAGGAATTTTCCCCCGGGACAAATTGGCACTGGTCCGCAGGGGTTTTTTGCCTTCCTCTGAGCATGGAGCAGGACCACTTGTCAGGGCTCCTGTGGTCCATTCTGCGGGCTTACTGCCTGCTGCTCATGCAGCACGAAGGTGGCCCCTCGTGTCCTGCAGCTGGGGGGGGAAGGCTTTTTTTCCCCACGGAGGACCTGAGAGCGTCCCCGGGGTTTTTTTGCCTCCTCCGCAGCCGAGCACAGCCCCTTCATGGGGCTCCTTTGGGCTGCTGTGGCCCAAAGGCTGCTGCTCGTGCTCCACGCAGGTGGCCCCGGTGTCCCGCAAGCGGGGGGAGGAAGCTTTCTGGCCTGCCAGGGAATTGCCCGGGAGTCGCTGCTTGTCCTCTGTAGCGTTGAGCACATGCCCTTGTCAGGGTTCCCCTTTGGACTCGCTTCTTGCCTGCTGCTCTTGCAGCTCCAAGGCACTCTCGTGCCCTGGCTCTCTTTGGCTCCATTGCCCAGTGCAAGCTTGGAGTGGGAGCGAGCTCTGCTCTTCCCTTAGCTTCATGTCCCTGGGGGTTCTGCACGGCAGCCTGTGCTTGGAAGGGCTCCAGCCTTGCTGCCCCAGCAGCACTTGCCACCCCTCAGCTCTCCCTGTGTGCAACAGCAGTGCCGGGCAGGCACGAGAGCGCTTTTCATGCATCCCTGGCCAGGGAGCGCAGCAAAGGAGCCAGTGTTGGAAGTCAGTGGTGTGCTTATCCTCGATAGGTGTCATGCTTTGGGAAATAGCCCGTGCTACCCCGCGCCGCCGCCTTCTACTTCTTCTTGCACGTTTGTGTGTGGTCGGTGACGATGCTCTTAAATAATCCCATCAAACTTTCCTCTTGGATATAAGGAAGAAGTGTCAGGGTGCCGTCAGGGTGCCGAGCACCGGAAGAGGTTGCCTAAAGAAGCTGCGTGCGCTCCTTCCCACGGCGACGTACAGCACGTACCACCATGTTGTACCGAGCCTTGGGTGTCATCCTATGGTGACGTATGACGCCACGTTGTACAGACCCTTAGGTGACATCGCCTGGCGTGGTGTAAGACCGGGCTGCACCGAGCCTTGGGCAACCTGTTCCCTTGTGAGGCGTCCCTGAAAACGGCAGGGTGGTTGGAACAAGGTGCTCTTGAGGACCTCTCCAAGCCTAAGTATTCCGTGATTCTAGGATGTAATGACTCTAGACGAACGTCAACTCTAAGAAACCAAACCAAAATCCAAAGGAATAACAAAATAAAATCTTGTTTCCACATGAAAGCTTTGTGATTTGTGTTCTTGAAAGTGGTTTTGGAGCTGAAAACCCCTGACACTGCAGAGAAATCAGTGTCACTGTTATTCAGCTCAGGGTGAGCGGAGGGAATGGGATGGAACGGAACGGAACAGAATGAGACGGCCTACACTAGGCTAGGCTAGCCTAGAACTGGGACGGGTTACGTTGCATCTACAATGATGCAAGACAAGCGATGCCAGGTTCATAAGGGAACTGAAGAGGCTGACGGGGAACTGAACAGGTATTGCTCAGCTCAGGCAGATTTGGATCAGTGTCTCACAAATGGGCTTGCAAAAAGATGTTGAGCTCTTCAGAAGAATCGGTTCAGGGACAGCCAGACATCTGAGTCTTGATTGCACCGCGCTGTTCCCTTCTCCCTGAATCCCAGAATGAGTTATTGGGGTATTCCATTTCTATTCTATTTCATTGCACTCCACTCTGTTCCATTCCATTCTGCCCTGCTCCGTTGCATTCCATCGCGTTCCGTCGCGTTCCGCTGCATTCCATGCCAGCAGCTGGCGATGCAGGCGTCACAATGCCCCAGGAGAGGATAAAGGGGAGCGGCCCGCCGTGTCCCCTGGCAGAGGTGGCACGGGGCAGGCGTAAGGCATCCCACAGGAAGGCCTTGAGCTTGTGGAGTTAGCTCCAGGGGGCTCAGGCAGGAAGAGCAGCGGCTGGTCGAGGCTGCTGGAGGCTCTCGGCTGCAAGGCCAGCTGGGGGCGGGCACAGCTTCTTAGCTCAGGGGAGGGATAGCGGTCCTTTTGTGCTGGCTAGGCATGGCCAGAGCATAGGGATGTCTTCTTGAGGAGCACTGTAGAGCTGAGCATCCTCATCCCCCGCAGAGCCAGGGGCAGCAGCCATAAGCAATAGGATGCAGAGGTGTTTCCAGGGATGGCGGTGCTTCTGTCAGCAGCCCCTGAGGTGGCTCCAGGTTGAGGAAGAATAGGGCTTGGGTATGTGCTGAGAGGCGTGACCAGGCTGCGGACCAGGAGCAGGTCCTGCTGCCATGCTCAGGGATAGCCGATCGCCAGCGCTGGGGTCAGGAAGGAATTTTCCCCCGGGACAAATTGGCACTGGTCCGCAGGGGTTTTTTGCCTTCCTCTGAGCATGGAGCAGGACCACTTGTCAGGGCTCCTGTGGTCCATTCTGCGGGCTTACTGCCTGCTGCTCATGCAGCACGAAGGTGGCCCCTCGTGTCCTGCAGCTGGGGGGGGAAGGCTTTTTTTCCCCACGGAGGACCTGAGAGCGTCCCCGGGGTTTTTTTGCCTCCTCCGCAGCCGAGCACAGCCCCTTCATGGGGCTCCTTTGGGCTGCTGTGGCCCAAAGGCTGCTGCTCGTGCTCCACGCAGGTGGCCCCGGTGTCCCGCAAGCGGGGGGAGGAAGCTTTCTGGCCTGCCAGGGAATTGCCCGGGAGTCGCTGCTTGTCCTCTGTAGCGTTGAGCACATGCCCTTGTCAGGGTTCCCCTTTGGACTCGCTTCTTGCCTGCTGCTCTTGCAGCTCCAAGGCACTCTCGTGCCCTGGCTCTCTTTGGCTCCATTGCCCAGTGCAAGCTTGGAGTGGGAGCGAGCTCTGCTCTTCCCTTAGCTTCATGTCCCTGGGGGTTCTGCACGGCAGCCTGTGCTTGGAAGGGCTCCAGCCTTGCTGCCCCAGCAGCACTTGCCACCCCTCAGCTCTCCCTGTGTGCAACAGCAGTGCCGGGCAGGCACGAGAGCGCTTTTCATGCATCCCTGGCCAGGGAGCGCAGCAAAGGAGCCAGTGTTGGAAGTCAGTGGTGTGCTTATCCTCGATAGGTGTCATGCTTTGGGAAATAGCCCGTGCTACCCCGCGCCGCCGCCTTCTACTTCTTCTTGCACGTTTGTGTGTGGTCGGTGACGATGCTCTTAAATAATCCCATCAAACTTTCCTCTTGGATATAAGGAAGAAGTGTCAGGGTGCCGTCAGGGTGCCGAGCACCGGAAGAGGTTGCCTAAAGAAGCTGCGTGCGCTCCTTCCCACGGCGACGTACAGCACGTACCACCATGTTGTACCGAGCCTTGGGTGTCATCCTATGGTGACGTATGACGCCACGTTGTACAGACCCTTAGGTGACATCGCCTGGCGTGGTGTAAGACCGGGCTGCACCGAGCCTTGGGCAACCTGTTCCCTTGTGAGGCGTCCCTGAAAACGGCAGGGTGGTTGGAACAAGGTGCTCTTGAGGACCTCTCCAAGCCTAAGTATTCCGTGATTCTAGGATGTAATGACTCTAGACGAACGTCAACTCTAAGAAACCAAACCAAAATCCAAAGGAATAACAAAATAAAATCTTGTTTCCACATGAAAGCTTTGTGATTTGTGTTCTTGAAAGTGGTTTTGGAGCTGAAAACCCCTGACACTGCAGAGAAATCAGTGTCACTGTTATTCAGCTCAGGGTGAGCGGAGGGAATGGGATGGAACGGAACGGAACAGAATGAGACGGCCTACACTAGGCTAGGCTAGCCTAGAACTGGGACGGGTTACGTTGCATCTACAATGATGCAAGACAAGCGATGCCAGGTTCATAAGGGAACTGAAGAGGCTGACGGGGAACTGAACAGGTATTGCTCAGCTCAGGCAGATTTGGATCAGTGTCTCACAAATGGGCTTGCAAAAAGATGTTGAGCTCTTCAGAAGAATCGGTTCAGGGACAGCCAGACATCTGAGTCTTGATTGCACCGCGCTGTTCCCTTCTCCCTGAATCCCAGAATGAGTTATTGGGGTATTCCATTTCTATTCTATTTCATTGCACTCCACTCTGTTCCATTCCATTCTGCCCTGCTCCGTTGCATTCCATCGCGTTCCGTCGCGTTCCGCTGCATTCCATGCCAGCAGCTGGCGATGCAGGCGTCACAATGCCCCAGGAGAGGATAAAGGGGAGCGGCCCGCCGTGTCCCCTGGCAGAGGTGGCACGGGGCAGGCGTAAGGCATCCCAGAGGAAGGCCTTGAGCTTGTGGAGTTAGCTCCAGGGGGCTCAGGCAGGAAGAGCAGCGGCTGGTCGAGGCTGCTGGAGGCTCTCGGCTGCAAGGCCAGCTGGGGGCGGGCACAGCTTCTTAGCTCAGGGGAGGGATAGCGGTCCTTTTGTGCTGGCTAGGCATGGCCAGAGCATAGGGATGTCTTCTTGAGGAGCACTGTAGAGCTGAGCATTCTCATCCCCCGCAGAGCCAGGGGCAGCAGCCATAAGCAATAGGATGCAGAGGTGTTTCCAGGGATGGCGGTGCTTCTGTCAGCAGCCCCTGAGGTGGCTCCAGGTTGAGGAAGAATAGGGCTTGGGTATGTGCTGAGAGGCGTGACCAGGCTGCGGACCAGGAGCAGGTCCTGCTGCCATGCTCAGGGATAGCCGATCGCCAGCGCTGGGGTCAGGAAGGAATTTTCCCCCGGGACAAATTGGCACTGGTCCGCAGGGGTTTTTTGCCTTCCTCTGAGCATGGAGCAGGACCACTTGTCAGGGCTCCTGTGGTCCATTCTGCGGGCTTACTGCCTGCTGCTCATGCAGCACGAAGGTGGCCCCTCGTGTCCTGCAGCTGGGGGGGGAAGGCTTTTTTTCCCCACGGAGGACCTGAGAGCGTCCCCGGGGTTTTTTTGCCTCCTCCGCAGCCGAGCACAGCCCCTTCATGGGGCTCCTTTGGGCTGCTGTGGCCCAAAGGCTGCTGCTCGTGCTCCACGCAGGTGGCCCCGGTGTCCCGCAAGCGGGGGGAGGAAGCTTTCTGGCCTGCCAGGGAATTGCCCGGGAGTCGCTGCTTGTCCTCTGTAGCGTTGAGCACATGCCCTTGTCAGGGTTCCCCTTTGGACTCGCTTCTTGCCTGCTGCTCTTGCAGCTCCAAGGCACTCTCGTGCCCTGGCTCTCTTTGGCTCCATTGCCCAGTGCAAGCTTGGAGTGGGAGCGAGCTCTGCTCTTCCCTTAGCTTCATGTCCCTGGGGGTTCTGCACGGCAGCCTGTGCTTGGAAGGGCTCCAGCCTTGCTGCCCCAGCAGCACTTGCCACCCCTCAGCTCTCCCTGTGTGCAACAGCAGTGCCGGGCAGGCACGAGAGCGCTTTTCATGCATCCCTGGCCAGGGAGCGCAGCAAAGGAGCCAGTGTTGGAAGTCAGTGGTGTGCTTATCCTCGATAGGTGTCATGCTTTGGGAAATAGCCCGTGCTACCCCGCGCCGCCGCCTTCTACTTCTTCTTGCACGTTTGTGTGTGGTCGGTGACGATGCTCTTAAATAATCCCATCAAACTTTCCTCTTGGATATAAGGAAGAAGTGTCAGGGTGCCGTCAGGGTGCCGAGCACCGGAAGAGGTTGCCTAAAGAAGCTGCGTGCGCTCCTTCCCACGGCGACGTACAGCACGTACCACCATGTTGTACCGAGCCTTGGGTGTCATCCTATGGTGACGTATGACGCCACGTTGTACAGACCCTTAGGTGACATCGCCTGGCGTGGTGTAAGACCGGGCTGCACCGAGCCTTGGGCAACCTGTTCCCTTGTGAGGCGTCCCTGAAAACGGCAGGGTGGTTGGAACAAGGTGCTCTTGAGGACCTCTCCAAGCCTAAGTATTCCGTGATTCTAGGATGTAATGACTCTAGACGAACGTCAACTCTAAGAAACCAAACCAAAATCCAAAGGAATAACAAAATAAAATCTTGTTTCCACATGAAAGCTTTGTGATTTGTGTTCTTGAAAGTGGTTTTGGAGCTGAAAACCCCTGACACTGCAGAGAAATCAGTGTCACTGTTATTCAGCTCAGGGTGAGCGGAGGGAATGGGATGGAACGGAACGGAACAGAATGAGACGGCCTACACTAGGCTAGGCTAGCCTAGAACTGGGACGGGTTACGTTGCATCTACAATGATGCAAGACAAGCGATGCCAGGTTCATAAGGGAACTGAAGAGGCTGACGGGGAACTGAACAGGTATTGCTCAGCTCAGGCAGATTTGGATCAGTGTCTCACAAATGGGCTTGCAAAAAGATGTTGAGCTCTTCAGAAGAATCGGTTCAGGGACAGCCAGACATCTGAGTCTTGATTGCACCGCGCTGTTCCCTTCTCCCTGAATCCCAGAATGAGTTATTGGGGTATTCCATTTCTATTCTATTTCATTGCACTCCACTCTGTTCCATTCCATTCTGCCCTGCTCCGTTGCATTCCATCGCGTTCCGTCGCGTTCCGCTGCATTCCATGCCAGCAGCTGGCGATGCAGGCGTCACAATGCCCCAGGAGAGGATAAAGGGGAGCGGCCCGCCGTGTCCCCTGGCAGAGGTGGCACGGGGCAGGCGTAAGGCATCCCAGAGGAAGGCCTTGAGCTTGTGGAGTTAGCTCCAGGGGGCTCAGGCAGGAAGAGCAGCGGCTGGTCGAGGCTGCTGGAGGCTCTCGGCTGCAAGGCCAGCTGGGGGCGGGCACAGCTTCTTAGCTCAGGGGAGGGATAGCGGTCCTTTTGTGCTGGCTAGGCATGGCCAGAGCATAGGGATGTCTTCTTGAGGAGCACTGTAGAGCTGAGCATTCTCATCCCCCGCAGAGCCAGGGGCAGCAGCCATAAGCAATAGGATGCAGAGGTGTTTCCAGGGATGGCGGTGCTTCTGTCAGCAGCCCCTGAGGTGGCTCCAGGTTGAGGAAGAATAGGGCTTGGGTATGTGCTGAGAGGCGTGACCAGGCTGCGGACCAGGAGCAGGTCCTGCTGCCATGCTCAGGGATAGCCGATCGCCAGCGCTGGGGTCAGGAAGGAATTTTCCCCCGGGACAAATTGGCACTGGTCCGCAGGGGTTTTTTGCCTTCCTCTGAGCATGGAGCAGGACCACTTGTCAGGGCTCCTGTGGTCCATTCTGCGGGCTTACTGCCTGCTGCTCATGCAGCACGAAGGTGGCCCCTCGTGTCCTGCAGCTGGGGGGGGAAGGCTTTTTTTCCCCACGGAGGACCTGAGAGCGTCCCCGGGGTTTTTTTGCCTCCTCCGCAGCCGAGCACAGCCCCTTCATGGGGCTCCTTTGGGCTGCTGTGGCCCAAAGGCTGCTGCTCGTGCTCCACGCAGGTGGCCCCGGTGTCCCGCAAGCGGGGGGAGGAAGCTTTCTGGCCTGCCAGGGAATTGCCCGGGAGTCGCTGCTTGTCCTCTGTAGCGTTGAGCACATGCCCTTGTCAGGGTTCCCCTTTGGACTCGCTTCTTGCCTGCTGCTCTTGCAGCTCCAAGGCACTCTCGTGCCCTGGCTCTCTTTGGCTCCATTGCCCAGTGCAAGCTTGGAGTGGGAGCGAGCTCTGCTCTTCCCTTAGCTTCATGTCCCTGGGGGTTCTGCACGGCAGCCTGTGCTTGGAAGGGCTCCAGCCTTGCTGCCCCAGCAGCACTTGCCACCCCTCAGCTCTCCCTGTGTGCAACACCAGTGCCGGGCAGGCACGAGAGCGCTTTTCATGCATCCCTGGCCAGGGAGCGCAGCAAAGGAGCCAGTGTTGGAAGTCAGTGGTGTGCTTATCCTCGATAGGTGTCATGCTTTGGGAAATAGCCCGTGCTACCCCGCGCCGCCGCCTTCTACTTCTTCTTGCACGTTTGTGTGTGGTCGGTGACGATGCTCTTAAATAATCCCATCAAACTTTCCTCTTGGATATAAGGAAGAAGTGTCAGGGTGCCGTCAGGGTGCCGAGCACCGGAAGAGGTTGCCTAAAGAAGCTGCGTGCGCTCCTTCCCACGGCGACGTACAGCACGTACCACCATGTTGTACCGAGCCTTGGGTGTCATCCTATGGTGACGTATGACGCCACGTTGTACAGACCCTTAGGTGACATCGCCTGGCGTGGTGTAAGACCGGGCTGCACCGAGCCTTGGGCAACCTGTTCCCTTGTGAGGCGTCCCTGAAAACGGCAGGGTGGTTGGAACAAGGTGCTCTTGAGGACCTCTCCAAGCCTAAGTATTCCGTGATTCTAGGATGTAATGACTCTAGACGAACGTCAACTCTAAGAAACCAAACCAAAATCCAAAGGAATAACAAAATAAAATCTTGTTTCCACATGAAAGCTTTGTGATTTGTGTTCTTGAAAGTGGTTTTGGAGCTGAAAACCCCTGACACTGCAGAGAAATCAGTGTCACTGTTATTCAGCTCAGGGTGAGCGGAGGGAATGGGATGGAACGGAACGGAACAGAATGAGACGGCCTACACTAGGCTAGGCTAGCCTAGAACTGGGACGGGTTACGTTGCATCTACAATGATGCAAGACAAGCGATGCCAGGTTCATAAGGGAACTGAAGAGGCTGACGGGGAACTGAACAGGTATTGCTCAGCTCAGGCAGATTTGGATCAGTGTCTCACAAATGGGCTTGCAAAAAGATGTTGAGCTCTTCAGAAGAATCGGTTCAGGGACAGCCAGACATCTGAGTCTTGATTGCACCGCGCTGTTCCCTTCTCCCTGAATCCCAGAATGAGTTATTGGGGTATTCCATTTCTATTCTATTTCATTGCACTCCACTCTGTTCCATTCCATTCTGCCCTGCTCCGTTGCATTCCATCGCGTTCCGTCGCGTTCCGCTGCATTCCATGCCAGCAGCTGGCGATGCAGGCGTCACAATGCCCCAGGAGAGGATAAAGGGGAGCGGCCCGCCGTGTCCCCTGGCAGAGGTGGCACGGGGCAGGCGTAAGGCATCCCAGAGGAAGGCCTTGAGCTTGTGGAGTTAGCTCCAGGGGGCTCAGGCAGGAAGAGCAGCGGCTGGTCGAGGCTGCTGGAGGCTCTCGGCTGCAAGGCCAGCTGGGGGCGGGCACAGCTTCTTAGCTCAGGGGAGGGATAGCGGTCCTTTTGTGCTGGCTAGGCATGGCCAGAGCATAGGGATGTCTTCTTGAGGAGCACTGTAGAGCTGAGCATTCTCATCCCCCGCAGAGCCAGGGGCAGCAGCCATAAGCAATAGGATGCAGAGGTGTTTCCAGGGATGGCGGTGCTTCTGTCAGCAGCCCCTGAGGTGGCTCCAGGTTGAGGAAGAATAGGGCTTGGGTATGTGCTGAGAGGCGTGACCAGGCTGCGGACCAGGAGCAGGTCCTGCTGCCATGCTCAGGGATAGCCGATCGCCAGCGCTGGGGTCAGGAAGGAATTTTCCCCCGGGACAAATTGGCACTGGTCCGCAGGGGTTTTTTGCCTTCCTCTGAGCATGGAGCAGGACCACTTGTCAGGGCTCCTGTGGTCCATTCTGCGGGCTTACTGCCTGCTGCTCATGCAGCACGAAGGTGGCCCCTCGTGTCCTGCAGCTGGGGGGGGAAGGCTTTTTTTCCCCACGGAGGACCTGAGAGCGTCCCCGGGGTTTTTTTGCCTCCTCCGCAGCCGAGCACAGCCCCTTCATGGGGCTCCTTTGGGCTGCTGTGGCCCAAAGGCTGCTGCTCGTGCTCCACGCAGGTGGCCCCGGTGTCCCGCAAGCGGGGGGAGGAAGCTTTCTGGCCTGCCAGGGAATTGCCCGGGAGTCGCTGCTTGTCCTCTGTAGCGTTGAGCACATGCCCTTGTCAGGGTTCCCCTTTGGACTCGCTTCTTGCCTGCTGCTCTTGCAGCTCCAAGGCACTCTCGTGCCCTGGCTCTCTTTGGCTCCATTGCCCAGTGCAAGCTTGGAGTGGGAGCGAGCTCTGCTCTTCCCTTAGCTTCATGTCCCTGGGGGTTCTGCACGGCAGCCTGTGCTTGGAAGGGCTCCAGCCTTGCTGCCCCAGCAGCACTTGCCACCCCTCAGCTCTCCCTGTGTGCAACAGCAGTGCCGGGCAGGCACGAGAGCGCTTTTCATGCATCCCTGGCCAGGGAGCGCAGCAAAGGAGCCAGTGTTGGAAGTCAGTGGTGTGCTTATCCTCGATAGGTGTCATGCTTTGGGAAATAGCCCGTGCTACCCCGCGCCGCCGCCTTCTACTTCTTCTTGCACGTTTGTGTGTGGTCGGTGACGATGCTCTTAAATAATCCCATCAAACTTTCCTCTTGGATATAAGGAAGAAGTGTCAGGGTGCCGTCAGGGTGCCGAGCACCGGAAGAGGTTGCCTAAAGAAGCTGCGTGCGCTCCTTCCCACGGCGACGTACAGCACGTACCACCATGTTGTACCGAGCCTTGGGTGTCATCCTATGGTGACGTATGACGCCACGTTGTACAGACCCTTAGGTGACATCGCCTGGCGTGGTGTAAGACCGGGCTGCACCGAGCCTTGGGCAACCTGTTCCCTTGTGAGGCGTCCCTGAAAACGGCAGGGTGGTTGGAACAAGGTGCTCTTGAGGACCTCTCCAAGCCTAAGTATTCCGTGATTCTAGGATGTAATGACTCTAGACGAACGTCAACTCTAAGAAACCAAACCAAAATCCAAAGGAATAACAAAATAAAATCTTGTTTCCACATGAAAGCTTTGTGATTTGTGTTCTTGAAAGTGGTTTTGGAGCTGAAAACCCCTGACACTGCAGAGAAATCAGTGTCACTGTTATTCAGCTCAGGGTGAGCGGAGGGAATGGGATGGAACGGAACGGAACAGAATGAGACGGCCTACACTAGGCTAGGCTAGCCTAGAACTGGGACGGGTTACGTTGCATCTACAATGATGCAAGACAAGCGATGCCAGGTTCATAAGGGAACTGAAGAGGCTGACGGGGAACTGAACAGGTATTGCTCAGCTCAGGCAGATTTGGATCAGTGTCTCACAAATGGGCTTGCAAAAAGATGTTGAGCTCTTCAGAAGAATCGGTTCAGGGACAGCCAGACATCTGAGTCTTGATTGCACCGCGCTGTTCCCTTCTCCCTGAATCCCAGAATGAGTTATTGGGGTATTCCATTTCTATTCTATTTCATTGCACTCCACTCTGTTCCATTCCATTCTGCCCTGCTCCGTTGCATTCCATCGCGTTCCGTCGCGTTCCGCTGCATTCCATGCCAGCAGCTGGCGATGCAGGCGTCACAATGCCCCAGGAGAGGATAAAGGGGAGCGGCCCGCCGTGTCCCCTGGCAGAGGTGGCACGGGGCAGGCGTAAGGCATCCCAGAGGAAGGCCTTGAGCTTGTGGAGTTAGCTCCAGGGGGCTCAGGCAGGAAGAGCAGCGGCTGGTCGAGGCTGCTGGAGGCTCTCGGCTGCAAGGCCAGCTGGGGGCGGGCACAGCTTCTTAGCTCAGGGGAGGGATAGCGGTCCTTTTGTGCTGGCTAGGCATGGCCAGAGCATAGGGATGTCTTCTTGAGGAGCACTGTAGAGCTGAGCATCCTCATCCCCCGCAGAGCCAGGGGCAGCAGCCATAAGCAATAGGATGCAGAGGTGTTTCCAGGGATGGCGGTGCTTCTGTCAGCAGCCCCTGAGGTGGCTCCAGGTTGAGGAAGAATAGGGCTTGGGTATGTGCTGAGAGGCGTGACCAGGCTGCGGACCAGGAGCAGGTCCTGCTGCCATGCTCAGGGATAGCCGATCGCCAGCGCTGGGGTCAGGAAGGAATTTTCCCCCGGGACAAATTGGCACTGGTCCGCAGGGGTTTTTTGCCTTCCTCTGAGCATGGAGCAGGACCACTTGTCAGGGCTCCTGTGGTCCATTCTGCGGGCTTACTGCCTGCTGCTCATGCAGCACGAAGGTGGCCCCTCGTGTCCTGCAGCTGGGGGGGGAAGGCTTTTTTTCCCCACGGAGGACCTGAGAGCGTCCCCGGGGTTTTTTTGCCTCCTCCGCAGCCGAGCACAGCCCCTTCATGGGGCTCCTTTGGGCTGCTGTGGCCCAAAGGCTGCTGCTCGTGCTCCACGCAGGTGGCCCCGGTGTCCCGCAAGCGGGGGGAGGAAGCTTTCTGGCCTGCCAGGGAATTGCCCGGGAGTCGCTGCTTGTCCTCTGTAGCGTTGAGCACATGCCCTTGTCAGGGTTCCCCTTTGGACTCGCTTCTTGCCTGCTGCTCTTGCAGCTCCAAGGCACTCTCGTGCCCTGGCTCTCTTTGGCTCCATTGCCCAGTGCAAGCTTGGAGTGGGAGCGAGCTCTGCTCTTCCCTTAGCTTCATGTCCCTGGGGGTTCTGCACGGCAGCCTGTGCTTGGAAGGGCTCCAGCCTTGCTGCCCCAGCAGCACTTGCCACCCCTCAGCTCTCCCTGTGTGCAACACCAGTGCCGGGCAGGCACGAGAGCGCTTTTCATGCATCCCTGGCCAGGGAGCGCAGCAAAGGAGCCAGTGTTGGAAGTCAGTGGTGTGCTTATCCTCGATAGGTGTCATGCTTTGGGAAATAGCCCGTGCTACCCCGCGCCGCCGCCTTCTACTTCTTCTTGCACGTTTGTGTGTGGTCGGTGACGATGCTCTTAAATAATCCCATCAAACTTTCCTCTTGGATATAAGGAAGAAGTGTCAGGGTGCCGTCAGGGTGCCGAGCACCGGAAGAGGTTGCCTAAAGAAGCTGCGTGCGCTCCTTCCCACGGCGACGTACAGCACGTACCACCATGTTGTACCGAGCCTTGGGTGTCATCCTATGGTGACGTATGACGCCACGTTGTACAGACCCTTAGGTGACATCGCCTGGCGTGGTGTAAGACCGGGCTGCACCGAGCCTTGGGCAACCTGTTCCCTTGTGAGGCGTCCCTGAAAACGTCAGGGTGGTTGGAACAAGGTGCTCTTGAGGACCTCTCCAAGCCTAAGTATTCCGTGATTCTAGGATGTAATGACTCTAGACGAACGTCAACTCTAAGAAACCAAACCAAAATCCAAAGGAATAACAAAATAAAATCTTGTTTCCACATGAAAGCTTTGTGATTTGTGTTCTTGAAAGTGGTTTTGGAGCTGAAAACCCCTGACACTGCAGAGAAATCAGTGTCACTGTTATTCAGCTCAGGGTGAGCGGAGGGAATGGGATGGAACGGAACGGAACAGAATGAGACGGCCTACACTAGGCTAGGCTAGCCTAGAACTGGGACGGGTTACGTTGCATCTACAATGATGCAAGACAAGCGATGCCAGGTTCATAAGGGAACTGAAGAGGCTGACGGGGAACTGAACAGGTATTGCTCAGCTCAGGCAGATTTGGATCAGTGTCTCACAAATGGGCTTGCAAAAAGATGTTGAGCTCTTCAGAAGAATCGGTTCAGGGACAGCCAGACATCTGAGTCTTGATTGCACCGCGCTGTTCCCTTCTCCCTGAATCCCAGAATGAGTTATTGGGGTATTCCATTTCTATTCTATTTCATTGCACTCCACTCTGTTCCATTCCATTCTGCCCTGCTCCGTTGCATTCCATCGCGTTCCGTCGCGTTCCGCTGCATTCCATGCCAGCAGCTGGCGATGCAGGCGTCACAATGCCCCAGGAGAGGATAAAGGGGAGCGGCCCGCCGTGTCCCCTGGCAGAGGTGGCACGGGGCAGGCGTAAGGCATCCCAGAGGAAGGCCTTGAGCTTGTGGAGTTAGCTCCAGGGGGCTCAGGCAGGAAGAGCAGCGGCTGGTCGAGGCTGCTGGAGGCTCTCGGCTGCAAGGCCAGCTGGGGGCGGGCACAGCTTCTTAGCTCAGGGGAGGGATAGCGGTCCTTTTGTGCTGGCTAGGCATGGCCAGAGCATAGGGATGTCTTCTTGAGGAGCACTGTAGAGCTGAGCATTCTCATCCCCCGCAGAGCCAGGGGCAGCAGCCATAAGCAATAGGATGCAGAGGTGTTTCCAGGGATGGCGGTGCTTCTGTCAGCAGCCCCTGAGGTGGCTCCAGGTTGAGGAAGAATAGGGCTTGGGTATGTGCTGAGAGGCGTGACCAGGCTGCGGACCAGGAGCAGGTCCTGCTGCCATGCTCAGGGATAGCCGATCGCCAGCGCTGGGGTCAGGAAGGAATTTTCCCCCGGGACAAATTGGCACTGGTCCGCAGGGGTTTTTTGCCTTCCTCTGAGCATGGAGCAGGACCACTTGTCAGGGCTCCTGTGGTCCATTCTGCGGGCTTACTGCCTGCTGCTCATGCAGCACGAAGGTGGCCCCTCGTGTCCTGCAGCTGGGGGGGGAAGGCTTTTTTTCCCCACGGAGGACCTGAGAGCGTCCCCGGGGTTTTTTTGCCTCCTCCGCAGCCGAGCACAGCCCCTTCATGGGGCTCCTTTGGGCTGCTGTGGCCCAAAGGCTGCTGCTCGTGCTCCACGCAGGTGGCCCCGGTGTCCCGCAAGCGGGGGGAGGAAGCTTTCTGGCCTGCCAGGGAATTGCCCGGGAGTCGCTGCTTGTCCTCTGTAGCGTTGAGCACATGCCCTTGTCAGGGTTCCCCTTTGGACTCGCTTCTTGCCTGCTGCTCTTGCAGCTCCAAGGCACTCTCGTGCCCTGGCTCTCTTTGGCTCCATTGCCCAGTGCAAGCTTGGAGTGGGAGCGAGCTCTGCTCTTCCCTTAGCTTCATGTCCCTGGGGGTTCTGCACGGCAGCCTGTGCTTGGAAGGGCTCCAGCCTTGCTGCCCCAGCAGCACTTGCCACCCCTCAGCTCTCCCTGTGTGCAACACCAGTGCCGGGCAGGCACGAGAGCGCTTTTCATGCATCCCTGGCCAGGGAGCGCAGCAAAGGAGCCAGTGTTGGAAGTCAGTGGTGTGCTTATCCTCGATAGGTGTCATGCTTTGGGAAATAGCCCGTGCTACCCCGCGCCGCCGCCTTCTACTTCTTCTTGCACGTTTGTGTGTGGTCGGTGACGATGCTCTTAAATAATCCCATCAAACTTTCCTCTTGGATATAAGGAAGAAGTGTCAGGGTGCCGTCAGGGTGCCGAGCACCGGAAGAGGTTGCCTAAAGAAGCTGCGTGCGCTCCTTCCCACGGCGACGTACAGCACGTACCACCATGTTGTACCGAGCCTTGGGTGTCATCCTATGGTGACGTATGACGCCACGTTGTACAGACCCTTAGGTGACATCGCCTGGCGTGGTGTAAGACCGGGCTGCACCGAGCCTTGGGCAACCTGTTCCCTTGTGAGGCGTCCCTGAAAACGGCAGGGTGGTTGGAACAAGGTGCTCTTGAGGACCTCTCCAAGCCTAAGTATTCCGTGATTCTAGGATGTAATGACTCTAGACGAACGTCAACTCTAAGAAACCAAACCAAAATCCAAAGGAATAACAAAATAAAATCTTGTTTCCACATGAAAGCTTTGTGATTTGTGTTCTTGAAAGTGGTTTTGGAGCTGAAAACCCCTGACACTGCAGAGAAATCAGTGTCACTGTTATTCAGCTCAGGGTGAGCGGAGGGAATGGGATGGAACGGAACGGAACAGAATGAGACGGCCTACACTAGGCTAGGCTAGCCTAGAACTGGGACGGGTTACGTTGCATCTACAATGATGCAAGACAAGCGATGCCAGGTTCATAAGGGAACTGAAGAGGCTGACGGGGAACTGAACAGGTATTGCTCAGCTCAGGCAGATTTGGATCAGTGTCTCACAAATGGGCTTGCAAAAAGATGTTGAGCTCTTCAGAAGAATCGGTTCAGGGACAGCCAGACATCTGAGTCTTGATTGCACCGCGCTGTTCCCTTCTCCCTGAATCCCAGAATGAGTTATTGGGGTATTCCATTTCTATTCTATTTCATTGCACTCCACTCTGTTCCATTCCATTCTGCCCTGCTCCGTTGCATTCCATCGCGTTCCGTCGCGTTCCGCTGCATTCCATGCCAGCAGCTGGCGATGCAGGCGTCACAATGCCCCAGGAGAGGATAAAGGGGAGCGGCCCGCCGTGTCCCCTGGCAGAGGTGGCACGGGGCAGGCGTAAGGCATCCCAGAGGAAGGCCTTGAGCTTGTGGAGTTAGCTCCAGGGGGCTCAGGCAGGAAGAGCAGCGGCTGGTCGAGGCTGCTGGAGGCTCTCGGCTGCAAGGCCAGCTGGGGGCGGGCACAGCTTCTTAGCTCAGGGGAGGGATAGCGGTCCTTTTGTGCTGGCTAGGCATGGCCAGAGCATAGGGATGTCTTCTTGAGGAGCACTGTAGAGCTGAGCATTCTCATCCCCCGCAGAGCCAGGGGCAGCAGCCATAAGCAATAGGATGCAGAGGTGTTTCCAGGGATGGCGGTGCTTCTGTCAGCAGCCCCTGAGGTGGCTCCAGGTTGAGGAAGAATAGGGCTTGGGTATGTGCTGAGAGGCGTGACCAGGCTGCGGACCAGGAGCAGGTCCTGCTGCCATGCTCAGGGATAGCCGATCGCCAGCGCTGGGGTCAGGAAGGAATTTTCCCCCGGGACAAATTGGCACTGGTCCGCAGGGGTTTTTTGCCTTCCTCTGAGCATGGAGCAGGACCACTTGTCAGGGCTCCTGTGGTCCATTCTGCGGGCTTACTGCCTGCTGCTCATGCAGCACGAAGGTGGCCCCTCGTGTCCTGCAGCTGGGGGGGGAAGGCTTTTTTTCCCCACGGAGGACCTGAGAGCGTCCCCGGGGTTTTTTTGCCTCCTCCGCAGCCGAGCACAGCCCCTTCATGGGGCTCCTTTGGGCTGCTGTGGCCCAAAGGCTGCTGCTCGTGCTCCACGCAGGTGGCCCCGGTGTCCCGCAAGCGGGGGGAGGAAGCTTTCTGGCCTGCCAGGGAATTGCCCGGGAGTCGCTGCTTGTCCTCTGTAGCGTTGAGCACATGCCCTTGTCAGGGTTCCCCTTTGGACTCGCTTCTTGCCTGCTGCTCTTGCAGCTCCAAGGCACTCTCGTGCCCTGGCTCTCTTTGGCTCCATTGCCCAGTGCAAGCTTGGAGTGGGAGCGAGCTCTGCTCTTCCCTTAGCTTCATGTCCCTGGGGGTTCTGCACGGCAGCCTGTGCTTGGAAGGGCTCCAGCCTTGCTGCCCCAGCAGCACTTGCCACCCCTCAGCTCTCCCTGTGTGCAACACCAGTGCCGGGCAGGCACGAGAGCGCTTTTCATGCATCCCTGGCCAGGGAGCGCAGCAAAGGAGCCAGTGTTGGAAGTCAGTGGTGTGCTTATCCTCGATAGGTGTCATGCTTTGGGAAATAGCCCGTGCTACCCTGCGCCGCCGCCTTCTACTTCTTCTTGCACGTTTGTGTGTGGTCGGTGACGATGCTCTTAAATAATCCCATCAAACTTTCCTCTTGGATATAAGGAAGAAGTGTCAGGGTGCCGTCAGGGTGCCGAGCACCGGAAGAGGTTGCCTAAAGAAGCTGCGTGCGCTCCTTCCCACGGCGACGTACAGCACGTACCACCATGTTGTACCGAGCCTTGGGTGTCATCCTATGGTGACGTATGACGCCACGTTGTACAGACCCTTAGGTGACATCGCCTGGCGTGGTGTAAGACCGGGCTGCACCGAGCCTTGGGCAACCTGTTCCCTTGTGAGGCGTCCCTGAAAACGGCAGGGTGGTTGGAACAAGGTGCTCTTGAGGACCTCTCCAAGCCTAAGTATTCCGTGATTCTAGGATGTAATGACTCTAGACGAACGTCAACTCTAAGAAACCAAACCAAAATCCAAAGGAATAACAAAATAAAATCTTGTTTCCACATGAAAGCTTTGTGATTTGTGTTCTTGAAAGTGGTTTTGGAGCTGAAAACCCCTGACACTGCAGAGAAATCAGTGTCACTGTTATTCAGCTCAGGGTGAGCGGAGGGAATGGGATGGAACGGAACGGAACAGAATGAGACGGCCTACACTAGGCTAGGCTAGCCTAGAACTGGGACGGGTTACGTTGCATCTACAATGATGCAAGACAAGCGATGCCAGGTTCATAAGGGAACTGAAGAGGCTGACGGGGAACTGAACAGGTATTGCTCAGCTCAGGCAGATTTGGATCAGTGTCTCACAAATGGGCTTGCAAAAAGATGTTGAGCTCTTCAGAAGAATCGGTTCAGGGACAGCCAGACATCTGAGTCTTGATTGCACCGCGCTGTTCCCTTCTCCCTGAATCCCAGAATGAGTTATTGGGGTATTCCATTTCTATTCTATTTCATTGCACTCCACTCTGTTCCATTCCATTCTGCCCTGCTCCGTTGCATTCCATCGCGTTCCGTCGCGTTCCGCTGCATTCCATGCCAGCAGCTGGCGATGCAGGCGTCACAATGCCCCAGGAGAGGATAAAGGGGAGCGGCCCGCCGTGTCCCCTGGCAGAGGTGGCACGGGGCAGGCGTAAGGCATCCCAGAGGAAGGCCTTGAGCTTGTGGAGTTAGCTCCAGGGGGCTCAGGCAGGAAGAGCAGCGGCTGGTCGAGGCTGCTGGAGGCTCTCGGCTGCAAGGCCAGCTGGGGGCGGGCACAGCTTCTTAGCTCAGGGGAGGGATAGCGGTCCTTTTGTGCTGGCTAGGCATGGCCAGAGCATAGGGATGTCTTCTTGAGGAGCACTGTAGAGCTGAGCATTCTCATCCCCCGCAGAGCCAGGGGCAGCAGCCATAAGCAATAGGATGCAGAGGTGTTTCCAGGGATGGCGGTGCTTCTGTCAGCAGCCCCTGAGGTGGCTCCAGGTTGAGGAAGAATAGGGCTTGGGTATGTGCTGAGAGGCGTGACCAGGCTGCGGACCAGGAGCAGGTCCTGCTGCCATGCTCAGGGATAGCCGATCGCCAGCGCTGGGGTCAGGAAGGAATTTTCCCCCGGGACAAATTGGCACTGGTCCGCAGGGGTTTTTTGCCTTCCTCTGAGCATGGAGCAGGACCACTTGTCAGGGCTCCTGTGGTCCATTCTGCGGGCTTACTGCCTGCTGCTCATGCAGCACGAAGGTGGCCCCTCGTGTCCTGCAGCTGGGGGGGGAAGGCTTTTTTTCCCCACGGAGGACCTGAGAGCGTCCCCGGGGTTTTTTTGCCTCCTCCGCAGCCGAGCACAGCCCCTTCATGGGGCTCCTTTGGGCTGCTGTGGCCCAAAGGCTGCTGCTCGTGCTCCACGCAGGTGGCCCCGGTGTCCCGCAAGCGGGGGGAGGAAGCTTTCTGGCCTGCCAGGGAATTGCCCGGGAGTCGCTGCTTGTCCTCTGTAGCGTTGAGCACATGCCCTTGTCAGGGTTCCCCTTTGGACTCGCTTCTTGCCTGCTGCTCTTGCAGCTCCAAGGCACTCTCGTGCCCTGGCTCTCTTTGGCTCCATTGCCCAGTGCAAGCTTGGAGTGGGAGCGAGCTCTGCTCTTCCCTTAGCTTCATGTCCCTGGGGGTTCTGCACGGCAGCCTGTGCTTGGAAGGGCTCCAGCCTTGCTGCCCCAGCAGCACTTGCCACCCCTCAGCTCTCCCTGTGTGCAACACCAGTGCCGGGCAGGCACGAGAGCGCTTTTCATGCATCCCTGGCCAGGGAGCGCAGCAAAGGAGCCAGTGTTGGAAGTCAGTGGTGTGCTTATCCTCGATAGGTGTCATGCTTTGGGAAATAGCCCGTGCTACCCCGCGCCGCCGCCTTCTACTTCTTCTTGCACGTTTGTGTGTGGTCGGTGACGATGCTCTTAAATAATCCCATCAAACTTTCCTCTTGGATATAAGGAAGAAGTGTCAGGGTGCCGTCAGGGTGCCGAGCACCGGAAGAGGTTGCCTAAAGAAGCTGCGTGCGCTCCTTCCCACGGCGACGTACAGCACGTACCACCATGTTGTACCGAGCCTTGGGTGTCATCCTATGGTGACGTATGACGCCACGTTGTACAGACCCTTAGGTGACATCGCCTGGCGTGGTGTAAGACCGGGCTGCACCGAGCCTTGGGCAACCTGTTCTCTTGTGAGGCGTCCCTGAAAACGGCAGGGTGGTTGGAACAAGGTGCTCTTGAGGACCTCTCCAAGCCTAAGTATTCTGTGATTCTAGGATGTAATGACTCTAGACGAACGTCAACTCTAAGAAACCAAACCAAAATCCAAAGGAATAACAAAATAAAATCTTGTTTCCACATGAAAGCTTTGTGATTTGTGTTCTTGAAAGTGGTTTTGGAGCTGAAAACCCCTGACACTGCAGAGAAATCAGTGTCACTGTTATTCAGCTCAGGGTGAGCGGAGGGAATGGGATGGAACGGAACGGAACAGAATGAGACGGCCTACACTAGGCTAGGCTAGCCTAGAACTGGGACGGGTTACGTTGCATCTACAATGATGCAAGACAAGCGATGCCAGGTTCATAAGGGAACTGAAGAGGCTGACGGGGAACTGAACAGGTATTGCTCAGCTCAGGCAGATTTGGATCAGTGTCTCACAAATGGGCTTGCAAAAAGGTGTTGAGCTCTTCAGAAGAATCGGTTCAGGGACAGCCAGACATCTGAGTCTTGATTGCACCGCGCTGTTCCCTTCTCCCTGAATCCCAGAATGAGTTATTGGGGTATTCCATTTCTATTCTATTTCATTGCACTCCACTCTGTTCCATTCCATTCTGCCCTGCTCCGTTGCATTCCATCGCGTTCCGTCGCGTTCCGCTGCATTCCATGCCAGCAGCTGGCGATGCAGGCGTCACAATGCCCCAGGAGAGGATAAAGGGGAGCGGCCCGCCGTGTCCCCTGGCAGAGGTGGCACGGGGCAGGCGTAAGGCATCCCAGAGGAAGGCCTTGAGCTTGTGGAGTTAGCTCCAGGGGGCTCAGGCAGGAAGAGCAGCGGCTGGTCGAGGCTGCTGGAGGCTCTCGGCTGCAAGGCCAGCTGGGGGCGGGCACAGCTTCTTAGCTCAGGGGAGGGATAGCGGTCCTTTTGTGCTGGCTAGGCATGGCCAGAGCATAGGGATGTCTTCTTGAGGAGCACTGTAGAGCTGAGCATTCTCATCCCCCGCAGAGCCAGGGGCAGCAGCCATAAGCAATAGGATGCAGAGGTGTTTCCAGGGATGGCGGTGCTTCTGTCAGCAGCCCCTGAGGTGGCTCCAGGTTGAGGAAGAATAGGGCTTGGGTATGTGCTGAGAGGCGTGACCAGGCTGCGGACCAGGAGCAGGTCCTGCTGCCATGCTCAGGGATAGCCGATCGCCAGCGCTGGGGTCAGGAAGGAATTTTCCCCCGGGACAAATTGGCACTGGTCCGCAGGGGTTTTTTGCCTTCCTCTGAGCATGGAGCAGGACCACTTGTCAGGGCTCCTGTGGTCCATTCTGCGGGCTTACTGCCTGCTGCTCATGCAGCACGAAGGTGGCCCCTCGTGTCCTGCAGCTGGGGGGGGAAGGCTTTTTTTCCCCACGGAGGACCTGAGAGCGTCCCCGGGGTTTTTTTGCCTCCTCCGCAGCCGAGCACAGCCCCTTCATGGGGCTCCTTTGGGCTGCTGTGGCCCAAAGGCTGCTGCTCGTGCTCCACGCAGGTGGCCCCGGTGTCCCGCAAGCGGGGGGAGGAAGCTTTCTGGCCTGCCAGGGAATTGCCCGGGAGTCGCTGCTTGTCCTCTGTAGCGTTGAGCACATGCCCTTGTCAGGGTTCCCCTTTGGACTCGCTTCTTGCCTGCTGCTCTTGCAGCTCCAAGGCACTCTCGTGCCCTGGCTCTCTTTGGCTCCATTGCCCAGTGCAAGCTTGGAGTGGGAGCGAGCTCTGCTCTTCCCTTAGCTTCATGTCCCTGGGGGTTCTGCACGGCAGCCTGTGCTTGGAAGGGCTCCAGCCTTGCTGCCCCAGCAGCACTTGCCACCCCTCAGCTCTCCCTGTGTGCAACACCAGTGCCGGGCAGGCACGAGAGCGCTTTTCATGCATCCCTGGCCAGGGAGCGCAGCAAAGGAGCCAGTGTTGGAAGTCAGTGGTGTGCTTATCCTCGATAGGTGTCATGCTTTGGGAAATAGCCCGTGCTACCCCGCGCCGCCGCCTTCTACTTCTTCTTGCACGTTTGTGTGTGGTCGGTGACGATGCTCTTAAATAATCCCATCAAACTTTCCTCTTGGATATAAGGAAGAAGTGTCAGGGTGCCGTCAGGGTGCCGAGCACCGGAAGAGGTTGCCTAAAGAAGCTGCGTGCGCTCCTTCCCACGGCGACGTACAGCACGTACCACCATGTTGTACCGAGCCTTGGGTGTCATCCTATGGTGACGTATGACGCCACGTTGTACAGACCCTTAGGTGACATCGCCTGGCGTGGTGTAAGACCGGGCTGCACCGAGCCTTGGGCAACCTGTTCTCTTGTGAGGCGTCCCTGAAAACGGCAGGGTGGTTGGAACAAGGTGCTCTTGAGGACCTCTCCAAGCCTAAGTATTCTGTAATTCTAGGATGTAATGACTCTAGACGAACGTCAACTCTAAGAAACCAAACCAAAATCCAAAGGAATAACAAAATAAAATCTTGTTTCCACATGAAAGCTTTGTGATTTGTGTTCTTGAAAGTGGTTTTGGAGCTGAAAACCCCTGACACTGCAGAGAAATCAGTGTCACTGTTATTCAGCTCAGGGTGAGCGGAGGGAATGGGATGGAACGGAACGGAACAGAATGAGACGGCCTACACTAGGCTAGGCTAGCCTAGAACTGGGACGGGTTACGTTGCATCTACAGTGATGCAAGGCAAGTGATGCCCTTGGTCTAGGGCATGCACCCAGGAGAGCAGCTCTGTTCAGTGCATGTGCCAGAGCCATTCAGGATACAGGGAACTGCACAGCTACAGTGTGGCTCGGGCAGGGAGTGAAGGCCACGGGCTGAGCTGAGACACATCCCATGGGCCCTTGGCAGGAAGTGTTGAAGTGGGTGTCCCAGAGGGGTTGGGTCCCATCCGCTGAGGCCTTTGAACACCCCCAGAGCCCTGGCAGTAATAGACCTGCTCTGCTAATAGGCTCTCCTTTAGACACTGGTGGTTGGCCACTTTGGGGACAAGAGTATTGGGCTGGAGGGACCTTCTCTCTGACGGAGTCCTGTTGTTCTCAGGCTCTCATGTTTCAGCATGTTTTCCCAAGGGAAAGAGCTCAGGCATTTCTAGAAATGAGCACGAGGAAATAAGACTATGTTCATAGGGAACTGAACAGGTATTGCTCAGCTCAGAAAGATTTGGACCCATTTGGTTGAGGCGCATGTCCTGCTTCAGACTGAGGCTTCAAGCCTTGCTAGTGTCAGAGATGTGGAAACCCAGCTCAAGTGGGTGAACGCAGAAGACTTCCAAAGAACACATTCCGCACCTGCTTTTTGCAAATCAGATCAGATGGTCGAACCATCTCTGGACAATGCACAGCTCTTACCCCACTGGAAGGTACACACCTCCTTCCCAGAGGGTGATAGGGTGAGTGCCTCGGCTGGGACATGGTTATGGGTATTCAGTGTCTTCTGCTAGTGCAAGGCATACCTCCCTTAAGAAGACAGGCTGAGAAAGTTGGGGCTGTTCAGCCTGGAGAAGAGAAGGCTGCGTGGAGACCTCATAGCAGCCTTCCAGTACCTGAAGGGGGCCTATAGGGATGCTGGGGAGGGACTCTTCATCAGGGACTGTAGTGACAGGACAAGGGGTAATGGGTTAAAACTTAAACAGGGGAAGTTTAGATTGGATATAAGGAGGAAATTCTTTCCTGTGAGGGTGGTGAGGCACTGGAATGGGTTTCCCAGGGAAGTTGTGAATGCTCCATCCCTGGTGTTGTCCAAGGTCCAGGCTGGAGAGAGCCTTGGGTGGGGTGATTTAGTGTGAGGTGTCCCTGCCCATGGCAGGGGAGTTGGAACTTGATGATCTTAAGGTCCTTTCCAACCCTAAGTATTCTATGATTCTATGATCTGCTACTGAATTGTAAGGAGTTCTATTCCACCTGTACCCAGCATATTCAGAATACTGGCAGAAGAACTTGGCGCTGCGGGTGGGGAGCATGAGGTGTCAGAGTTCTGGCTGAGACCCCTCAGCACTGTCATCATTGCAAGCTTTCCTCAAAAGGGTTTCGACTTATGCTTGGCATGGAGAAAAATGTCCCAAGTATCTCCCAAGGCACCCCCTTGCTAATATGGGAGTAACAGCAGGGAAGAGATGTTTTTAAATCAAAAGCAAAACGTCAGCCTGTCATGGTTTAAACTCTGTGAGCAAGTCAGCCACTCAGTCTACTCCCCCTTTCTAGCCTTCCCACCCCCCCACCCGCGCTCCTGGAGGGATGAGGAGGAGAATCAAAAGAATGTAACTCCCACGGGTTGAGATAACAGCAGTTTAGTAACTAAGGTATAACACAAATCACTGCTGCTACCACCAATAATAATAATGCTAAGAGAAATAACAAGGGAAGAGAATATGATACCACCCACCAAAACGAGCCTGAAACGAGTAGAGAGTGCCTTTCCAGGTAACTCCCAGTTACATCCCGGGCATGACGTGCTGTGGTATGGAATACCTCTTTGGCTAGTTTGGGTCAGGTGTCCTGTCTCTGCTTCATCCCAGCTTCCCCTCCTCTCTGGCAGAGCATGAGACTCACAAAGTCCTTGGTCAGATTAAATGTCAATGTTATCTGCTCTGTTCCCAAGCCAAAAGTCAAAAACACAGTGCTGCACCAGCTACTAAGAAGGAGAAAAAAAAATGACTGCTACCTCTGAACCCAGGACACAGCCTCAGAGTTTTGGAACTGTAGAAAGCAGGTTGGAGGGAAATAAATTGTAGAATCAAAACTCAGTGGATCTAGGTGAGGATTTATGGTACTGTTTTGATAAATAAATTAACCTATCCAGGTATGCAAATATAGTCTTGGACTAGGAAAATACCTTTGTTATATCTAAGACATTTCCAAATGTAGAAGAAATATGGCATAGCATGCAAACTTCTCTTAACTTCTCTTTCCTTTTCATTAATAGGTTTTACATTAATCAGGATTCAGAAACCCTGCATAGCATATGACATGTATTATAATAAAAGCACAAAGGGAAAATGCTACAGTTCTGAAGTCATAGTTTTTAGCCTTCACTCTGGATCTTCCTGATGCTGTTCCATGATGTGTCCATCATACTCTGCCACATTTCCATGTGCTCTGATTAATGCTTTCTGTATGCATCATAAAGTTTTATAATTGCTAATTTGAAAAAGAATTCTAAGAATAATTCAGACCTTAATAATCTCATAGAGAAATTAAGATTTGGAGATACACAGAAAGCAGAATTTTCAATTTGGTGGGATACTCTGGCACTTCAGAATTCAAGACTGTTTACAAAGAGGACAAAACTTCCACTTATTTGGGGGATGGGAATTCCAACCACTTTGATTTTGGAATCAGATATGATATTGCTGAAATATTTTCCTTCAATGCTGAAAATTTCTTTCATGTTATTAAAAAAAAAAATCATTGTTAAACATAATATATGATGAGTACAATGAAGGATGATATGAAAGACAAACAAAACATGAAACTTTAAAGTGGGTTATTAATTTTAAATTTGCTTTGATTTAATTATTTTTATTAAAATTTACTGAAGCTGATTAAATCTCATGAGTTTTCCAGTCACTTACATGGTACTCTCCTGTGGAAATGGCTGTGTTTAAAGTTTTTTTCAAGCTCTAATCAGTGAAACTTACCTCTTGTTCTGCATTGCAATCTAGGGAAATGACCTTATTTTTCTTATACTCTTGACAGTCCTGAAATAGCTGACAGCAGAAATGACAAAGGTACTGACAGAAAAGTAATTTTTTTCCTCTTCATTCTGATGTTATGGATCGATGTCCATTCCACTAGCAGCCTCCAAACCGTAGATCACATAGTGCGTGACTTCCAAGTCAACAAGAGACATTTACAGGTTAGCAAATGTGTTCATCTCCCTTTGGCAATTCAACAGGGTTTCTAGCCGTCTGATTCAAAGAAGCACATATGGTAAATAATGGAATATAAATCTTGAGAGAACACCTTGGAATGAAATGAGATTTTCAATGGGATTCACATTCCTGTTTTACAAAAGTCCTTTTGAGAATTATATCTATTGTAAGCCTCTGACAGTTATTTATGATCTTGGGCATACATATACTCAAACGTTTAACCTATCCCATCTGTGCTAAATCTAGTTTTACATCAGGTTACCAATGTTAACTGCTCACTGACCTACAGAAATAATTAAATTTCCTTTATTCCTAGGTTTTTATTACCCGATCTTATGACAGACATCAGAATGTGTATAAAGATGCCTGTATTAATTCTGCAACATTACTGTATGTTTTTAAAACATTTTAAAAGATACTATGCTAAATTTACATTATTGTTAATGCCACTGGGCCACAAGGGATGAATTCTGGAAAATAATTTTTATGGATTTACTTTAAATATGCAACATGTCTCAGGTTTTATATTTCCTTAATATATTGTTAAAATACATTCATCTCCAGGGTGTCTGAAACTTTTAGAGGTTGGAAACTGCCAAAAGGCCCTTTCATCTTGTAGGTTTAAATTACTTCAATCAGTGGAACTGCTCAGACAGAAATGGTTAAAGAATAGATTCCAGACCAGTGGAGGCTAACAGCAGAGTGAAGATGCTTTTCCTTCCAGTTTTGTGAAATAGCAGCAAAACTTCATTCAGTTGTAGCCTCTTTTAGCTAGCATACCTTCTGAGACTTGTCAGAAGTCGGGAGGGCACAAAGTCCAACCTTTCAGGCAGCCACTAGCTCCTCAGATGTAGATGCTGGATGAAGTAATTGCTGCTCCCCATGCTGTTTGCTACTGTCATTTTCTTGGAAGTTACTGCCTCCACAGTTTTGCAGCAGAGTGGTTAACTTGGAAGCTTCCTAATATGACTCTGTCAAAAAACAGCTGGGTTAGCTAGGCATCTTGTTCTGGTTTTGTGTTTTAGTTGGGTGGTTTTTCTTTTTGTTTTGCTTAAAATTATACCAGAGGCATATACTTCCTTAATAGACATCTATAATGGAAAATGTCTGGTTCTCAATTACATTTAGATTCAAACATTGAGAAAGATAAAGCACCAAGGAATCTTTAGGCAATACAAAATCACTCTGTCACATTTAATGGGTGTGCATTAGAAACCATCTCCTTATAGGTCATCAAACAAATGTAACACTCTATGTGGCGTATGCACGTCTAGGGGTAACCTAGCATGTATTTAAAGGAAAACATTAATGTTTTTACCAACTTTTGAAGGTTATTTTCATAACAGACTGAGACAAAAATAAAGAAGATATATTACTAGTCAGGATACTGACATTTCTACAGGTATGTGCAAAGGCTAGCAGGGTAAAGATCTGAATCCAGGTCTCTTTTCTGATCGGAAACAAAGATTTTTCTTATTGATCACTCTGCATTTAGATGAGCAGGATTTGAGAACATATATTGCCAGCATCATCAGCCCAACATCTGAGTACTGCAGGATCTACTATGAAATCATTAGACCTCAATTTTTTACCAGCCATATTAGAGAAATCACACTTCTGAGAATAACGTTATGACAAAATATTTTCAAGTCTTTCCAGGACAAACACAGGGAAGTAACAGTGAAGATTAAGGGAAGACCCACAGGTTTTGACCTATTTGCTGTTTCTTGCTTTTCCTCGGCAGGATACTAGCTACTGGGAAACAAGCAACCTTAAATCTTCCTTTCTGGTATCCTCCTCATTCTTTAGATAAACAAATCAATTCTCTTTCTGAAAGAAATGTGAGCTTTAATTATTAGTTACTCACAAAATAAATCAGCTCATCTAGACTTTTATTCGGGTTTTTTTTTTTTTTAATGCTTAAACTAAGTATAAATGAAAACATATTCTGTGGTCTGGAAAAAGGGGGTTTTTAGCATGTTTGTTGGGCATTCCCATGGGATGTTTGGGGGGACAGCTGTGTCTTTGTAAGACTTTTTTTCACACAGTAACATTTTGAGACATATTTCCCTATAAAATATTTCTTGATACTTTCCTGCAGAAAGAGTCAAATTGGATACATTAGGATTTGTATCAAAACCAATAGCACTGAACAATTCTCAGAAAAATATATCCCTAATTAGATCAGCTACAAATCAAGACAAAATAAGGATTCTGTGTATGTAATAGCAGTGTTTCTTCATCACCTGAATGAGAATTTTTTTTGCGGAATTACTTTTCCCCCCTCTTAACTGAAAGGTTTTTTAAGTCCACTGTCTTGTTTTCTCTCCCCCCCCCCCCCGTATCTTTTAGTTGTGCAAATGGGTGCCTTTTCAATTTACAGTGCCTTTAACTCCTCCATTATTCCCATGGGAGAATCAATTTAAGGCAGTAGTGGGATCATATCAGAACAACTAAAGTAACACATACTGTCTACAAACCTATACCAGCTGCTTCTGTTGGACTTTTGGTGCTCCTTTGTTTTACTAGAAGTGGTAATACAATGTTTCAGCTTGTCCTTCTGATCACAGTTAAGCTGGTGTTTGCAGCTACACTGAGGCTGTCTTTGTGCTTCTTTCAGTGCCCAACTGAAAAGTCAGCTAAATTGCTTTTAATTAACCCTATTGCTTTGTTTAATAAGTTGCCTTGATTAGTTTCCAAGACCTTTCCTAATCTTTCTGCCCAGAAATTCTCATTCTCTATAATTTTCTTGAAGAATAATTTTAAAATTAAATTAAATTTTATTTAGTTTTAGAAAACATTTTAGACCTTTTGTCATCTTCCTTGCAGTTTATGTCTGGTTTAATAGTAGATTGATTTTTAATAAAACTAAACATTTTTCAAATAGAGGTCTAAGAATGATAATTACAGTACTTCTTTGGATTCCTGCAATCAAATTTCATGTAAGAATATATTCTTATCTTCACTGTCACATTTTCATACTGAATTTCAAGAGAACTAAATTATTAAAAAAGCTCTAATATGGCAATTTTGCCACACGACCCCTATTGGTTTTAGCTTAACAACCATTTGTTACATTTCAATTTTTTTCAGATTCACAGTTTCAGAACAGTCGCTTGTGTCAGACTTTTCTTGATCAATTCCAGACACTTTCAGAGTACAGTTTGTAAACATGTAATGACTCATTCTCATCTTTGGATGACTGTTAATGTATTTCTTGACAGTTAAAATTATGATCTCACAGTTTATTCTTATTTACAAGTTTTGTCCTTTAACAACACTGTTTTACTCTTTGTCAAGAAAATATTCCCCAGGAATCTCTTCACATTCACCATACAGAGTTTCTTTTTTGTGGCTTCCAGAAAGTTAAGGAAGAAATGCTATAGGGTTTTTGTTTCTTTTTTACATAATATACTCAGGCGAAACTCACAGGAAAAATTGAAAGAGGATAGGAAATTGATTAATTCATATGTCTCAAATGCTAATTAACTTTATTAACAATATTACTAATAATATAAACTTTATTCACAATATGAACAATTTTATTAACAATATAGGGAATAAATAGTTGGTCTATGCAATTTAAAAAGTGAACACTAACATATCTGTATAAATTGAAGTGATGATAATGTCACCTCACAATGCTTTAGAAAGAGAAAACATAGCATTCAATCTTGCAAAGTAGTAGCCATGTCACATACACAGGGACATGCAACTCACTTCCATATAATCCTCTTCTGCGCCACTCTCTTAACTAGAGATCTATTGGAAAGTCAGACAGGCAAAATCTGTGACTACTTACTCAGTTGAACTAAAAAAATCTTTGCTTTGCTTATGTTTATGCTCCTCCATATTTGCATTTTGAACTAAGAAAGGAAAAAAGATATTGTTGAGCTGTTGTGCAAATGGTTTTCCTTTTAAATTAAATTTAATTGTAAAGGATTATCTGTGCCAAAAATGCTATTAGATGGGTACATCATGAGGTTTCTGATTAATTATAAATAATTAACACAGCTGAAAGAGTGAAGATCAAGTAATCTATGTGCGAAGAAAACTGCACCCAGTTGATTCAGAATCAAGAAGGCCTGCAAAAGTGAATTTGAAGAAATTATGATCTATTCATGGATGTTCAGGGACAAAGAAAAGAGATGAACTTCCTCAGATAAATTATTCATGATCAATTATTTGCTCAGCTTCAGTCTGAGTACGTCTTGTGACAAAATTAGATTTTAATCACATATTTCTTTAAATCCCAAATGAGGCATTCAGCATTCAGAGATAGTAAAATCTGTCAGCTTCTCAATGGTTAGGGGCTGATTCTGCAGCCCTGAAGTCACTGGGACTATTTTTAACTGATTTCAATTACAGTAGGGTCAAACTACTGGGACTTTATGGTTCTCTCTGTTCCCCTGCATTTGCACCAGTACAACTTTCCTTTTTTCTCCATCTGAGTTTCTCATGATTTAAAGGAGAAGGTGCACAGCTACAGCACTGGAAATATAATTGGGAAAACCTATTCTGTGCGTGTGTTAACAAACATGGAAAAGGGTTTTCTTGGCTGTGCTGCTTATTAGTCAACTGGTTTACAATATGAACAGAATGGACTGGTTCTTCATTTTTCATAAGTTAATACCACACCCTTGACTACTGTGGGGTAATGGTAATTTTCATGAGCTCATTTTCTGGCATTAACTTTTTTCTTTATTTCTTACTTTATTGTCATTTAAATGTAATTGACTGGAGGGACAGTCAAGGTAGTCAGTGGAATCTCACGATATCTTTCTTCCTGATTCAGAGAATAGTAGCTGAATTCAACAGGTATGATGAGCTTCAGTTCGAATTTTGTCTCTTTCAGATTCTTCATGATGAACAGTAGAGCTGGGAGGGCTAACCCAAGTATCAGTTTATGCCTGGTCAGTGTACATGCTGTATTCATATTAGCTGCTCTTTTGCAGTTCAGGCAGTTATTTTGCCTAAATCAGACTTTCACACTGTTGTAGAGGAGTGAGCATGTTTTTCTCATGGCAGAAACACAAGTTAATTCTAACTAGTGATTTGGCAAAAAATTGTTTTGAAGTTATAAATAGCTCTTTAAATAAGAATATGCACACTCCTCTGTAATTGTTTTCTGAAAAGACTGCTGCCTTTTGAAGATAATATCATCTTTTAAGTGAATATTACATGTTGAAACATCTTGTATGACTGTGATTCTTTTTTTCCATGACTCTTTACTGAATGGATCTTACTGTGTTATTTATTTGGTACATACTTAGGCACCGCAAGAGAGAAAACAATATAAATATCTATATAGGTCTAAACTATATGAACAATTAACAACAACATCAAATTCTAAAATTACTACAGGTCAAAAATTTCCTTAAATATAGTTTAATTTGTGAAACATGTCAACTAATAATACAGTAATCAGTTGTATGCTTATTCTTTAATCATGGATGTCTGGATTTTTTTTCTACAGTTTGAATAATGGCATCTTAAACCATATTTTTATTTAGATATTCTAGCTGCCAGGAAGTTATAGCTAATGCCAGACATGATTTATCACTCACCTTTACCATGTCACCTCCCAGCTGTACACTAAATAATCACAGAATCACAGAATCACAGAATCCCAAGGGTTGGAAGGGACCTAAAAAGATCATCTAGTCCAACCCCCCTGCAAGAGCAGGGTAACCTACAGTACATCACACAGGAACTTGTCCAGGCGGGCCTTGAATATCTCCAGTGTAGGAGACTCCACAACCCCCCTGGGCAGCCTGTTCCAGTGCTCTGTCACTCTTACAGTAAAGAAGTTCTTCCTGATGTTAACGTGGAACTTCCTATGTTCCAGTTTACACCCATTGCCCCTTGTCCTATCACTGGATATCACTGAAAAAAGCCTAGCTCCATCATCCTGACACCTACCCTTCACATATTTGTAAACATTGATGAGGTCACCCCTCAGTCTCCTCTTTTGCAAGCTAAAGAGACCCAGCTCCCTCAGCCTCTCCTCATAAGGGAGATGTTCCACTCCCTTAATCATCTTTGTGGCTCTGCGCTGGACTCCTTCAAGCAATTCCCTGTCCTTCTTGAACAGAGGGGCCCAGAACTGGACGCAATATTCCAGATGCGGCCTCACCAAGGCTGAGTAGAGGGGGAGGAGAACCTCTCTTGACCTACTAACCACTCCCTTTCTAATGCACCCTAAGATGCCATTTGCCTTCTTGGCCACAAGAGCACATTGCTGGCTCATGGTCATCCTCCTATCCACCAGGACCCCCAGGTCCCTTTCCCCTTCACTACTTTCCAGCAGGTCAACCCCCAACCTGTACTGGTACATGGGGTTGTTCTTCCCCAGATGCAAGACTCTACACTTGCCCTTGTTAAATTTCATCAAGTTTCTCCCCGCCCAACTCTCCAGCCTGTCCAGGTCTCGCTGAATGGCAGCACAGTCCTCTGGTGTGTCAGCCACTCCTCCCAGTTTTGTGTCATCAGCAAACTTGCTGAGGGTGCACTCAGTTCCCTCATCCAGGTCATTGATGAAAATATTAAACAGCACCGGTCCCAGCACCGACCCCTGAGGAACTCCACTAGTCACAGACCTCCAGCTAGGTTCTGCGCCATTGACCACAACTCTCTGCCTTCTTCCTTTCAACCAGTTCTCGATCCACCTCACTACTTGATCGTCAAGCCCACACTTCCTCAGCTTATCTATGAGGATGCTGTGGGAGACAGTATCAAATGCCTTACTGAAATCAAGAAAAACCACATCTACCGCTCTACCATCATCCCTCCACCTAGTCACTTCCTCATAGAAGGCTATAAGGTTGGTAAATAATCTCCACTGACTTAAGCTAAGCTTCTAAACCTCAGCACAGTTTCAACTGCAAATGTATAAGTATACACATTTGTATATATACATATAAAAAAATGTGTACATCTACATTGATGTCTATATAAATAAGCATATATGCATGCATTTTACCTATCTATATGCAAAAGTAATATAATACACACTAAAGTAATAGTTAACCTTTATTGAGATTATTAAATGAAGCAAGGAAAGGTAAATAGATCCAAATTTCAGTAGATCTGCAGCTGATTTACCTGAAAGTAATCTCCTTTTAAGAGTCAGACTGCTCATTTTTTTTGCCCAGAGGAGAACTATCTCATGTGAAATGCTCATTGCTCTCAGTGAATGGCTGTTTCATATTTTGTAGTTCTCTCAGGGCTTGTTTACCACATAATATTAAAATCTTGCTCTAACAATAGTTACTAATTTGTTGAGGAGCCATTCTGTGACACATTATTAGACTGTTCAGACATCAGTTGCTTTATTTTCCACAAAGTATCTCCACAGTGAAAGGCTGGCATTATCCTATTTCAGAAGTACTGAAATGAAACATAGTGTTTTGATCCTAATGATTATCCACTAATTTTAGTGGATCCACTTTGCATTATCTCTTTGCACACTTTTCAGAGCTCTGTGTGGAGTCATTTCTCCTGCTCAGTGTGCTGTGCCTCCTGCTGATTGAATCTGCAGCTATTAGCACACAAAATTTCAGCAAATGAGGGTCCAAATTTCAAGCTGAAAAAATAAACATGGGTTGAAATTAATTAAAATTTAGCTATTTAATATTAAGGCATCTAATCTGAACTAGTTGTTTAAACTTCTTCCTTCTCCAGTTAATGGAGTGAAAGGCAGCTCAAGAGAGCCATTACCTCCATCGTTAGAAAAGAGCTTTAGAACAGAATTAACTGTTTTCTGAAGCTGCTCCTTTGCTCTGCCAGAGAAAACCTGCCTTCCCTGTAGGTCGAAGCTAGGTAAAATGGATCTCATTCTTTGCAAGGGAAAAGGCGGAGGTCTAAAAGTTAGGTGTTTGGGCTAAATTAGTCTGCTGCAGTCAGGATTAAGAAGAACATCCATAGGGCAATTCATGCCATTCAAAGTCCTCTTAAAAGGGATTTGAAGTATCATCCTCTGGAAATGCCTGTCTAACTCCACTGACTGTTGGCACTTTAGATATCTAAATTTATGGCAGATGGATCAAATATTTACTGTTTTTCTTTGATAAATATGGCTGTAGTGATGAGTTTACCCTGCAGGAATTCTGAGAAAGAAATAAAATGTATTTCTTCCTAGCACTATACATACAGGAGAATAACTTTCCTCCTTCTTGTTCTGCCTTCTTATTCAGGCATCCTTAATTTCAGCAGTTTCTACATTCAGAGTGCTCAAGCTTGCCACCGCAATTTAAGGGTTTGCATGCATGTAGAATTTCCTGGGCTTTTTAAAAAACTGGCTTGTGTGAGAGTGGTGTGTTATTGCGTTTGGTTTTTTTTAAATTCAGTTATTGGGCACTGGAATGCCCCGTGATGATCATGACCTGAAGAGTAACACCTCACAGGTAAGTATCAGGAAAGGCAACAGTGACTGAAAAAAAATCCCAGGACCCTTTTCTGTTTAATCCTGGCACAATTTAAGTAAATTTCTTCTTTAATTTTGTCCTGGGTTGAGCAGCAGCAGTCATTTTTGTCCTTCTTAGGAGCTATTGCAGTGCTGTGTTTTGATCTTTTGGCCTGGGAACAGTGCTGATAACGCCGATGTTTTCAGTTGCTGCTCGAATGTTTGGTCTGGCCAAGGACTTTCTGAGCCTCATGCTCTGCCAGGGAGGAGGGGAGGCTGGGAGGAAGCAGAGACAGGACACCTGACCCAAGCTGACCAAAGAGGTATTCCATACCACAGCACGTCATGCCCAGGATGTAACGGGGAGTTACCCCGGAAGGGTGGGAACGGTAGGGTTGGATGAGGTATCAGTCGCTGCTCGGCTGGGGGGAGTGGGGCGAGTTATTGGTCGGCTGGTGTTGAGGTGTTGTATTCTCTTCCCTTGTTATTTCCTTTGTCATTATTATTATTATTGGTGGTAGCAGTAGTGGTTTGTGTTATACCTTAGTTACTAAACTGTTCTTATCTCAACCCGTGGGAGTTGCATTCTTTTCGATTCTCCTCTCTGTCCCTCCAGGAGCAGGGGGAGGGCAAGAAGGGGGGGAGTGAGTGAACGAGGTTTGTGGCTGGGTTTAAACCACGACAAATTTCCACATTGAAATGTCTTAAATATTTGTAACTCTGTTGCCTGCTTTATATAGAATCATAGAACAGTTAGGATTGGAAAGGACCTCAAGATCATCTAGTTCCAACCCCCGTGCTATGGGCGGACACCTCACACTTAAACCATGTCACCCAAGGCTCTGTCCAACCTGGCCTTGAACACCACCAGGGATGGGGCATTCACAGCTTCCTTGGGCAACCCATTCCAGTGCCTCACCACCCTTACAGTAAAGTATTTCTTCCTTATATCCAGTCTAAACTTCCCCTGTTTAAATTTGAACCCATTACCCCTTGTCCTACCACTACAGTCCCTAATGAATAGTCCATCCCCAGCATCTCTATAGGCCCCCTTCAGATACTGGAAGGCTGCTATGAGGTCTCCATGAAGCCTTCTCTTCTCCAGGCTGAACAGCTATATTCATACCTATGTTCATATCTATGTTCTGGATTCAGCAGTAGCAGTCATTTTTCTCCTTCTTAGTAGCTGGTGCAGCGCTGTGTTTTTGACTTTTGGCCAGGGAGCAGCATTGATAACACCAATGTTTTTAGTTACTGCTCAAATGTTTAGCCTGACCAAGGACTTTCTGAGCCTCATGCTCTGCCAGGGAGGAGGGGAAGCCGGGAGGAAGCAGAGACAGGACGCCTGACCCAAACTAGCCAAAAAGGTATTCCATACCACAGCACATCATGCCCAGAATGCAACTGAGAGTTACACAGAAGGTCTAGTTCACTGCTCGGTAGGGCTGGGTATCCACAGGTGGTATTGTATTCTCTTCCCTTATCATCATTATTATTGGTGGCAGCAGTAGTGGGTTTGTTTTATACCTTAGTTACTGGACTGTTCTTATCTCAACCCGTGGGAGTTACATTCTTTTGATTCTCTTCCCCATCCATCCAGGAACTGGGACGAGGGGGAGAAAGGCGGGGGAGTGAGCAAGTGGGCTGAGTGTGTTACTGACTGCGCTTAAACCACGACAATAGTCTATGTTCATATCTGTTCTATGAACAGATACTTCGTAACTAACACCTATTTGCATTTAACATGGCTTACATTAAGGATGATTTCAAAATATTTGAACAAAAGCAAGAGAGATTCTTACAAAGGGTAATAAACTATGAACCTATTTATCTATTACTTCAAGGTAATCTAAGTGTGTTCTGCAGAGTGTTAAATGTATAACAGAAAGTACTGCAGAAGAAGTTTGAGAGACCATACAGACAGCTGGTATCAGAAAAGTCAAAGAAAAAAAAAGGCTTTTTCAATATATGCAGGAAGGTATTCAGGAGAATTTTTGAATTAAAATGGTTCCCCCAGGGAATCTCTTGCATTGACATGACTGTGAGTACAACTATAGCTCCACAGTGTGTCACACTTGACTTATCCACCTAGAGGGGAATTTAAGCATTTATATCACAAAAGTGAAGTGTTACCCCTTTTCCTATAATATCTATATATGTCAACCTTATCCTGTTCTGTTTCAATGACTCCTTCATTGATTTCAGTCACAAATTTATTAAACATCACACATTTATTAAATTGCCCACAGAACAGTCCCATGTTAACATGTTCCTAGACAACAGTCAATATAAAATATAGTAGTTTGCTAAAATACATCAGAGAGTCTGACGCCTAAGACTGTCCTACCACTGTTTGTTAGCATTCAGAGAGACATTTTCCATATGCATATACATATATATGTGTATATACATATATATGTATATATACATACTCATGTTAACTTATCTTTTCAGTTACTATTCAGTACCTTCTTTCTCCCTAGTTTGTTGATCCTCACCTGCCCAGTCCTACACTCTGCTGGAGCAGGTCACATCAGTCCAGCTTCACTGCTCATCACACCATGCCCTGTTGTCTCCTCCTGTCATATAGCTTCCTTTCCCAGCACCAGCTTCTCATTTAATCTTCCTTTCTTCCTTGCTATGTGCTTCATTTATCCAGATTGGTTCAAAATGACTCTTTTTTTTTCTTCTTCTTCTACTGCTAGAAACTTTCTTCCAAAATTAAAATTATCATAAACACAGGATCTAGAAGTATTGCATCCTGACTAGTAACTGTTTTCCAATATGTAAAGCTCATCAGAACGGTAACATATATTTTCTTGGAGCTCTGCAGTAGGAAATCCACAGTACAACAAAAGGGACCTTCATCATTTCCCAGAAAGATAATCTTACCAGTCAGAAATGCCTGCAATATCAAACTTATAAAATAGGACATTTTTAAGAGTATTTAAGTAATTTTAGAGGTTTATTTGTCTCCCTCTACTCTTTGTCCTATGCACATTTAGATATGCGGTAAGCAAGGGTTTAAAAGTAAAGGAGTAGAAAATCTAGCACCTCTGGTGTTTTTAAAAGCTCTCAAAAGTGATCCTTTCTTTTTTATTTTTTTAAACCTCTACAAATGACAACAATTTTAACAGGCCTCAGCCTACATGACCTTCTTTGCCTACAGGATGGAATGAAGCCACCTGAACTCAAGTGTGCAGAACTTTCAGACTATGTTTTCTCATTTAACATGTACATATTTAATTTTATTATTAATAGAATTAAAACTAAAGAAGAGATAATCTGTAGCAGCTGGTTTCATACCAGCAAAATATAAGCCCCATATTTTGCAATTGCTTTCTCCTAGCTACTTGAGATAAATCAGTTGATTTCTATGGTCTCTAGTTCTTACACTGAACTGTCCAGTGTGCTTTGAATCCTCATATCTCTGAAAAACACGTGGCAGATGAAGAAACATTCACAAAGATTTTGAAAAATAATTCCCAGGAAAACAGTTTTACAAGTGTTCTTGAACTTTACAAACATTATAGTATTATAACATGAAATGAATAAACACTCTAAGGCAGCAGAAGCAAACTTTGTTTTCCCGAATCCCTCTGCATCGCAGTGGGTGAGCAGTAACATCTGTGACAGGCCCAGTCCCTTGTGAGTAGTGGGTGATGTGCACCTTTGCTTGAACATGGATGGGAGAAAGAAGAATGCATCTTATGTGAAGAAACTGATTAACTGATATACCATACAACAATTTCCTTCCCATTCTAATGTTCCAGCCTACTTTCTTTTAGGAGCAGAGATGAAAGAAGATGACGTTCAAAACCATGAATATTTGAAACTGACAAGATTTGGTTTTTTAATTTCATTTTTGAGGTACGGGCCATGTCCCTTCTGGTCCTTGTAATTAGAGACTGCTTTTCCTAAGAACAGTCAGATGTGATCAGAAACCAAATAGGCCTTTGTGAGATAGTAGAAGAAAGTCCTATTGACTCTTGAGAGTTGACTCTTTGGGTTGAATACCATGGTGTGAGAGGAATAATAACACTGTCTTGGGTTTTCTCTGAGTAATAAAAATGCCTGGAGTTTGCCAGAAGTCTCTCTCTTCAAGGCGGAAATGAATTTACTTTATACTACTGAAGTGAAATGATCAAATAAAAAGGTGCAAAGCAACAGTATTTTGAAACAGTATCATGCTTTAAATATTTGCTCTCTCAAACATGAAACATCCAATGACACTGATTTGGCTTCTCAGTCGTATTTGTATGGCCTCCATTCAGCAATGTTTTACAAAGGTTTATAAGACCCTGCCAGAAACTACTGAAATTGTACAAACAAGAACATATTGATATGGTCAGTGGAAGAAGAGTAGGCCTAACTTACACAAAGACTTCTGCCAAATAAATGTTTGTCTTCTCAGATACTCTCAGCTGTAAATAAGCCTTTTAATAGGACCGGAATGCACATTTTCCTCACTGTAAGGTAAACAAAGCAGATTTACATCTGTTTATGAACCCAAACGTAGAATCATTTTATGACATAAAGCTTCATAACTATGCCATATAATCATAACAACATAGATGCAAAAACTACTGCTTGTAGCTTGTGATTAGTTCTTGATGACAAATAGAGAAGACAGCATATTAACATGCTGAGGTTGATAACATTGTGAGACACAGTTCGCTGAAATCTGGGATGCTAAGAAAAAGCAAGCAATAAAATTGAATTAAATTAGAAGTCAAACAATGGCCAAAACCAGAAAGAATTTAGAGTGGAGAAAAGAACCCAAGAAAACCAGAGACATAAGGGAAGATTATTCTTTACATCACCAAAGCTTTTTTCCACTGTAGCTCAAGATTTTCTGATGCATTTTCCTCATGCAACTTTAATATCTACTTCTTGTCTGAAGTGAGTTACCAAGTCAAGGCTACTTTTTTTGAGAAAACTCTTGAATCGAACCTCAGCTGAACAAATCAGAAATAGGTTATTTAAATGTGTCAGTAAAATTTATGATTGCAAATGCAGAACCTACAAGCAAGAGTTTGTAGGTGTCCTAAGTATCTGGGACAAAAGCATGAAGATCATTTTATCACTTTATGCATCCTGTGCTGGCAAGCCTCATGATTTTATTCTGTGTTTCATAACTGTCATGAATTTTCAAAAGGCCCAACCTCAGGAGTCTTGCTGTCTGCAAAAACTCTGTTTTTGTTAAAGTGCAGTTTTACAAATAAGTTCTAGTCATCAGAACTGCAGGAAAAAAGTACAAAACAGAAACCAACAAACCCTAGAAAGTGCTAGAGAAAACTTTAAGCATTAGAAAAACTATGTGGTAAATATCATGTTCACAAAGTACTTGTGGTTTTATTTCATTAGTTCATGTTTGCACTAAGATTGAAACGACAGTGTTGGAGATATCAAAGGTTTGTTTTACTGGGAGTAAAGCTGGAGAGATTTTAAATGTTTGTGTGATTTAGAGAAATCCTGACATAGAATCATAGAATAGTTGGGGTTGGAAAAGACCTTAGGATCATCTAGTTCCAGCCCCACTGCCATGGGCAGGGACACTTCACCCTAGACCATGTCACTCAAGGCTCCATCCAACCTGACCTTGAGCAGTGGCAGGGATGGAACATTGACCACTTTTTTGGGCAGCCTGTTCCAGCTCCTCACCATCTTCACAGTAAAGAACTTCCTTATATCCAATCTAAACTTCCCCTGTTAAAGTCTGAACCCATTACCCCTTGTCCTATCGCTACAGTTCCTAATGAAGAGTCACTCCCCAGCATCCCTATAGGCCCCCTTCAGATACTGGAAAGCTGCTATGAGGTCTTCACGCAGCCTTCTCTTCTCCAGGCTGAACAGCCCCAACTTTCTCAACCTGTCTTCATATGGGAGGTGCTCCAGTCCCCTGATCATCCTCGTGGCCCTCCTCTGGACTTGTTCCAGCAGTTCCATGTCCTTTTTATGTTGAGGACACCAGAACTGCACCCAATACTCCAGGTGAGGTCTCACAAGAGCAGAGTAGAGGGGCAGGATCACCTCCTTTGACCTGCTGGTCATGCTCCTTTTGATGCAGCCCAGGATACGGTTGGCTTTCTGGGCTGCGAGCGCACACTGAAGCCGGCTCATGTTAAGTTTCTCATCAACCAGAACCCCAAGTCCTTCTCTGCAGGGCTACTCTGAATCACACCTCTGCTCAGCCGGTCTCAGCCTGTCACATAGGGCCGTCGTGTACACATTGATTTTGGGACTAATGGGAAGATAATTTTTTTCATTTCTCTTTGAATGTTTTTCTCCATAGGGAAAGAGTAAGAGAATTAATTAGCTTATAGTACCATCCTTTTGCTACAGCTGAGAGCTCAGGCTATGGGGACTTCACTTCCACATTGGTCTGAGATCGATATAAAGGTCTTCTTTGACAGTGTCTAAACCTCCCTTTTATTCTGTCTCTCTATAAACTTTGCTTCTCTTCTCTCTTTCTTTATTTTGCCTGTATAGCCATTTGCTCCACATTCCCCCCTCCCCAAGGACTGTGCTTTAATTCAGTGAGAGCAATCAGTGTGTGTAGACATCAAGATCTTTTTGTCTCTTTCTAAACTTCATCACAAAAATATTTTCTATTAGAAAAGCAAAGTCTCTTTTTCCCAGGCAACTGGAGCCAAACTCAGATCATTGCTTGAGGGAGGCAGAAAGTAGATATAAAACAGTTCCTGCTCTTTCGTCCTTGCAATGTTTAGGGGACAAAGTGACACAAAAACAATGAATGCCCTACCTGTTCATCTGTATGACAGGAGTTTGGCTTAGATAACAGATAAATGTCCTAGTCTCAGTCTCAAGTGAACATTGTCAAATTAACACAAGCCACTATATCAGTTGTCAGCTTAGTCTTTGTTCCAGCAAATGACAGATATGAGCAGCTACTCATATTTTTTCACACCCCAAGAGCATATGATGACATGGTGTTCATACACAATGAGATGCAACGTACCACCGGGAATAGTTTCCTCTGTGCAAAACCTGTCACAGCCATGAGAAGTCATTACTGATGTGGCTATACAGTTGTATGAACAGAATATCGGTGCCTTGGGAGCTGAGCACTGCTTGAGAGAAACCCATGTGAGAAAAAGATACTGCTCTGATTTCTCATCGTGACACTTAATACACCTCATTTACAAAAATATATTTTGGGCGGCGCAGAAAATAGAAGTCCTGACCACTTTGGCTATTAAAGAAGCTGTGATATTTTATAAAGTGACTTTACAAAGGCTAGGAATTTGTGGCCACGTGTTCTGAGAAAATCCATTTGGAAAAATCATATCCTCCCTAGCAAAATTACTCTTTTAGTTTTAATTGCCCATAACATTCTGCTTTATTTCTACCCTTAATTATTCTCTATTGCTCTTGAACATTGCTAACTTCCATACTTTCATTCAGAAGTGTATATGTTTTACTGGTGGGTGAATGATTGCTGGAAGTGATTGATTAAGGGGGTTTATTATGTCTATCTTTCTCTGGCAAATTAAAGATCCATTAAACCCAATATTTTCTCCCTGGGAAGATACTTATAAACTATAATGAAGATACCTTTCAGTCTTTTTTTCTTAAAAGCTAGACTGATTCCTTTAAGTCTCCCAGTAAAGCCTTTTCTTCAGCTTTTGAATAATTATAATAGCTCTTTTCTGTATGCTTTCAGGTTTCCCACTATCTTTTTTTTTCTAAAAGAAGAAATACAACAGAACCATGTCTGTAATTTAAGAAGTCAATCTCAGCAGTTACAACAGAACCATCTATATTGTTTTCTTAAATTAATCCCAGCAATGCGTCATATAGTGATAAAATATTTCTTCAAATCGCAGTCCAAACTTGAGCTTTTTCTGCCACTGTGTTGCATGGAGGTTCATATTCAGGTACTAATTTGTAGTGAGTCAAAGTGTTTTAGAAGTCTTATCTTTCAGGTGACAATGTCTTACTCTGCAGACATGGGCAACATTCCTAGTTCTTCAGTACATAGTTTTCATTCATCTTTAGCATGAGGGGGCTTTGCCTGTTTAAAAAGCTCTAATTCCTCTGTACAAGTGTTTTTTCCTTATTAGTTTGCCACTTTGTGTGTCAGCCATGTATTTTATGAGTTGTAGTTTTACAACTGCATGCAGGTGAATATGCTATTTCTACATATTAATTCAAGTGTACCTACAGTAGGACTATCTCTGTTTGATAATGATTGCCCATCCACAGATACTATTTGAAATATATCAGCAAACTATTTCTTAAGTCATATTTGACTGATAATAAAGCCACATTAGTGAAGACTAATGATAATACAGTAGTTAGTAAAACAAAAACATTTTTCAAAGTGTATTACCCAAAGAATCATTGTCAACATAAACAGCACAATTCTCAGTACCAGCTGTATGTCCTCAAACACGAAATAACTATTACCAACAAATATAGACTGAGCACAAAGGTAAATCTACCCTTGAGGAAACTTCAGCTCCGACAGGATGAAAGAAGATTAAAGATAGACATAAGGCACTAGATTGACAAGACTGAATTAAGCTCTTTACTTCAAACACCTAAAGGTTTCTAAAATCCAGGTGCCAGGAGCATTTATAAGACCTTACTCAGCCAGTAGCTAAGCTGTAAAAGTCTGTAGCTGCTAGAAAGCTGATCCCCAAAGGGATTTATCTTGCCAGCTTTTAATTAACTGAGAGTAATAGAAATGGTGAGCGATTCAGATTCAGGATGTTAAAAACTTCTCTGCTTCTTGGTCCAAATGCTTAGATTTCAACAGCTATATCTGTATATCACTAAATAAACTGGAACACTTGAGTATCTCAGGGCCTGTCTCACTCTCTCTGTGTAAGCCATATTTGTGTAATGAACAAGTGTGGCATTTCTTAGTGTACCTCATTGAAAATCACAGGCAGGAGCCCTAGCCCTCCTAAAACAGTTACAAGAAACTGGTGATGCAGTGCAGCAATGCAGAAAAGACAGATTTAAATAATTCTGACTTTGGAGTGTTCAGCTTTCTGAAAAATTTTAAGTGGAGGTTACAAGACTGAACTTGAGAATCTCAAAGAAGTACCAAAATACAGGCTGTAGGGTTGCTCTCAGTCTTGCTCTGTTTCCACTAAAATGTAATTATTTTGCATAATAGAAGCACTTCAACAGGGATGAATAAAGAATTTGTCTCTTGAAAAGCAAGAGGCCTTCCCATAGAGGCCAGAGCTTTGTGTATTTGTATACACACAGGTTTAAATTGTTACTGTAGATTAGACAACAAAACCTGGTCTGCTCACACTCCACAGTATTCCAGCTACTTAATATGTACTGAAAGGAAAAGCACCATCAGTATTATTTTAGAATAAATAATAAAAAAAAAAAATAGCGCAGGAACATTGCCCTACTCTAGGAGAGTTTCTAGTGGCAGATCCCAAGCAGAGGGAAACACATAATTCTCTTCTGGAATTCAGCATATAACTCATCTTTGCTTTCTCCTTGACATTTCTTGCAGATGGACCTTATGCAGCTCCCTTCTGCAAAGTGATTTCTTTCCAGTTCATCTCTTTTTACGGGCAGACCAATTTCTTAATCTGTGGGTGTGCTTCTAAGGGACTTGCAAGGCATTCAGTGGCTTAGCTATATTTCTACTCTTTCCCTTATGAAGCTAATATTAGCCACAACAGAAAATCATCAATCCTGGACAAAATATCTTTGACCTAAAAAGTACTCTGCTAGACTTTCAGTCTCTTTGTTGATCTGAAAGTAAGTTTGACAGTTTTCAACAGCAGTAGAAAGTACTACTTTCTTCCCAACTTCTCACTTTTTACTAGAAAAAGTGTGTATTCAAACAAAGCATAGGTTTGAGCCTCCAAGTCCCTGCTTGTTTCCAGATATCTGAGAAACTGTCCAAAGTACAGGCAAGTAGGAGTAACAATAGTGGTAACGATATGACCATTAACACTATTCACATTGCTATTCTTAAGTATTAACTGGTTGTCATTTTTGCTGTGATATTGTTGTCGTTGCTAGCATTGTCTTTAAGTGCTTTGTAGTAGTTTCTTGTAGTTCCCAGCCAGGAGTCATTCTGCTGGATGCTGTATTTTCATGTCATGGAAGGACATCCTTCAAACAGCTAGAGTAGAATAAAAATGGGATAATAGGCATACACAACAACAAACATGAGAAAGCCCAAAGTGACAATAAGGCAGTTCAGATTAGTGTAAGAAATAGAAATCACTGCATACAACCTGTTCTACTTTTGTCAACAATTGCACTGAAGTTTAGCATCAGTAGGTTTTAAGTACCTATTAAATAGAGGATAGTATTGTTAACATGTAGAGGAAGAATATTTTCTTCTTACCTCAGAGACAATTAGTTAAAGCACAAGGAGTTACAAATATGACATGGATCAACCTTTGGTCACACTAAGAGATTCAGCTTGAAGAGCTTCTAGACTCTCATGCAAAGGTTGATAAGGGTCAATTATATCAGCTCGACCTGCCATATCCCTTTAGACTCCTGCTAATATGTGCAAATGTATCCAGGTTCATGGAAATTCTGCATCAAGAAATTTCAAGTGTACTGGGAAAAATCTATGGACAAGATTTTCTAAGGCTAAGCCGAAGGTAATGCTGGTGAAATCAAGAATGACACAGATAAAATTCAAGTAAAATTTCATGACAGTTTACAAGAAACTTTCCATCCTAAACATACTTCCCTACAAACATCTTAGGAAACAAAATTCCTCCTACACCATAATTTTTCCAATCCCATTGCTTCTTCCTTTGAACGGTAGTAAATTTTGTTCTTTGTCCCTTTTCTTCCACATTTAGATGATCCTGCTCATTGCCCTCTCTTGGGAGAAGAGCTTTACATGCATCTTAAGTGAGGAGACATGGGCATGTGGGTTCCAGCCTGCACACGAAATGAATATTCTATTTAGGAAAAGTGATTAAAATAAAAATTATCTTGGTTTGTGGTCTGTGGTGGTTTGGTTTGGGTTTTTTGTTTGTTTGTTTGTGTTTTCTCATCAAAATAATTTTTTTTTCCTGAACTCTGAGAAAAGGGAAAGGAAAAGGGTAAAGGAAAGGGAAAAGAACTCAAATAACAGCACTTATGGACAGGGCTTCACCCTGGTATGAAGAGGCCCTTTTGTGCCTAAGACGAGGGAAAATATTTTGCCTTTCTGAAAATTAACTTAGAAAATACCCTATGAAAGACTAGAGTTTGTGGATTAAAAATTTCATGAGCTAGAACAAAGAAAGTAAGATGTTGTTCAGTAAAATTTAAATGCTTTATAATTACAAGGTAGATCATGTGTATAGAAGGCTTAGGTTAACAGTGAGACTGACAGTTGAACAGCAGAGAGATTCTGTGACATGTAAGACATTCTAAGCATTGCGAAAGGATGATAAATGCTCCACCAGATCCCACAGATATTAAACATCCATAAATTCAGTGTTTAGAGAAATGTGGAAAACAGAGCATATGTTATTTTGTCTAATTCTAATAATGTTTGTTGGGGTTTCTTTTTAATACATCATATTTGATATGGTTTTAGGTACTTTTAAAGATCTGTGTGGAATGTGTTTCAGCTGTCATATAGTCTGTAATAATTAACTAGCAATTCCAAGCATCCATAGGATTTGATTCCCATGGGGTTATGGCAGAAATTGTTTGGTGTATGAATGCTTTCTGGTTCTTTCAAAGGCCAGTATCTTTTGCTTGTAAGAATCAAGTAATGAAATTCCGACAAAGGAAATAGACTGGACTGGGGGAAAAAACAAACAAACAAAACCAAACCCAAACCTAAACAACAACAGCTACTGCCTGCTTAGGACAAATTAAAACATAGGTCTGAAGCTTGGGCCCAACGCTGCTGTCATCTGATATGCTGTCAGGGAGACTTCTACCAGGGCTGGAAACACTGAGATCTTTCTCCCTGGTGTCCCTTCTCCCACTCCTCCAGACCAAACCAGAAATTCCATCCTATTTGAAAAAAGTGTTTCCTTTTTCGTAATTACGTACAATAAATCCATTGACACCTTGTAGGGAGTCCAGTGGAGGATTACACATTATACAAGGATAGGTTGAGATGTGGGTTTGTTTAGCCTGCAGACTGGAAAAAGAAAGGACACCTTACTGCTGCCTACAGCTGGAGGACTGGAAAATACAGAGGAGACAGAGCCTTACACTTGGAGGTGCACTACAACATGACAAGAGACAATGGGCACAAGCTGGAACATGTGAAATTCTGGTTCAATATTCATAAGGCCTTTTTTAGCTGTAAGAGTGATCAAATACCGGAAGAAGTTGTCTAGATGGGTTATGAAGCCTTCATGCTTGCAGGTGTTCATGACTGGACAGGACACAGTCCTAAGCAGTGTGGCCTACTTTGAGTCTGGGGTTGGACTAGATGACCTCTGGAGATCTCTTCCAACCTGAATTACTTTATGAGTCTATAATTCTTCAGTTCTATAGTTATCTATTGTGTTTGTCATTGCATACCTACCTGAAGTCCAAGCATGGTCACTTGTAACTTGAAAATAGAAAAGGGCCATGGTTAGAGTACAATACTTTGTGGAGATAAACTTTATGGGAATGTGGTAGAAATGAAGTGATAAGTTAAAAAAAACCCCACAGTAGACCAATTATAATGGACTCAAAAAACTAAAGGTGGGAAATAAGCTTGTATGGTGGATGCTGAATTTATAATTCTTGGAAAAAGAATATGAAGTGCAGACTTCAGAACAGCATGCTGTGTGCTTAAGATAGGCTATATGAGATAGGAGTAATCCAATCAGCAAGAAAAAATGAATCATTTTCAATATCACAATAGCATATACATCTAGCAAGTTGTTGTAAAGGACTATAGATCACTAAAGAAAGTAAAACAGTACAAGGAACATTTTTTCTCTTATAAAGAGAAAATGTGTCTCCCAATCTTGGCCATTTCTACAGTTTTTATCCTCCATGTTTTTATTCAGTACTTTCAGAAGAATATTTTACTTACTATCACTGGGGGAAGGGAGGATGGTTGTTTGGTTGGTTTTGGTTTCTTTTTTTTTTTTTTTTTAAGAGATGTATGATCGAGGCTACCTTTTTTATATCTCTTAATTGCTGATGTACACTTAGGGACACTAAGCCTTTAACGGAGAGCTGAGTCATGAGTGGTGTATCATCCTGAGAAGTAACAAGCATCCCCTTAAAGACATTCTTCTAATATACGGTTTCTTTAGTGTTCTCCTTTTCTTCATTGAACAGGAATAACCTTCACCAGCTGCTCAAAAGATTCAGCTCTGACGACTACTGAGTAACGGATATTATGTCCATGGGTTTACTTAGTTCCTGCATCGTTCACTTCTCTCAAGGAGAGAAGCGTACAATCAGCACTGTAGCTAAACCCAGACTTAGGTCATGTTAAGCTTATACAAGGATAGTGATTTATTCCGTTTGACATGTAGGCACAAGTCTGCTTTCATTGGCAGAACAGCACAATTTTGGGGAAAAGGAAGATTGCGGTTTTGGACAGGATTCTTTCCCAGATTCATTCAAAACTATTGTCATACTACTTCAAGCTAGGTCTCTAAAAATGTTCTTTTTGCTGGAGAATAAAACCTCCAGCCTTTTGCCTCAGGAAAAAGACTAGCATCTGATGGGTTGGGTAAGAAATGTGTGTATTTCTCTTTGATAGATAGCATGCCAAAAAAGCCAACATAAATAGCTAACGGCTGATTGGACTGCTGCATTACCCTCTTAAGAAATACTTTTCCTGGCTGCTGCAGGAGGTGAGCTACCCATGTAGATAAATCAATGACTTGATCGATTTGGCAAATCTCATTTTCCAGTCAGTCAACCTTCTGTAGTGTTGTGTTCTAACTTCAGAGAAAACCTCTGACTTCACAATACCGAAAGGTTTCCACCAAAAAGCCACTGAGGTATATGTTTTTCTAAAATACTAGGACTGTTTAAAAGTTAGCTTGACTGACTTTAGGGAAGATACTCTAAAATTGTGTCTAAAAGAAGATAAACTGAAAGTGGATTTGATCTTCTGCTACACAGAGACACACCTTCTATATTGAAAACATGGCAATACGCATAAGCAGAGAGCGCAGCTGTGTTAAAATTCAGTCTTATATTTTATGTGTGGTTTTGGCCTGTTCATCTAATTTTGAAATGTCTCAAACCCAGATGTAAGCCTAAAGGCAAGATCCAATTGTTGACATCTGTTGGGGAACAGAAAAGGGCAATCTATAGGTCCTGAGAACTTCAGATAGACAGACATCCCTCTGAGGGAAGGGTTCTGCTGCCAGCACATGTTGGCACACAAACACAGATCCCTGCAGCATCATCCATCATCTGCATTCATATGAGCTAATACTCCAGGCCATGATAGCTTGGAAAAGAAGACAGCACTGTAAAGTTAAGGTGGGCATAACATTTGTATTCCTGTTTCACAGTGGATGGACAAGAAAACCATGTACAGTATTCTTAGGATAAGAGGTCTGCCAAGTGTCTGAGGAGGGAATCCTAAATAGAAGCTGACTTACTGCAGAACTTCTTGTGAAAGGTAGCCAGAAGAGTGGAAACAGGACAAGGAGCATACCTCCATATGTCTCAGAACAGCAACTGAGAGCAAAGGGAAAAAAAAAAAAACCAGCTGTTGAGGCTGAGGTCCCCAAAACAGCAGCCTTGAACAGGAAGTCTGGTGCTCCTTGCTCAGAAGTGCTTCAGATTATATTGCTAATAGAGTCCCAGGAAACTACACATCATGTAGGAAAACAGCAGATGACTGCGCCAAACAGTTGGATTTCTCTGAGGCTCACAGACTCTGAGTGGTGAATAGCCCAGGAAGGAGAAGGGCAATCTGCCAATGTACTGACAGATGTAGAAAGAGGACAGGCTGGTCATGAGCAAAGCCCAGGAGTGACAATGCTCCATTCTTTCAATTATTTAGGTTTTCCAAATTGCCTCAGTATGTTTCTCGGTCCTCCCCACTCCACAAAACTAACTCTTCAGCTCCTTTACCTAAAGACATGGCCCCACATAGGGAATCCTTCCCATTTTGGAGTGCTCAGGTGACATGATGTGTTTTCCCAGACTCCTGAAGGAGGTTCCAGTTGGTGGCATTTAACTACTTTTTGGCAGGAACACAAGGAGTTGATCCTGTCCTTTTTTACATCTGGCAGAAAGGTCACAGAATCACAGAATCCCAAGGGTTGGAAGGGATCTAAAAAGATCATCTAGTCCAACCCCCCTGCAAGACCAGGGTAACCTACAGCACATCACACAGGAACTTGTCCAGGCGGGCCTTGAATATCTCCAGTGTAGGAGACTCCACAACCCCCCTGGGCAACCTGTTCCAGTGCTCTGTCACTCTTACAGTAAAGAAGTTCTTCCTGATGTTAACGTGGAACTTCCTATGTTCCAGTTTACACCCATTGCCCCTTGTCCTATCACTGGATATCACTGAAAAAAGCCTAGCTCCATCATCCTGACACCTACCCTTTACATATTTGTAAACATTGATGAGGTCACCCCTCAGTCTCCTCTTCTCCAAGCTAAAGAGACCCAGCTCCCTCAGCCTCTCCTCATAAGGGAGATGTTCCACTCCCTTAATCATCTTTGTGGCTCTGCGCTGGACTCCTTCAAGCAATTCCCTGTCCTTCTTGAACAGAGGGGCCCAGAACTGGACGCAATATTCCAGATGCGGCCTCACCAAGGCTGAGTAGAGGGGGAGGAGAACCTCTCTTGACCTACTAACCACTCCCTTTCTAATGCACCCTAAGACGCCATTTGCCTTCTTGGCCACAAGAGCACATTGCTGGCTCATGGTCATCCTCCTATCCACCAGGACCCCCAGGTCCCTTTCCCCTTCACTACTTTCCAGCAGGTCAACCCCCAAACTGTACTAACATGTCATCTGCAATTGTCCTGGAAAACATATTGTGCAACAAAATCCATGGCTAGCTTTTACCAAAACACTGTATGACACAATCTAGCCCAATATCTGTGCTCTAATGAGCTTCAATACACAGACAGGACTTTCTTTTCATCTAAACACTCAGGTTCAAGGGAACGTGAAATCTGACTTTGTAAGATCAGCGGTGAGCTTTCTAAAATTAAAAGTATGGATTTATTAGTGAAATTAAACCAAAGTCATATAATAGCAGAGACAAGTTACAAGAATAAGATGAATGTTAGCAACAATCCATCAATCTCCAAGCTATGTGCTGAGATGAAATGGTAGTGTTCAGTAAAGTTCTGCTCTATGCCAGGAAAAAAGTGGCAGCCCAATGTGTTGCACTTAAGAAATATATTTTTGTGTAGCACAGAATGACATCAAATTGCACCTGTCAGGAGACTGAGATTCTGATATAACTTAGATCATGATTTCCAAATGGCCAAGTTCTGAGCTGTGAGGAACACCTGCCAACATAACTAATAGTGAGGACAAAGAGCCTTTGGTAGCAAGTCCCTTGAGAAGGGGATAATAATACATGTGCCCTGTTCAATAAGCTCTTAGCCTGAGGTATTTCCAGTATGCAAAGAAAAGGAAGCTTACTTTTAATTTTATATGCTGTCCCCTTTGATCTTGATACATTTGTTCCATTTTCCTCAAAGAAGTTCTCGATTAGTTTAACAGAAGTTTTCTTTTCTAAAACCAAATCCATTTCTCTGTGGAAGCCTTTGATGGGAGTTTCCATATGAAGAGACATTAAAGAAGTGAGGGCTAATTATTATGGAAATAATAAGCACAAGAGAATACAAAACAAACCAGCACTAATAATAGTTCCTACTGTGGAGAAGGTTAGTCAAGTTCTCTTGATTATCCTTTTCCAAAGCAAAAGACGAAAATACTCCATAAATTAAAACCCAACAGATTCAATTATATATACCCATGAATTTTTACAAAAGAAATATCATCTTACACAATATATGCCTACAAAAATTTACTTGCACAGAAAAGAAAGTTTGTTCTGAGAAAAAAAAAAAACATATATGTATATATACACTCTCTCAGGATAGCGTATCCTATATGGACTTGTTTCCAAAATGGTAATCTTGTAAACAGGAAGGCTAAGGTAATCATGGGTTAGAACCTGCAGGACTGCAGAGAGGGGCCAGATCTACAGCTCTTCTCTTTCTCCTTTATGCCATTTACTTCAAAGATTACCTACTGTCGATGTATTTTTAGTGACATAAAAAAAATACCATACTGCAATGATGGGGTGACAGCAAGCTTCGACTGGACTAGCAGCTTTTCACAGGATGTTGCTGCTGCTTCAAATCAGAGGAGCCATCTCTAAAGTTTAGCTAAACCTCACCACTTCTATAAAGGATTTGTGCCATTGCCACATAGTGAATTGACAAATGAACATCTATCTCAGAACAAAATGTTGGCAGTCTTCTTCACATAATGCCACAGCTTCTCAGCATGTGATGGAAAGTGCACAAGCATTGAATCAGCACCTGTTCATACACAGCAATGTAGGAGATGAAGTGCCAGAGACAGTAGAAACATAGGGGCCCTTCCATATCTGGAAGGCCCATGCTTAACCAAAAGGTGAAGATGTATAAGCAAGTGTCATGTAATGCAATGAAATGTTTTCTTCTCATGCCGAGAAGAATAAACTTAGTCATAGGGAAGGAAGGTAGCAGAGAAACAGGTTATGAACAATTAGAACAGGATGTCTTTTTCTGTGTAAAAGAAGTTTATGGAATAGCCATTAAAGGACTTTCTAAGAACACGCCAAACAAATACTATGGGCCATTATAACTGATCTTTCTGTGCAGCAGGAGAGCAGAAAAGATGTTTTTTTAGAGATCCTTCCTATGAATTCAGCCCAGAAAGCCACCTCTGCATTAAAATGCCTATCAATCTGCTGTAATTTATAATAGATATGTTGTGGATGTTCAGATCTTGGCTGTTCCCTTTATTGATGATATGGGGATCAAGATGACTTTTGGATGTGCTTTCTTATGCTGTACTTAATAAAAAATGCAATGTACATAAACCCCTTACCTGGCTGAGGCCCAGGAGAGACAGTTTATTTGGTAGAGCAAGCACAGACAACTCTGCCAGCTCATTTCAAGGTGTGCCTTTATGGGTTTGGCACGACAGTGTAAGTTCAGGTGTGCCTGCATCTGTCAGTGTTGACCTACTCTGCAGTAGAAATGCTATGCAAACAGATTTAAATATTGTATCCTCAGTTGCTTGCCATTTTCTCTCAAAGGCACTACTGCTTGTTGACTGTTGACGATCAGAAAATCTCTGGTTTACTGTCACAGAGTATGGCCTTTTATTTTTCTGAAGCCTGAGGACTTTTTGAGCTTGTCTACATAGCCAAATTGATTGGCAGAGCACTTTTGAATTGTTTTTTGGTGGGAGGGAGAGGAGGAAACCATGGAGAATAGGATTGCAGATATCCCATTCCAAAACAGGGTTTAGCAATTATCATAGAAATTCACTGGTATAATGACAGTGGTAAAAAAATTCTGCTGTGGACCTGCTGTTATAGCTTTCTTTGAAGACCCTATACCAGGAAAAAAAGGTTATATCTTTATACATATAAGGCTGTTACAATATTATTACTTTACTGTAAATGTAGCTAGGGATGTAACTTCTAACATCCCTTTTTGTTCCTGGAGGCAGTTTTGCTGAAGAACAAAAACACCTCACTAAAGGTAACATGGTGACCGATGGCACAGGAGTTACACAATAAGCTTGTGTGATGGATTTAACCCAGTGGTTTAATTATAAGTTGTTATTGGTTCATGCTGTATAGCTCCATGTGTGTAGCTATTCCTTACTTGATGTTGTACTGGGATAGGGCCTCTGCAACACTGTTCTCTGTTGTCTTCTCCCAAGCGAAATAAATTTGTCGGTAATTTTTAGCTACACAATTACCAAGGTAGTATCTGAGTTAAAAAAAGCATTAAATATTACTATGATATTTAAAAATGTACAATCCTTATTCTTCAGAGTTCATGCTAAAGAAATATTTACCATCCCATTAGATGAAGTTCCTGTTATACATGGCCCCCTTGCTGCGCAGCTGGTACAGAGAACACTAAATAGGTAGGTACGAATAGCAGCCATCTCTTAGGACAAAGGCATTTTAACTTTGAATATACATACAGGAGAAACTGGTAGGTGCGTGTAGATATCAACAGTTTGTACTGCAATGGGACTGTGGGTAAGAGGATGAGGCTGTGTATTGCTGTATTCTGGTGCTAACTTCACAAAACTAGACAAAAATTAGAGAAGTAATAATAACGTCATTAAATTTGGAGTTTATGTGGAAAAACATTATGAATGGTGCTGAAATAAATCTTTGTTCTGCAATTTTAGCAGCCACCTTTAGCTACATGTCTTAGAGATCTGCAACAGGAGCATAAGGATTCTAGGATCATGATGCCTAATCATATGTTACAGTTTGTATCGTGTAGTCATATCTTCCTGATTGCAATAAACTCTGTTTAAGACAAAAAAAAAAAAAAAAAAAAAAAAAAAAGGCTTCTTGCTCAGTATTGTTGTTAGAATATTGTTACAGGATATTATACTTCCAGTGTTGTAGGCTAATTGTAGGCTAATTGTAGGCTAAACTGAGTCACAGGTAGATTTTACTCATTTGTTAATTGTAGGCTAATTGTAGGCTAAATTGAGTCACAGGTAGATTTTACTCATTTGTTCTTGTGTCAGCATTGCCCTTTACCATACAAAGTTATTTTGCTCATTTTAGGCAATAGCTTTTCTTGCCTGTACTCCCCTGTCTGCTGTTTATTCCTCTGACGTATTTATAGAAACAATGATATCCTCACTCAACCTTGGCTTTGCTGCTAGGCTGAAGATGTTAATTTTATTTATTTATATTTTTTTACTAATGCAAAATAAGTTCTATATCATACCGATACTTTTAATGGACCTTTTCTTATCCCTTTTGAATCAACTTTATCGAGCTTTGGTGATTGCATGTGGGATTTCACAGTAAGTCTCACCAATATTAATGACACTAATACTTCCGTACCTGAGCACAGTTTGTGTCAGTAGGCAAGGGGTCAAGGGGTGTGATTTGAACATTATTACTGTGAGAATGCCCCAGATAGACTGGCAAAGTTGATGTCTTTGATCCTAAACAACAACAAAAATGTACTGCAGTCATTCAAAGAGCTTTTGTTTTTATAGCTTTAATGAATTTACGTGCATAACTGTGAACTTTAGGTCTTTAATTAACCTTTTTCCCTTTTCAGGTACTTATATAAAAATTAATTTTGTGAGTAAGCAGTTCATGTTTACTAGCTTAGATTTATCGAACAGAAAAGGCTGAAAGTCATATAGAGGGTCTGTACAAGGGCCAGATCTCTTGAGTCCTAATCCTGTAATTTTACCAAAAGAAACATACTTCCTAGCATACCTAGCACAGCCTGTTATTGGCAGGAAGATGAACTGAGAAATGTTGACTGTGGACATGAAGGAATTAACTTGTCTTTTAATTAGACGAAATAATTTGTCTATGACTCTAAACATAAAAATTCATTAGTGAAATGCATGAAGTGACATTGCAACCTAACCAGGGTACAGAACAATCTATTATTATTTCAGTGAAAAAACATTAAATATTAATGGAAGACATAATTATTAGATATGGAATGTTGGTCACATTTTCCAAAATAAATTCAGTTTTAGCTGACACTAAGATTTACAAATTTAAAGACAGGAAGATTTATTTTAGAAAAATGAGAAAAGAATATAGTTTATGGGTATAATACCTGTAGCAAATTGAAGTATGCAGTTGCTATTGGCGACTTCAATCGTGCATGCTATGTCATTCTTGAATCTACGCTAAGAAGGCTGTTCACTTAAGACCAGATTTTCCTGTAGTTATGCTTCTCAAATTTATAAAAAATAAAATGTAATATTTATCTTTTAAGGGTAACATCTGAGTGAAAAGGTCACTAGATAGTTTGAAGAGGTACAGGCTGTTTCATTTTCTTTTTTTTCATTCTCTTGCTTCAAATGAAACCTGGTGTTTTCCTTTGTCTGGTTATGTGATTAGATTTCAGAGTGGATTAATGGAGCTAACTCTGCCAAAAAAAGTTACTCTGCTGAAAGCCACAAGACATTTCTATTTCCATTATTATTCCCCAATTTCCATTAAACAGAAAATTGAGCCCTTTAAGGCAGAGTACTCTGTGTACTCCAACTTCATTGTAGCTGAAGGAAGTATAATGCAGTCTTAAGACTTGAAGCTAGAAGGAACGTATATGCTTTCTTTTCAATGACCGTACTTCCTAAACTGTACATAAGGCTCCAGCAAAACTTTGCCTTCCCTTTTGTATCCACTTGACTTTCTAAAGTTCATATGAAATGCATAAAAGTTAGCAGAAGCCAATACATGTACTCCATTAGGGCTGCAGCTAGAGCTGGGTGGGGCAGAAGGCAGACAAGGGAGAACATGGCTTTTACCTTTGTGGTGTATGATGACGATTCTTTTGAACTGAAATGAAAAGAAGGTATCTGACAGCAGAGACCCCCTTGATTAGAAAAGTCATTGTAAGCCTCACTGGCTGGAAGCTGGAGGTAGACTAATTCAAACTATGGAAAATGGCCATTTGTCTAGGTTTAAAGAATGACTTGAAAGCAAGTAAGTTATGGTAGGTTCTTCATTGCTAGGAGAATTTGTACTGAGCCTGGCTCTCTATCAAAAGATGTACTATCCAACACTACAAAAGGTCACTCTCTTGGTTCATAAACTAGAGAGTGGAATGAGACATTCTTGTCATACAAGCAGCAAGATGAAATAATCTGCCCCTACAACTGTAAATCTCTTAAATTTTAAGATTAGCTCAATGTGGTAGAGTTTCTTTATGGCACCCTTTGTAAACTATGGTGTAGAGGGAAGATAGCTGTTAAGCTTGTAAAATTCTGATATAGCAAACAGCATTTCAATGTGGTAGATATGGTCTACTTACACCAAAAGAGAGCATCACTCAAAGCTATTTAATTTCTGCAAACAAAGTCATCCAGGTCTACTGCCCACTCTTCATCCAGCAGCCGTGCTGTTTTGAACTCCAGCAGAATGTCTTTAGGTGGGCATATTTTGTGGTTTGAAAATCTACCTTATATTTAAAAATCCTTCCTTATACAAGTCCTTGTAGAATTAATCCCTCTTCATATCAAATAATAAAAACCTACATTGCTAAGTTGTGATGGTCGAGACCTTTTTAGTGTTTGTGTCAAAACAACTCAAAAGACAGAAGGAACTGACAGCTCGTTGTTGCTCTGACAACAGAGGCAGAGCAGGATCCAGCTCCCCGAAGGTGGGGGATGCTTTCCTGTGTTGTTTGCCCTGAGGCCGGGAAGATCAACTTCCCGGCAACAAACTGCCCTGCAACGAAACTCCTTCCAGGAGACAGCAGCACAGACACTGCTTCGCCTGCTAGAGCACAGCATGAACTGGGTCTGGGGCTCACCAGATCTGCGGATGAGCCTCAGCTGTAGGAGGGGGCCAAGAGAGCCTGACCCTAGAAAGAGGCAGCCGTCCTGCAGTCATGTGGTGATCAGTCTCTGCTTTAGGATGTTCATTGTCCATTAAGTGTCAAAGCTGTAAGGAGTACAACTGTAAGACTTTCCACTTGCTGACTGGAAAGATGCTTCTGGATCCCCGGGTTGGTGATCATATGTCTCTGGGGTTTTTTTCAGTCTTTGTCGTTTTCTGCTTCATGTCTTTTGTAAGGAGAAGAGCTTATTATCTCCTGACACAATTTTAGGAAGTTTATAGCCTCTGGAGGGCCTGTGGTTTTTCATGTGGACTATTCAAAGTACTGTAAAATGTCAACTCCCACTGGACCTGCTGAGTGGGATGGGACATAAGTAGGCTATGGAAATGTTTTCAATGTCACAAAATTAAAAAGATACGAGGCCAAGTAATATCTGCTTTTATGCAGTTCTTTGGATATTGTTTGTGGGGATAAATAAGGCATCTTGCTTGGAGCTGAGATTCTATTTCACCAGCTAAGTGTATATGCAACCCATATTTAACTGTGTCATCTTGCTCTGCATCTGGAAATGCTGCATTATGAATTACTATTGAAAGCCAGTCTATGTCATTTCAAAAGTTTAGACCAGTCAGAGCTCTGTCATGTGGGTAATCCCTGTGCTAATGTAATATAATTATACAGTTAAACATGGGGTCCCTAACAAATTAGTGAAACAATAAATCTTTCCTTCAGCACTGCCTGCAAATTTGCATAGGGAATTTTATTTCCAATTACAAATAGGATCAGTAGAGGTAACATGATGGTCATGGTGAGAAATATTCAGATTATATTCTTTTTATAAATCTTATTAAAATTTACTGCATTGTAGAGTTGCAATGATACTTCCAAGTGAAAGCTCCATTAAAAATAGCTGGCTGAGAACATGTAACAGAGACCTTCCCCAACGGCCCTTCTAGCTTTGACATTTCACTTTTGGACACTTCTGGAACACTGTGTCTACTACAGTCTCACCAGTGCTCACTTGATACAACTTCCCAAAAACATTTTGGTGTGTAACCAACAAAGTGTCATACCAAGATGTGTGACTCTGCTGACACCACCATTTTAACTCCTTTTTATTTTTAAGCACTTGTATTCTTAAAATGCATCTCATGTTGTTTGGAATTAATAAATACTAATAAAAATTGAATATTTAACTCATGATGTGGATATTCCTAAAATGCTTGTATTACTCATAGTAAAAGAGTGTAACTTGGACAGAAGGAAAAATGACTAAGTTTCACTTCTTGTAGAATGGGTGTTGGCCACACCAGCATCACACGGAAGAGTGTGACAAAGTTTATGCTTTCAATTTAAGCCTGTTTTTTAGGAAAACTCTTTAGAAGCTAAGAAGGGATGATTCATGACTGGTAACTGTGCCAATTTTATTCTTAGTCTTCCCATCTGGACACATTATTTAAGAACTACACTGATGCTCAGCTTCTCTCAAAAATTTAGGCATTGCAGTGCATATACTTTAAGTGCCTTGTTTTGGTGATATTAGCATTGGTCCTGAGGGCTTAGGGTATGTGAGCTGTGAGGTCCTGTTTGTGCTAAGAGACAAGTCAGAAAACGTTTCCTAAGGAAGTATGACAGAGGACTAGTGCTGCCATCTATTCAATCACTGTTTAGTAGTAACCAAGGGAATTACAAGAGTATGTGAATGTAGTGTAATGACAGCCATAGCAAACAGACTGGCAAATTGCTGATGGTGACCTTTACTAGGAGTGAATGATTAATTACAGAAGGTGGTTAAAAAAAAAAAAAAATTACATTAGAAATGAAATTACTAAATGAGATTTTTAAACTTCGATGTGAACCAGAATTTTCTGTCTTGATTAGACCATGAATAAATCTAGATATGAAGGATTTACATATTTTGAGTTAGCTAGGGAGATTTACAGGCTAAGCAGATGTTCTCAGAGACCAGTACACAGGTGAGTTTTAACAATGGTCTAATTAACCAAACGAATTCTTGATTTGGCCTTCTGTCCCTGAATGCCTGTTCCATTATGCGTCAGTTGCCTATAATAGGATATTTTGTTACTTCTTTTGTGTCCAGTAATTTACCAGTGCATATGTGTTGAAGATTTCACTAGCTAGAAAGAGGGCAATATAGAATTTAAAACCTTATTTTATGTTCAGAAAATAATAGGCAAGCTCTTATTTTCCTATACACAGTAGAAATAAACTAGCAGGGTATGGCTTTTCTCCCGTTACCCCAAGGCACTTTCTCAATTGATAGTTTATCTGCAAAGCTTTTTCTAAATTTAAGTATCAAATGGCAAGTACTTCAGTCTCCAGACTGAATTCACCCTTCTCTGAAGGTTCCTGGGTTGTTACACACAAAGTGAAAGTTCTACCAAGGAAACAGACAAGTCTCTTCAATCAACATAGTTTCTGATCAGGCATATGGGCAGCCAGTATTTTGTGTAATAGCTGTGGTTTTTAAAGCTCTGAACATTAACATGTTCTGAATGAACGGCAGCCATCAGTCCAGTAATAATGGCACCTCCTTTTCAGCAGAGTCCAATACAGTGACTGTCATTATTGGCCATATAGAACAGAAAGGAAAAAAAAAAGTAATTTACAGATTACACATGGTACAAATCAAACTTTCAGAACGCCTTTTGCTGAACAGGACATTTTCATATTTCCAACAGAATATTGATTTCATGAACACTCTTATTTCTTTGGAGACTTTGCCTTTGAGGTTGATTTTCTTTCTTTACTTTTACCTTTGTTGTTTTCATGTTTCTGTTTTGAAATCCAAGGTAGTTAGAGACTGTTGGTTTTGTTCAACTGGAGAACTTTACCTACTGCAGCCATTCCATTCTCAGCTGTCATAGTTAAATCCCTAATCTCTTCTCCCCCTGCGATTTGCTTCAGTAGTCTTCAGGAATTCATCTTAATTTTTCACGTAGCTATGTTCTGCATACCGTGTATTTTGTTTGTATCAGTACCACATAAAGCTCTTTTGAAGCTTTTTCCAGGTCAGGATTCTGATTTATTTCTAGGATTGTGAAACACTTAAACATTTCCCACACAGTCTTATATCATTTTAGTGGTAGTTGCTCTCAACTTTCCTCTGACAAAAGAACATGAGTTTTCAATTTTGGATTGCAGTGTTTCTGCAAAGTCTTTTGTTCCTCTTCAACAACTCTACAGATGAGGTTTCCTGGGGTCCTGGTTTCATACTGACATATGAGGAGTGCCAGGATGACATTTTGTACTCTCTCATTGGTCCCTTTTCCAGAAGCTGTCAAAAGGAATGTGATATGCTGATCCCAATGCCTTTGATGCTGTTCTAAAATGATGGCCAGCTGAGCCCTTCAAATCTAATTGAATTTTGCATCCATCTCATTGTACCGTTGGTGCTGAGGGCAGGAGCAAATTATGTGGTTTCCCAGAATCTTCCAGGCCAGCTGAAATATTTTGGTTAGAATTTCCCCCTTCACTCAAAGTCACTACAGATGTAAAAAATCCATTCATTCATTAGCATAGCTGAATGGAACACAGGTGATTTTGGTCGGGAAAAGAGCTACACTGGTGAAGTTTGTTTCCCAAATGGGGATGAAAATTAAAACAAACAAAAAAAAAAAATCGGGGGAAGATTGATGGGATTTCAGGACCTGAAGCTTTTAAGAAGTGAGTGAGCCGCAAAGGCATTTTTTTGCTTTTTAGGTGTCCTTCTGGAAGGTTTTGATAACTGGCAGAAATTAACGTTGATTGAAGCTTGCCAGCACAGCTGCAGAAAGACAGGCCCCTGCCCAAACAGCTCTCCATAATCTAGATCTGGGAACTGTTCAGCCTTTCTAAACCCAGGAGAATAAGGACACAACTGCAGCATGGAGTGAGGTACAGAGATGTCCAAGCTTGGCTGCCAGCCAGCCTCATCACAGGATTGCTACATGAGCTCAATGCAGGGCCATGACTACAGAATCATGTTCAGCTGTGCAATGCTACCCCAGTGCACACAGACAAACCACGTGCCATTGTCATCTCAACATAAGAATTCATTCCTCGTTGGCATGACCAATAAATCAAGGTATTGAGGGATCAGAAAGTTTGTCAAGTTCACTGCAGAAATTGGAACTAAAAGCATTACTGTTGGCAATAAAAGACAATGCTCGGGGTGGAGGTATGTGTGTATAGTAATATGCTTTTCTACAGGTAACTGGTATTTAGGATCTTGAGTTCTAAAAGGATAATGATTTGCTGAAATCACTGGCCCATTGGTAGGCAAGAAACAGCAGAATGATACACCTATTTACATGGTTACATCAAAACCAACATCACAACATCTATTAGTTATTAGTGTCATGTATGAATTTGAGTAGATTTGCAAAAATAATTAAATCTGATAGATATGGGAAGACTGGTGATGTATCCAATGAAAACTTGAATTTAACACTGGCTTTTGGAAATTGGGGAAAAAAAAAATAAGAAATACTATGTTTTGTCACAGAATAGTGAACTTTTTTCTTAGTGTTAAGAAAACAGTCTCAGGAGCCAGAATATGATCAGTTACAGCTCCAACTTTAAATTCTTCTGACTCTTAAGCCAATTAAGGCAACATTTTAAAGTCTGGATGTTTAAATATAACTAATGTGTTAAGCAGGGAATTCAAAGAGAAGTGAACTCCCTCAGCTTCTTTGGGAATCAAGCCCACTGATTTAGGACTATAAATATGAGTGCTTAGCTTGAAAAAATTGGATACAGTGATTTGACAGTGTTGGCTTAATCAGTGTTCTATCTCATTGTATCTACTTGTGGAACAGGACTACTAATGTAAATTAACATTATTCAGTAGTATCTGTAAGTCACTTTTGGACCAGCTGTATATAAAATTAAACAAATGTGAAGTATTATTAACATATATAATCTGAAATTTAGTTGTTGGACAGACTCCCTGCATTTAGTTTTGCTGCAAGAATACAGTCTCATCATTTGAGGAGCCTTTTTCTTACAGTAAAATGTTTATCTTTTTGAAATATGTTATTTAAATATACTAGTGCTACCCAATATTCATTTGATGCAGGGGGATGTCAGGTATGTTATTCAATAGCTATTCGCTCTTTACCAGAGACAATAATTAGTGGTATTATCAGGTGGAAAATTGCTGCAATGAAGAATTCACTAATATAGTATGATGAACTCCCTCAGAAACTTACTAAGCTTTTTTAGAATCACAATAGCTTTGTTACTAGCTGCCAAATAGTGTTTTTTGGCAGTGTATTGTCTATGAATACTCTCAAAAGTACCCTTCAGTGGATAGTAAAAAACTGAAATAGCAATTCTTTCATTGAGTAATGATTGCTCTGGATGGGCCCTTTAGTACAGTATAATACAAACACTGAACTATATGATTTATTTATAGACCTTTGGTTACAATGACTCACCACTATTCCAATAGTCTGGGGGCTATTTGGCGCGTTTCTTTAATTGAAAATTACTGCAAAAAAGAGTAAAGGCCATCTTCCAATACAAATCCTATGAGACTTTTTCAAATCTTAAGATTCATAAAAGACTTACTTTTAGAACCCTTGTAATGCTTCTCTCAAGGTAAGTATCCTCTGAAGAAGAGTCTAGAACAAAAGGTTGTTTTTCAGATCCCACTGTGAGATGCACAAGATTGGAAAGGACAGTTTCAGTGATCTTGGTTGCTCAGGGAAAGGATATTACCCAATAGCATGAAAAAGAAGCCACAGGGATTATATGTAGCGTAAAGAAAGATCTCTGGCAAATTTCAGATACAGTATATGATAATATTCATCAGACTCATCAGGAAACTGATAGGAGCAGGCTTCTCAGCAACAAATAGCATATTAAATTCTTGTTTCTCTATCTCTTATCTCTTTTCATTACTTAGTGTAAAGTAGACTTGTATCACTGGCTCTGTACTGTGTCATAAATATGTCATGTCATCTACAAATCTAGCTCTGACAAACTTTGCAGGAAAAAAAAGAACATTACTAAACATAGCAAAGAAAACTATGAACGATGAGAGACATGCAGAAAGTCAGATAACCCTGAAATCAACAGTAGTTTTTCTTCACTTTTCAGTGACTTGAAGGTTCCATTTTCATTCTACCAATATAGATTCAGGTTTACTGAAAGTGGAACAAAATTCAGTTTTTGAAGTGATTTGCTCCTGATTGGAATTCTAGTCAGTGTGACTTCAGGTTAAGATTCATCCCTCCTAAATTCTGCCACTGAACATAGAAACATAGAATCATAGAAGAGTTAGGGTTGGAAAGGACCTCAAGATCATCTAGTTCCAACCCCCCTGCCATGGGCAGGGACACCTCACACTAAACCATCCCACCCAAGGCTTCATCCAGCCTGGCCTTGAACACTGCCAGGGATGGAGCTCTCACAACCTCCCTGGGCAACCCATTCCAGTGCCTCACCACCCAGGTCCTCAGTCTCCTTACGTTTCTATTTACAAACAAAAGAAAAACTATGATACCTCTAGAAGTATTACAGTTCTTAAATGTCCAGAGTTTGAGTCTGTTGACTAGGAAGGGCCAGGAAGATGAAGCTCTAAAGCTGAGTACACCAGCTCCTCTCTGAACTGCAAGGAATTGGGCACCTAGTGGTGTGTCACCATGACAAACACAGATTCTTTTTTTTCCTTTCCAGACATGGCCCTGAGATTAGGTTGGGTGAATCATATATAGCAGATGTAACAGACTAGATTTTCTGGGCCAAAAATGATGAGATTATAAATATTTTCCTAAAGGATTGAGCACTCTGCCACTGCAGAAAATGTTGTGGGATTTGATTAACATCGGAAGAAATGGTAAATTATTGACTATAGATTTTATTTGGAAGTGAAGCATGCAGGCAGTTTGACTATATGAATTGTTCTTTCACAGGAATCACTTATGGGAAGAGTCCTTCCTAGGAGATTGACTCAGTCAACCTTCTTTTACTTTTCTGAAACCTAAGGGTGAATGGTTCGTTTTTTAAATGAACTTTTTTTAAGAAGTCTTTAAGTGCCTGAAAAATTTATAACTATTTAATAGTGAAGATGTGAACCTTTCAGTTATCTCTACTTCCTCAAATGAATTTGGATTAGCTATAGAAACACCTTTTATTATGCATTTTGAAAAAGACATGATCATGGTCTTGATAAAATTTTGAGATATCACAAAAATATTAATTTCAGCTCTTAAAGAGAGAATGGCATTTCCACTTAACTTTTTCCAAAGTATTTTTTCATTTTTGACTGTTCTAACATGTCAAAACACTGCAAAGTTTGGAAGTACATAGTACCAGCTACCTGACAGAACATCACCAGAGCAACATTCTGCAAATACAAAATGAGAGCTATTTTTCCTTCATAAACTCACAGGGACCTGTTACCACACCTCCCGTAACAGTCTATTAGAGAGTATTCTTCTCATCAGAAGCAGATGTTTATGTGCAAAAGCCAATTTGAATGCTTTTTATTTCTTGTCCTCTATATGTCTGTTTACAACGCTGAAGCTTTTAAAGTTATCCCACTGTAACATAAAATCTGTAGGAGTTTATTCCCACTTCTGTAAATCTTCTCTGGGATTTGTAGTGCATCTTGCACTTTATTTCTGTTCCTGTTACTGGCTACTTTTTGTTTTGGCAGGAAACCATATTTTTTTTGAGTAATTATGCTATCTCTGCATGTGTATGATGATAAGCTTTTATACATTTACAATCACCTTCTTCTGTTTCCCCCATGAATCCATAACAACCCTCCCTGTGCTGCCTGATAAAATGAGGACTATTAATGTAAAAACTCCATCACAGATATAAGGGAAAAGAAGTGTTTGCTGTAGGAACGAAGCAGACAGCGTCAGTATAGCAATGGCACTGGAAAAAAAAAATTGGGCAAGCTGTAAATTTTAATGAGGAGCATGTTTTAAGGGAAGGAATCTCTTTACTTTTTATTTGTAGATGTTAGCTTGCATGGAGCTTTCATTCTGCAATGTAAAACTGACTAAAAAGACCCCTTCTGCAATGAGAAATCAAAATCTATTCTCTTTTAAGGAGTTTTCTTTTATGTAAGGACCACCAAGAACGAAACTTCCAAACAAGGCTTCTCTGCTCCTGCAGAGGTTTGAATTGAAATCTCTCCTCACATTTCCTGAACTGCAGGTGAGATATCAGCCTCTCACTCTGTCGGCCTTAGAGATCAGCATGGAACTGGCTTAAGGTGGCTTGACATAGATTTGCTATTTGCAAATTAGAATCCTTCATCTCTGAAAAGAATCCAAAATAGAATACAGTTCTTTATTAACTGTGATCCAATTTTTTTTTTAATGGCTCTTACCTCAGAGGGTCTTTAAAAAGTTGTCTTTTCAGACCTATTATACAGTCCTAATTCTTTTAGATACTGAGAACATACATGAAAATATTGGGGTAGCTCATGCAAACTTAGTTTTTTTTTAGGCTGAGAAGTTTTATGATCAGAAATATCAGAGATGAAAGACATTTTGCCCTAGAAAATAGTTTAGAAGAAATAACTTGAGGAATGAGCAGCTAATAAGCATTTTATCATTCTTAGATTAAGATAGAGAGGCTAGATCATGCCTGATTATCTTAAGATATTTTATATTACATTACTGACACCCGACTGCATTCATCTGCCCCTGCTCTAGGCACATATTTCAGTCTGCAGAGGTCAAATCCTTTCCCATAACTTGCAAATTCAATAAAACACCTGTCGCAGGATGTAATCTAGCTACTAACATTTCTCCAAATTTTTTACTTCTGATTTTCCAAATCTGATTTCTGTATTCCTTTTATTATTTTTATTTGGCATTTACATATAACTACTATATATCATTATAATAAAAAAATTTGCCATGCCATATCTACACAGCACAAGTTGTAAAGTAAAATTCTTGTTGTCTGATACCATGAAAGCCTAATCTCCTTGGAGTGGCTTTCCTGAACTCCTGATTTCCCAGCTAAAATCTGGAGGTCAGTATTATTCATCTGTAGGCTTTGCTCTTTAAAAAAGTGACAGACTGTGATTAGACAGGGGCTGCTTTCCGACTGTTTCAAGTAGGTGATTCTGAGAGTGCATTCCCTTGACAATGAAATCCTGCTAGAACATTTCAGATCAAAATGATTTCTAATATCTTAACATTTCCTAGAACTCAAAAATAGGTATGATCATTTGGAGCAAGGTTCTGTGGTTGTTTGTCATGGTGAAGAGTACCATAGAGGCTGAAAATGTTGATACGACAGCATGATACTACTGAGAATAAGATACTAGCCCTTCATGTGGTACTTGAACTGGAATTCAAAAAAGCTAAAGCAGGGATATGAAAGAGAATCAAGTTTTATCCATCTTGCTATAATTCTTGGTGCAACAATCAGGAAAGAATTTGCATCCTGTGTATAAATACTTTCAATATTCCAGATCCTTTCCAAAGCTGGGGTAAGCCTATTAGGCTAGATGAACTGTACTTTGACCTGTGTCAGGGCTTGAAAGTTCTTGTATATTTAAAAACATAGATCAGTGAGCATGTCCTGTGCAATTTAAACTGGTGAACGTGAGTGCCTGTTTTTTTACTCTAAGGAGATGGAGTTGCTTTATAGCCTGCTCTAAACAGAACAGATGTTCAGAGGACCTTTCGGTCCTGAAATGGCCTACTTTGCAGTCTTCTGTTTCTGTAAGACTGAAGGGGCATTCAGTCTGTGATGCACAGATACAGATGCACCATAAATTACAAAGTATATAAACATGTGTAGTGGGGCATTGTTCTTCTACCAGTGTGTAAGTCTAGAGTTTCGTTAGGCAGAAAGAGTCAGAGGAAGAGCCTTCTTGTTGGCCACAGATTGTAAAAAAAGGGATGATGAGAGGAATAAAGGGATGATGAGAGGAATAAAGGGAGGCTTAGAGGCGTTTTCTGCTGTTCCTTACATTTGGGTAGGGCATGTGCATGATAAAAGAAGACATATCATAAATTACATGATATTTCAAGTATTTAGAGTATTTTCCCTGAAAAGGAAAACATAAGAGGCTGCTTAAGGAGCTGACAGTAAGAGTTTAGGTCTTTGCACAGTGCATGCTGTAGATAAGAAAGTGGGAGACAGTGAAGGTTGTTAGCAAAGCAGTGTGTGGGGGGAGAAGGAGCCAGAGGCAGGAAAGAGGCTTGCAGGGCATCAACACCATGGGAGTGGCAGCAGCCTAACTGCAGGCTGCTCAGGGAAATGGGTGGCAGAGGACTACCTTGCCCTGGGAGCAACTCCTTGCATTACAAGGAAGATCTGGGACTCCACTGTTTTGGGAGCTGAGGTGTATTTGCTATCATCAGGATTGCTCCTGAAAGGACTCAGTCAGTCTGTGTTCCTATAAGAGGCAGTATCTCTGCCATGTTCCGAGGTCTATTCATGGACATCTCTGAAGCACAGAATAACTGCATGTTAGTCTGTCACAGCTATAATGCATTACCACCATGCTCCCCATGTGGACCTACTATTAATTTTCATGAATGTTTTCCCACTTGAGAATCTTTTGAAAATTATTATGGAAATGCAGATTATATTGTAGCAACATGCCAAGGCCTTTATCCACATTTCTAGATACCGTCTCATTCCTTTCACATCACAGTTACTGAAATGGCATGCGAGAAAATCTCAAACTGCACACTCCTTGGTTGTGGGCCGAAGTGGTAAAGCAGCAAAATCAGGACGCACTGTTAGGGATGGCAGTCTGTAAAACATGAATAGTTTTCTACTGAATACCTGATTGAATTACTTGTGAATTGCTGCTCTGCTGAGAAAATTATATTGGAGGTTAGCAGGCAGTCATTCTTTTTATTTGCTAGAGGTTATGATTCGAATTTGCCTGTCAGGCGATTGCCTGGTTAGTTCCTTCCCAGTATAACTAACTGTGTATTTCAAGATGTGATAAACAATAGCAATAAAGTTTATGGGGGTGGGGGAGAATTCTTGCTGCTACAAGGAGTAGCACTTAACCCAGACATTTATCTTCTACTGATTACAAAAATCTGGGCTGATCAGATGATAATGTATTTCAGTGGTTGGTAAAAATAAAAGAGGGAGAATCTCTGTTTGATCCCCCTCCCTGTTCTTCTTGTAGCTACAGTTTATAATAGCTTTGCATTTAATTGGTGTTTTATTTCTTTATGCTTATGAGGTTTGATAATTTGAACAGTCCTTGCGGTGGTATCAGTTTGTTCAGTGAGCCATCCATTGCTAAATTGTACACTTTTATGTAATTGAGATAATTTTGCCTGGTAGCTTGTGGAAAATTTCATAAAAAATTTGTATGCGTTGGTCAACCCAGTTAATGTGATGTCTCACTTTCTGAGTTGATCGACATTTTTCCTGGTACTCCATCTCTGTGCTGCAAATCACCTTGTTTTTTCCTTTTACTTTGTCTCTAATGGTAAAATAATGAACAACATAATGCTTCCCAAGGAAGAAATACAATGTTCATTTTCCCTTTGGCAAATGAGAATGTAGCCATTAGGAACAGTGCTTTCCCAGCTTTTCCTTGGAGGGAAATGCTGGTAAAATAGTAACAGATATATGGATTTCACTCAGAGCACAGAAAACTTGTGTCATGTAACACTTGACTGTGTGCCTCTGAGCTCGACTGTGTAGCAGTGGGGCAATTCCTTTCATTTCATTGCTGCTGCTTGAAGTGGTGGGTTACACCAGCTAGACTGAAAGAGTTAAACAGACTGCTTATGTGGATACCATACCCATGACAGGTTTTTCTCTAAATGGGTAGCATGTCATCTCACAATGATGCTCTTTGTCCTTTTGGTTATAACTGAGCTTTTGGCAACAAATACTAGATCTCTTTTCACAGACAGACACTGAGCACCAAAGTGTAAAGCTCCGCAGCTGGAAGGAAGGGGCTAACACCATGTCTTATACATGATCTGTTGTCTGGAACAGTAAATACAAGGCACATCCTTGCAGAGGTTCACTGACTTAGAACATTGGTTCAAATCTAGCTTTGATCTGAATCACTAAGCAAGCAGCTTGGTTGGCTGCTGCCTTCAGAGTACCTGTTCTGCCTGTAAAGAGGGCTTCAGTCTCCAGGTGTGTCTCTATCCAGCAGGATGGTTCAGAAAGGTGGTGAAACCTGCAGCTGCAGGGGTGACCCTTGGGTTTTCAAGGGTGATGCTCTATGACTCTTCCATATGCATGAGACTCCTCTGCTGGAGGAAAGAGGTACGTGCTTGCGCTGAGAACAGCAGAAAGACTCCCAGTGTGATAAACACCCGGCTATTGCTCAACACTGCTGGGATATTTCAGGTAGGAAACTTACCTTTACATGAATCTGGGGTATTAGATCTGCTCAGACTGGCAGTGTGAAGCACACACACTGAGAGGCACTGATAGCAATCTCGGGTTGGAAGCTATGGGCTATTTTATTGTTGATAGCAACAAAAGTTGTGGTGGGTTCTTACATCCTTTCCTTTGGGGTGATAAGAGAAAGAACAGGAAGCTCTCACTTCAAACATCAGCTGGTCAGAGGAGGCAAGTCTCTTCCAATCAGAAAACTCTTTTTCAAGGTAATGGCCACCTCCTTTAAATCAGTGTGAGAATATGTGGGCATGAACATGGAAAAAATTATAAGCCATCCAAGACAATTTCTTTCAGTTTTTTTTTTTGTTTGGTTTTTCTTTTTTTTTTTTTTTTTTGTTTGTTTTCTTTTTCTGTCTTTTTAGAACAGTTGGTAAAGCTGTGGCCAAATTAACTCCAGCAACAGTCTTTCAACTTCTTGTGGCAGAGCTGATAAACCACCTTCAACTGTACGGCTGTGACTGAAATGAAAATCACCATCCAAAAGCTGCTCTCCTTACAAACCCTCAGTGAGAAACCATCATTAAGGAGAATCTCTCATTGAGAATCTGTTATGGTATGTTCTCTTCTGCTTAACATAAAGCTTACTGAAGACAAATAGTTACCTTAGAGATTTGTTGACAAGGTGTTGTGTGCAACATAACACAAGAAAGTCAGGTAAGTTAAAATAAGCCTGGTTTTTAACAAAGGTAATTTGCAGGAACCCTATTTTTTTTACTTAGTTTCAATGGAAATTTAGACATTCTGTGAAGATATTCCTTAAAACAGCATTTGGAATATATGAAAGTAGGTAATGGCACCAGTTTAGAAGCCTGTTCTGATAGTCTCAGAAGTCTCATTGGTCTAACTCAGAACAAAATATTGTAATTTGATGGTGAATGTATCAATAGCACCTGTGCTATATATACCCTCTACAGCCTTCCCGTTTTGGCCTCCTATAAACAACACAGCAATTTTGTAAAAACAAATAGAATCATAGAATAGTTAGGGTTGGAAAGGACCTCAAGATCATCAAGTTCCAAACCCCTACCATGGGCAGGGACCACCTCACACTAAACCACCTCACCCAAGGCTCTATGCAACTTGGCCTTGAACACTGCTAGGGATGGAGCATTCACAACTTCCTTGGGCAGCCTATTCCAGGGCCTCAGCACCTTCACAGTAAAGAACTTCTTCCTTATATCCAATCTAAACCTCCTCTGTTTAAGTTTTAACCCATTACCCCTTGTCCCATCACTACAGTCCCTAATGAAGAGTCCCTCCCCAGCATCCCTATAGGCCCCCTTCAGATACTGGAAGGCTGCTTCATGCAGCCTTCTCTTCTCCAGGCTGAACAGCCCCAACTTTCTCAGCCTATCTTCATATGGGAGGTGCTCCAGTCCCCTGATCATCCTCGTGGCCCTCCTCTGGACTTGTTCCAACAGTTCCATGTCCTTTTTATGTTGAGGACACCAGAACTGCACACAATACTCCAGGTGAGGTCTCACAAGAGCAGAGTAGAGGGGCAGGATCACCTCCTTCAACCTGCTGGTCACGCTCTTTTTGATGCACTTGTCATGGTTAAACTTCACAAGGTTGGCATCAGCCCACCTCACAGGCGTGTCAAGGTCCCTCTGGATGGCATTCCTTCCCTCCAGCATATCAACCAAACCACACAGCTTGGTGTCATTGGCAAACTTGCTGAGGGCGCACTCAATCCCACTGTCCATGTCAGCGACGAAGATGTTGAACAAGACTGGTCCCAACACCGATCCCTAAGGGACACCACTCGTTACTGGTCTCCAGCTGGACATTGTGCCATTGACTGCAACTCTTTGTGTGTGGCCATCCAGCCAGTTCTTTATCCACTGAGTGGTCCACCTATCAAATTGATGTCTCTCCAATTTAGAGACAAGGATGTTGTGTGGGACAGTGTTGAACTCTTTGCACAAATCCAGGTAGATGACATCAACTGTTCTACCCCTGTCCATCAATTCTGTATTAAATGTATTAAAACAATTTGCAGTGACTCTTTTACATGGGATAATTCTTGACAACTCCTGCACAGACAATCTTCTGTGTTAAGTGATTAGTAGGACAGGAGAAACAAGGAAATATCTTACAACATGTGTTCCCCAGTTTTGTTCCATGACACTAATCTAAAGTAAATAGTATCTAGCCTACAGAACTTTATTTTTTTACTTAGAAATTGATGATAAATGTAGACAGTAGTTCTGATGGAAATTGGAGCATTGATCTGTGTATCCAAAAAATCTTGCAGAGATTAAAGTAGTTTTTTTGCTAAGAATACTATCAAAAAGTTTGAATAAGAAGACAGGTGCTTAACATCCTTTCTAATATTTAATCTTGTTGGCCAGTAAGGTTTGGATCTAACATGTATGGTACTCAGTCCTGTTGCTACCAATTACTGCATTCATTAGGATGGATTTTGTCAAAGCAGAGAGGTACCTATGCCTTCACTAGATACAGCTTTTGGTGATCACCATTTACAGTGTCTTTGAACTCCTTGGTAAATCAGATTCTGAGCTTGTAGATTTTACATAATAATTCTTAATATCTGTTAAGGTTAATGAACACATATCTATCCAAATATTAGGAAAAAAAACCCCACCAACCTTGCAGATGTACAGGTGCATCAATCTATTTAAATATCGTATAAAGGAAGCCATTAATACTGAAAAATATTCCTGTTGAGAAGGTTTACAAGCTAATAGACAGTGTTATGCATTTGAGGGTATGTTGAAAATGGTGACAAATGGCAAGGATGTGAAGTGCATAATAGCAACATAAAAATAGTAAAATGTTTTGTCTTTTCATAACAAAGGGAATGTTACATATTCTGAGCTGATGGAAGTGGGATTTCTAATTTAATCACCCAACTTTCACGTATGTGCCTCTAAAGCCATCAGGTAGGCAGATCTTGTCTGTGTACCTTGGTGCCTGAACTGATACAGGCAGGTATTTCCACTGGAAACTTTCATAGCACCTTTCTCTCACCATCATCTAAAATGGACCTCAGGAAAACAATATAAGTCCCATAATATATACCAGGCACATGCAAAGCTACATCATACTGTAGTGCTAGCACTTTATTTTGCAGAAAAAAAAAGGCAAAAAGAAAAAAAGAAAGAAAAAAAAAAGGCTCCTGAGCAAGTACCAGTGGCAGTTGTAAGTGGATTCTAACAGGCAATATGTTCATGAATGCAATCTGGGTAAATAATTAATCTAATATGTTAACATCATCCAGTCTTTAATGTAGGAGGTTCCTTGGCTACCTCTCTTTTTACAGATATGGGTTTGGAGCCAGAGAAAACACTAAGACTGCAGTTCATCTCTAATAATTTGTTAGGCTCCCACTTCATTGTGTTGCTCATTGTTGCAATGTCCCAGCAGAAATTGACATTCCTCAGTTATAGCTGTTCAGGCAACCAGTCTCCAGACCAGTTTATGCAACTGTCCAAATTTTGAAACTAAACACTCCAACACAGGAAAAGCAAAGGTTATTTTCACAAGACCTTTGTGAAGTGCAGTTATATAAACAGCTAAATTCGTATGACTGAGAGGGAAGTAAGTTCTGATAGAGGAGATGTGGAAAGGAGGAGGGTCTGGACTTAAGAGGAGCTTAAACTAGGCCTGCTACTGACAGTACTAGTAATCTGGAATGATTGGGTGATTTATCTAAAGCCAGGCGGAAGATCTGTGTCACATTGGCAAACCAACTATGCCTTTCAAACTGTAGTGGACTCCTTGAACCAGTGACCTAACTTCCTCTTCACTCAGATTAACAGTATGATGTTGATTTTTGGCAGGTGTAGCTGCTTATGAATGCAACCAAACTGATAGCTTTTCTTTGTGTTAGTGGGGTGGCTGTAAAATGGCAAAGCTGAAGATGCTTTGGTCATGGAGCTGTGCTACCGTCAGTGAGAACTAAGGACCTACACTCAACTGCATGGCATTTTTGTTTATGGGGAACTAAGTTTGGGAACACTGACTCCTGATACATAATTGATTGTTAGATGAATACCAGTTTGCTGCTTTGAGTGGCTGCAAAACATGTAAGCAAAGGAAAATTTTATGTACAAACTTCCTCGTGATAAAGGCAAATGAATCTCTATCAGACTTTGTGCTGTCAATGCTTATTTATCCAAAACAGCAGCTTATTATGATATTACACTTTTGAAAGACCCAGAGGGAAGGATTTAGACAGGCATCCAGAATTCAACAGGATAAATAAGGAGTGGTTGTCATGTCCAGAAACGACATATGAGTAGAAATTGCAGATTGCATAGCTACCTGCTTTAAATTGCAATTCTGTCCTTTCTAAAAGGAGAACAGAGAATGCATGTTGGTTTGACATTTTCTTAATTAGTTTAACTGGAACCTACAGAATTAAATCTCTACAGAGGTCCAGGAAAGAGTTGTGTTATACATTGATCCTTGAATCTTTATCATTTTGAACAGAGGATTTCTACTTTCCCCAAATATTAACACAAAAGCTAGAGCATTTTTGGCCCCCATGATTGCTTGCTACAGAGTTACCTGCAGAATGCTAAAATGCTGTTCTTCTGCAGAATGTCTTGCACAATGAGGTATGGTCATGCTCATAAATTCTGAAAAATCGTATTAGAAATCCCTGCCACTCTAGAGGCTTGTATTTAAAAAAGAAGTCTCTTGCTTCTGCTTTACTAAAGGTTATGCTGAGATATAGGGGGAAGTGGACTACCTACCATGCAGTCATGCATAAATCTGCTTTGCTTTCTGTTCATCCAATTAAATAACCAAGAAGATTCATTTTCACACCACTCCTCCTTGATTCTATGTCTGCTTGTGCCTTGTAGCCCTACTGCTTGCCTACAGCTGCTGTGTGTAGGCCAATTTGAATGTATGAGATACACAGGCGCTGCTACGTGCATTTCAGCAGACTCACACATACTTTTTCTATAGCAGACATTGCACAAAGGAGCAGGGTTTCAGCTCCGTTGAGCTCTTAACGCCACTCTTGCATTCTGCAGCTCCCCCTGGAGCATGTTGCAAAGGCAGTTTTATATTCTTGTCTGGGTAGTCCACAAAACCCATCTTCCTGGGCAGAAATGTTTGTGACTACACCTATACAGTGGAATTTATGGATATGGAAGCTTAAGTGCTTTGCTAAAACAAGGCCATAAGGAGTCCAGGCAATGGAAAATTTATCACCTTCGCTGATAAGCTATCCTAGTGGTTTACGACTCTCATTTCGAGGAGTCATATTTTGAGTGTAAACTTTGCAGATTTCACTTTTGAAGTATATGGTGACATTTTTGTATCTGAGAGTTTTCCCATACAGGATGAAATCTCAAATGAGCCTGCAAAGTAAGGCTTACCTGGAATCTAAAGAGAATGTTGATCGTCGGCAAACATACTGCTGAGGGATATATTTCTATCTATGAACTCATTTATTTAGCTTTGCTGCTAGTCAATTAACTATCAAGGTAAATTGGTACTTCAGTGCCTTATGAAGTATATTTTTATCTGAAGCATGGGGATGACTCCTTTTCCAAGCATTATCAGAGGTTATAAAGAAGCTAGGTCTTCTCTCACCAGCTCATTGGAAGAGACAGCTGACATACCGTCAGACAAATAATACTGCTGCCATCTATTTCTGTCACAGAAATGTATTAAATAAACATACCCGAATATGTTGAAATTATTTAAAAACATGTTGAATGATTTTAAAACAACAATGCAAAGACAGAATTGCCTCTAGCCTGTCAGAGATTTTGTTAAAAGATCAGGTAACTAATTTCTAAACTATAAAAAATAGGTGAAAATCATGGTTTTATGATCTAGGATTAAGAGGGGAGAAGAATTATGATTTTATGGCAGGTTGAACCTGGCTGGACACAAAGTGCCCACCAAAGCTGCTCAATCACTGCCCTTCTCAGCTGTACAGGGGAGAGAAACTACAACAAGTCTCATGGGTCAAGATAAGGGCATGGAGAGATCACTCGTCGATTACTGTCATGAGCAAAACAGACTTGGCTTGGGGATAATTAGTTTCATTTATTACCAATCAAATCAGAGTAGGATAATGAGAAATGAAACCAAATCTTAAAAACACCTTCCCCTTTCCCCTCCATTCTTCCTGGACTTAATTTTACTCCCAAATTCTCTGCCTCGTCCCCTTCAGCAGCACAGGGGAATGGGGAATGGGGGTTTTGGTCAGTTCACGACACATTGTCTCTGCCACTCTTTCTTCCTCAGGGGAAGGACTCCTCACACGCTTCCCCTGCTCCAGTGTAGGGTCCCTCCCACAGGAGACAGTCCTAAATGAGCTTTGCAATGTTGTTCTCAGGGGCTGCAGTTCATCGACTGCTCCAGAGTGCAGTTCCCAACAAGGCCATAAGTCCTGCAGCAAACCCGGTCCAGTGTGGGCTCCTCACTCCATTGGGCCACAGGTCCTGCCAGGAGACTGCTCCAGCATAGGCTTCCTCACTGGAGATGTGGGGTCACAGCCTCCTTCAGGCATCCTCCTGCTCTGGTATGGGGTCCTCTATGGGCTGCAGGTAGCAATCTGCTCCACCGTGGACCTCCATAGGCTGCAGGGGCACAGCCTGCCTCAGCATGGTCTGCACCATGGGCTGTAGGGAAATCTCTGCTCTGTGCCTTCTCTCCCTCCTTCTTCACTGACCTTGGTGAATGTAGAGCTGTTTCATATATTCTCAGTCCTCTCTCTCTGCAGTTGCTCCTGGTGCAGTAACTTTTTCTGCCTCTTAAATACATTATCCCAGAGGTGCTACCACCACCCCTGATGGGCTTGGCCATGGCCAGTGGTGGGTCTATCTGGAGCTGGCTGGATTGGCTCTGTTGGACTCAGTGAACTTCTAGCAGCTTCTCACAGAAGCTATCCATGTAGTCCCCCTGCTGCCAACCCCTTGCCATGTAAACCCAATATAAATAAATATCTCCTTAATAGAGAAGCCTTTAAAAAATACACTAAGAGGAATGAGAAGATTCAGAACAAGATTTATTTGACAGGTACTTAGTAAAAATTTTGCATCTAGATCTAGTTATGTGTGTTTATGCAGGGTGCTCAATCATATTTCTTTGCTGAGGCAGTTTTTATTGCCTCCTGTTTTCATTTTATTTAATAATTGTTTTCAGGTCACTTTTTACTTCAGAACTGTTTAAAAAAAAAAGGAAGATAAAAAAACAGTAATAGTATTTTGAGAGTCAAAGACTAATCTCATTGTTGAGGTATCATTGCATTATTTTACATTCTAATTCTAAATTATTATTGCTGAGATACATTTAGTACATACTAACTCCTGTCCTCGAGCCTTTAGACTATATTGATCATCTGAGTCCTTAAACAGAATCACAGAATCACAGAATCCCAAGGGTTGGAAGGGACCTAAAAAGATCATCTAGTCCAACCCCCCTGCAAGAGCAGGGTAACCTACAGTACATCACACAGGAACTTGTCCAGGCGGGCCTTGAATATCTCCAGTGTAGGAGACTCCACAACCCCCTGGGCAACCTGTTCCAGTGCTCTGTCACTCTTACAGTAAAGAAGTTCTTCCTGATGTTAACGTGGAACTTCCTATGTTCCAGTTTACACCCATTGCCCCTTGTCCTACTTACATTTTCTATTTTAATACAGTGATATACTTCACAATTTAGCCTCTGGGATGGGTAAAATGTTAAACCTCCAGCATGCTGTTTTATATAACTTAAAAGGCATTTTTCCAGTGTACGCTTCTGCCTAGTAACCATAGATCTGTAACTGAGTAAGCTGATGAGTTCTGAAAGCCAGGTTAACGGTACACAGTTTCCACTGAGAACTCTCTAATACGTTGGGAGTGTTATGGTGCAAAGCTGGTCAAACATCTAATCAATGATCACACCTAAATGGCTCATCACGAAAAAGAGGCAATTAACAAAAGCAGGCCTCAAAATGCAATCGAAAATACTTCATTTTAAATAATTTGGATTTGAAAGAAATCTAAACACCTCAGCTAGTGGTTTAGATTGTGGATATCTCCACTGAACCAGCCATCTTGCACTTCCTTTATTTTCAGTTGCTACTGATAAGGGTACTTTGGGGAATACAGTTTACTCCATTATTTTGGGCATCTACATTAGAATGAGATGAATTGAGTCCTAGAATTGCCTATTTTTCCTGAGCAGTTAGAGAATGGTTAAGTATAAGGTAGATGTTTATGTTTGGTCAGGTGAATCTTACACTGTTTGGTAGAAAAGCTTGAGTTAGTTAAATAACTGCAAGGAGAAAGAAGTTAATTGAGAGTGGCAGGTAAAATTAGGAATGTCCCAGGAAATAAATTCGGTCAGTGAAGCAATTGTAGAGTTGTTAGTCCTACTTGAAAGTAACTTTCTTTCAGGAAAACCTCTGTAGAGTAAAAGCAGTGGTCAGTGGAAGCCCAATAAAAATTGAAGCTTTTACAAGTAATAATAAGGAGATATTGCTCTGAGAAGCTGGACTCAAACTTTAATCACGTAATCCATGACAAACATTCATGGTAATCTCCTCAAAGATTAGCACATTAAAGTTTGTAGCATTGTACATTATTATACAGTATTGCAGTATAGTACATCAAAGTTTGTACATTATGAAAAAAAAAAAATTATCCAGATAGTCATGGTTTTGAGAGGTTTTTCTTTTGATTTTCATGTTTAAAGTCAACTCCTACAGATGTTGACGTTATGTCATAGTTGGTGGTCTATTACATGCACATGACAGTTACTAGTTTTCTCATTAGCTTGTGTTACATAGCGTTCTAAGAAAGGATTTTTAGAGATTTAATTGAGAACCAAGAGTGTTTATGAGAGGTTGTGTGCAAATAAGACACATCTACAGCCCTACAGTTTAAAATTGAAAATCATGCTTTATCATCTCACTCAATTTAGTAGCTAGATTCAGAGATTCAGAAGGTGAAAAGTTGATTGTCTCATTAAAACAGTAAGGCGGAATCTGTAGTCTTATATTTAAACTGAACAGAAAATTATCTGTTATGATATCAAATATGGGATAAGCTAAGCATGTCTGCAATGGACCATAATAAGACATTTTGGCAGCTGCTCCTCTGCCTCCTGCCAGCTGCCACAGCTACCTTCTCTGGACCTGCTCGCTCCATACTGTGGAGCTGCAGCAGCACCAGCAATGAAAGTGTCTCAGATATTAGTTGCTTTGGTGTGCTATTTTCTCTGGGCTCTGTGGCTAAGTTGTCTATTGTGAAAACGTCTCGAAGTTCAGATAAGAAAGTTGCATTGCATAGTTCTGTTTGCTGTGGTTTAATTCTTGAAAAAATTAAAGGCGATTGATTTGAATAAGTACCTACTGCATAGTGCTACTTGTGTGAGATATTTTACATAATGGACAAAGGAAGCCATGGATATATCCAGTGTGTCTTGGCAGAGTTCCTCTATGATTCAGGCGAGAAATGAGAGAGATGAGAGCTGCCAGGCTTAAAAGATCTAACATCACCAAGGCCCAGGAGACTTTACTTAAGAGCGCTGAGAGAGGCCCACAGAATGATTCCGAGGTCAGCTAGGTCACTTGGAAGGTGGACCTTTGGGATTTGTTATCTTCGCTTTTGAATTACTGATGAAGTTTGTATGCAGAGATCATGAACTTTTTCTGCATTTTTTTTTTAGTGTAGCAATTTTATATTTAAAAATACAGTTCTATATATTTGCTTCTCTCACTTTAAAACTTGGTTTCTCTTTTATCTTACAGACAGCCGATGGCTATGAAAAATTAATGCTAAAACTAATATAAATAATGAATTAAAGAATTAAAGCATTGCCTTAAAAAGTCTAACTCTTACATGAGTACAGACTTAAAGGTGCACATGAAGACAGCAATGCATCATTATTTCTTCCAAGTAGAGTGAATATTTGCCTGTTTGTAAATCAGACATAATCTTGCTACTTTATGTTTCTACTTGGGGCACAAATGGTAACCGCTTAACAAGGTGAGCTCCCTGTCTAGTCTCTCCCAATATTTGTTATTCTAATTTATCTTAGCAGAGAGAACAAAAATTCCCTGAGTGCCTGAGCTAAGCCCTGGTTTTGCTGCAGGCTCCTGATCGTGCATTCTTTGTCACTACTAATGCCTTCAGAGGGTGTGCAAAGGAAGCTGTTCAAACCCCATAACTGTCTGAAAAAAGACAATTTAATATTTTTCAGTTTCACTTACCAATTCCTGCTCTGATGACAGTCTTCCTGCATATCTTGCAGTTTTAATAATCTTTCCTTTTCTCTTTGTTGTTGCTTGGGTATAAAATGAATATGTAGTTTTCCATAACACGGTGTTTTCCTGCAATATTCTCGCTCGGTAGGGTAGCTCTCTACTGATTATTTATTTTTGGAAGAATCTTAGCACAGCCCTATACAGTGAGCCCTCATCTCCTGTGAGATTACTTAACAAAGTCTGTGAGCCTTCATGAAAGTATGCAACACCTGGAAGTAGAATTGTACTTTGAATTGCGGTGTGCCTGTGCAGTACATATTCAGCCTTACAATATGGACTGGTAAAAAAATCTTTAATTGTGCTATTTTTTTCAGGTTACATTTACATGAAAATGATTGTTCATTTTCTAAGCCTTACAGTTAAGGGATGATAAACCAGCTGGAAAATTGATGTATTTATTTCTCTGGAAGCCTCCTGTGTTAAAAAGCTATGATGGCAAGTTTAGGCAAATTCCTTACAGATCCACAGTGGATGTGCCTGGACTTGAGAGAAACAAACTCTGGTTAGAGAGTTTATTTTCTTGGCTGACTGGTTAACTCAGTTGAGTTGAACAGGCAAAATGCGAAACCTTACCTTCATCCTTAAGGTTTTGCTTAGTTGGCTTCACAGAACCCCTGTGCTTGATGGTCATTATGTAAGTCTGGATTTAAATTTTTGGGAACATTAAGAATGACCAGCTCAAGCCTTTGCCAAGTCTGCAAGTATAAACCCTAGTTGCCTGATGCTCAGACAGTTAATTTTCTTCCTGCAGTCACAAAGATATCATTGGCTTGAAGAACGAACTGTTATGGAAAGGAGAAAAAGAGGGTGACTAAGCACATGACTGCCCCTTCTCCATAGTTTAGGTAACTATTCACAGTTCTCCTCTCTGTCTCCTTGGTAAGACAACTGTTATGGCACTTGTCTGTTTCCCAGCCTCTGCAGTAGCACCTTCTTTCTAATTTGAGACTGTCAAGTCCCACAGGTTTTTTCGTTTACCCTGCAGGGCAGAGAGATTTCACCCTGGGCAGAGCTGCTCTGCAGCATCAGCTGTCTTGCCATCCCATCTCACTCGGTGTTCAAAGGCCCTCCCAGTGCCCACTGCACCTCTGCTAACAAGTTTGTCTCCATAGTGATATATGCACTGTGAACAGATGTGCAATGAGTATGCAGAGGTTTTCACCTATAAGAAATCCCGTATGCCGACTCTCTCACCTAGGTGTTTTTCTAAACCTGTAGCATTAGCAACCCTATGTGGCGAGTGATTGATTTAATGGAGGGCAAAGAGTTAATAAGCAGCCTGACATAGTTAGCTGTCTCACATTTCTACACCTTCATAAAATTATTAAATCTTTCTCAATATTGTAAAATTTCTTATTCTTAGCTGAGGCAACTCACTTATCATAAAAGACCATACATAAATCAGGCATATCTCAGGCCTGCCCCTTGACTCATTTTCTTTTTCTTTCACGTCATGAGAAACAGATCAATGCTTCCCTTTTGGCTCCATCCCACCTGGAGCCCCTGGAAGAAAGATGGGGGTGCATCCTCCCTTTGGCATCGGCCACTCTGCTTATACTAGTGTACTGTGAATGCCTGCTCTGTGCAGACTGCTGTTTTGTGGGAGATAGAATACAAAAAGACATTCATATTAGTGATCCTGCTGGCATTTGTGAAAGAATGTGGACATTGTGTGCCAGCTACAGTGCTTCTTAGTGGTCATTAAGGAGAACTTCTGAGTCACTGTACCTCAGATTAAAATAGACTATATATTTTTACTATATATTATACAGTAATATAATGCTATATGTAATTAATATATGAGTAAGAAACCTAAGAGAAAGGAATCTAGGGTCTTTTTTCAGGCTATTATCAAATTTACTAGATTGGCAAACCAAATGTATCCCACATCTCTTAAAAGTACATTCTTTCAATAAGGAAGGTTTGATAGAGTAAGTTAGGTGAGAAAATGAATTTAGAAATAGCTAGCTTAGTAATCAATGAACAGTCCTATAACTGATCTACTCAGCAGCAATAAAGTGAGAAAATTAATATCATGGAGCCATCCAGACTGATCCGTTTGACTTTCTTATATTTCTGAATTCAGAAGCACTGCAAATTCTGTAAGGGCATTTGCAAGTTAGAATGATGTTTTCTGTGAGATGCCATAAATCACTGGGGAGATTAGAAAAGTTGTAACAGGTTCTGGATAAAAAAGTATATCTCTTCTGGAAGATATATTAACATATTTGTCTTTAATCCTATGCTTGCGGCAGAGCAGGTGAGTGTCCAGATCTGGGTGGGAGCATTTTTCAGCAAACTGTTACACCATATTCACCCTACTGCTGTCTGAATGAGAATGGATTCCAAGTTACTGTGACAAATATTGCAGAGAATGAAGAGATTACTTACTACTCGCTAGGAAAAATAATACACATGATTTGGACATCTTACAAAATCCATCTATTTGTTTTCAATATCTATGTTTGAGGAACTGATAAAACACAACCAACACCAAGGTACCCTTTCAAACTGAGAAAATGAAGAGAAAAGTTGTGCAGCAGATGGCTTTTTGCATGAGCAGAGAGTGCACTGTGAGTTTCTAGAGCTTTATCTTAAGGTAGAGAGCACCTATATTCTAATGTCTTACAGGAAGAAGAGAGTCCTTTGGATCTTTATTCTTTTTCATATTATTAAGATAAAAGAATTGTTGTTAATTCAAATGAGAGCACTTAGCAAGCCTGGATTTTTTTATTGTGGGAATAAGAATTAGCAGATTTTGGACAGATTTAAACTATTTCATGTTTGTCATCATGACTCAAACTCACATGTTTTATTGAAATAATAATACTTAGTGGGATCCTGTTCCCTTTTAAATAAGCTGCCAAATTCCTACTGATTTATTAGGGCCAGGGATCCACACACAGTTTTTAAAATGCTCAGTTTGATTTTGCACATCATCTCTACAAAATAACACTGATTATCTTCTAATGATTTTATTCGAATAATGAGGTCTCTCTTCTGAAGTTCTAGGACAATTTATTTGCATTTTGAATTAAATTGTGACTGAAATATTTGAGATAATTTTGGTTGCTAAAACACAGAAGGAATATAAAGAGATCCATAAAAATCTTGAATGAAATACAATTACAGTTACCATATAGTTTATAATTTGAATTTTTTCAGCACCTTTCATCATCATCTACTTTAATTCAAACCAAATATTAGGTCCTTAGCAACATGGACATTTAATTTGGTCATTCACTAACCCTGATACTTATAGGCAGCTTCTGCCACACATGATACTTAATCTATAATACATGGGTTTCTCTTTGGGCCTCCATTTCTCATGGAGTACAGATCACAGGAAGCCAAAGTAAAACAAAAGCTTCCCAGTTTCATTTAAGAAATCTATTGTAGGCTTTGTAGAAACTTTCATTTTCTGTGTTCAAGGCCAGGCTGGATGGGGCTTTGAGCAACCTGGTCTAATGGAACCCCGTGGCAGTGGGGTTGTAACTATAAGGTCTTTAAAGTCCTTTACAACCCAAACCATTCTATGATTCTGTGATACTGTAGTTTTGGGTTTTTTTGTTTTGTTTTATTTGTGGTCTTATTCCTCTTCATCATAATCTCCAGCTAACATTTCTCTGTAGCAAGTTAGACAAGAACTGATAATCCATAGCAACATGTCAGAATTCTACAGTGATATTTTTCACTATGTGCAAATGCCAAATAATTTTACTTGATGTAATTGACAGCAATAGGTAGCTTCAACTCAGCAACTTGAGGTTATGTTTTTCCTAAATTATTCTTATTATTGGTAGTTTCCTATACACAAGCAGCTGCTATTCCCAATGATAGAATGTATCCTCACCTTCTCCACAAACACATTCAGGTCTGCATTGTTTAAGTGGTAGCCAAGATATACAGTGCAAGAAGTTGGATTTGGATATGTGATTCTGAATTACTCGTTGAAACTCCGCTGCAGTGCTGTGGAGTTGTGTGGATCTGTTTATGTGGAAAGAGGATAAGGATTGGGACCTGAAAAAGTTATTGCTTTGAGAGAATTTGCCTGCCCTGGAACTCAGAAAATGCCAGACACCTCAAAAGGAGTAATTCAGTTTGATGCTTTTGTGGGCGTACTGTTAGATCCAAGGAAAGGATTAGTGGGATTTGCTGAAACACTGATTCAGTATAACATTTTTGAACTGTAAAATTGTATATCATTTACAAGTTATATATTGAACTGTCAAGCTGTGCACACTGTTGGCCTACATAATCCACGATTGCTTGTAATCTTTTTCCTTCTCTCTTATTGCCTTCCAGTTTCTGTAATGCACTTGTTGTGTCTTGTCCTTAATTACCCTCCAACTCTGTGTGCTGTAAAGCCCTGTGCCCCTGATGAATGATACAGATTTCAGTTAAGCTCTCCAAAGAGCAAAGGTCTGCCTGTGGGGAAGAGGGTGAAGGACAATAACCCTTTAAAGGGAAAGGCCTCATTTATCTCTGCACCCTATGAATACAAAACTCCTTCAAGATACTGTTTGCCAGCCAGTTTATGACAGGGTTTTAGAGTAAGCAGTCTCTCAGCTACAGGATGACTGCTATTTTTCTGTAATTATTGCTCCTGATCCAAGTATGTCTGGGACATGAGGTGGATGCTCATGCTCCTTCTACAGAACAGTGAGGAAGTAGAGATCTTGAGTTGGAGATCCTGGCTGTCAAAGCTTATGCCCCTAAACTCAGCAGACCAGATCTTCTCTGTGGACCATCTAGGAAATATGGTATTCTTTTTCGGAGGCCTAATCTGCCAAAAGGCTGTATGTGCCTGCTACAGACTTGTTTTGCCTTCACTGTGCCTGCCTGACCGGGTTTGCTTTTTTCAGCCCATCAGTAGAGGAGATAAAGTTAATGCAAGTGCTACCTTTGCAGTGTCTCCACAGGCAGAGGAGCCTTGAGAATGTGTGTGGCTTTACTAGGATAGAAAAACACATAAAGCTGTTTAAGCTTGACTCAGCCCCACTGTTGTCCGTAGAAGAAACCCCAAACCACTGCAGTCTGCAGTGAGATTACTCAAAAAAAAGAGATTACTCTTTTTTTTCTGCTTTTCCTTCCACCTGTAATCTCCCACAGTTTAGAGTAGCAGCTGCCACTCAGGATTTCACATTTTAAAACTTCTGACTGCAAAAACTGTTTATCCTTGATCCTGGTGTCTCTGAGCTGTCAGTGAAGCCTGAAGTATCTACCTACCTATTAACCCTAAAACCTATTCATCAGAAATATATTGGTAAAAACTAGATACTACTAGAGGAGCAACCGGACTTGCTACCAACAGTGCCATTCAGCATAAGGTTGTGCAACATATAAATAAAATGTGACAGCTAAAACTAGGCAGGACCGGACAGTAGCCCCCTTGCCTTGTACAATATTCATAGGTTGGCACTGATGAACCTGCAAAAAAATTTAGACTGATCTTTTTTCATCAGGTTCCAGGTCAAAGCATTCTAAATGCCAAAAGCATCTTAATCTTAGGAGCTCTTCTTCTGTATATAGGGACGATAAACAATCAGATTACTTATGGAACATAGTGTATTACTGAAAGATACGGTTCACTTCATTTTGGCTCACTTCATTTCAGCAAATATCTGAATACATAGGAGGCACCACCATTTTCATTACTGACAATTTAATTTCCAATGTCTCTTACTGGGAGAAAGGGAGGTTGAAATTGCTGTATTTGTCTTAGAGAATGTACTAAACTAAAATGGTGAATGGAGCAGAAGAATTCGAATAGATGAGAGGAGTGTGTGGTGCAGGCAATCATTTACTTGTTTTCATAAAGAAGTTTCTCTTTCCAGTAGTGGATAAGATTTTAAACACCAAGATATGATTTCTACCTGAAAATAAGTTGGTGAGAGGTAAGCATTTCTGAGAAACATCCCTCTTCTATCCCTGCGATTTCCACTGGCTCAAGCTGCCACTTCTGCTTTACATTCTATGCTGCGAGGTACAGTACAGAGCTGTGGCAATTCTGGGTGCTTGTCTTTCAGTCAAGCCAGCGTAAATGAAGCTGTCAGCAATAAGAACAGGGATGTTTGCAAAAAATTAAATAAGAAAGCTTATGCTAAAATGCATTGATCCCACTATTTCATGGCTTGTAATGTTATTCATACATTTTTCTTTGTACACTATAAGCTCAAATTTATATTAAAAAATGTCAAAAACATGTAAGGTTGCTGATACTGTACAGAAATTGTGAAAAGCTCTTCAAAAGTTAGTGTTTGAGCTCTCAATATTTAGTGTGTGCTGAACTTAAACTATGCTCTCATTTTCTATGTTCTTAATAGCTTTATTATGCCTTGGCTGTAATGTTTCTGAGAGGAACCTTTGTCTCTGCTGCTCCCTCTGTGAGTTCACGCATCTGTCTGGTGTGAATTCTGCTCACTCTCACTCCAACCTCATTTTGTGCCTTAAGTATTCTCACCTTGAAAAGGTGCAATTCACATATCAGCGTGGTGCTTCAGGCAGTGACAGATTCTGCAACAGGGGAATATTACAAATTCCTAGGCCTGCATGCTCCATCCATACTTCTGTCTCTCTTTTCTCTCTCCCTCTTTTTTTTTTTATTTTTTAATTTTTTTTATTTTGCTCTTTTATCCTTCTCTGGGGTGCTCTTTTTTGTGGTTTTTGTTCCCCTTTCCCCAAATTCTTATTTTATTCTAGCTAATGCAAACTCTACGTATCAGACACTGAGCCTGGTGCTGAAAAATATATTTTATAGAACAGCTATATATTTTATGTAACAGTTTGGAAAACAAGATCAAAATCACAAAGAAAATACAAGTTTTTGCACAAAAGCATTAAATACTCAAGGTCCTACTCTACAGTCTATGAAGAACTCTGCATGGTTTTACACAAGGAGCTGGTACTGCTTCCGTATTTACTCAAAATCTTTATTTTGCGTTAGTAATTTATTTGAATGCAGTTGTCCACCATTTGAGATTAGAACCACACTGCCCTGTGGGCAGGTTTGTCATAGTTGTGAGCAGAATCAAGAGACCTTGGACAGAACTTGTGCTCCTTTGATTGAAATAAAGAGAGCTTGGGCCTTAACATAACCAGAGTGTCTGGGGAGGCATATTAGGGAAGTAAGATTGCTGATGCTGTATAGTCTTACACTTAGAAAAAGGATGTGAAACCGCAGAATTAAGATGTTGAAAATTTGTGGTCAGCAAGCAATGTTTAGCAAGTCAACTGTTAACTTTTGAACATTTGAATGTTAGCCAATGGGATTGTTGTTTCTAAGCTTATGACGTAAGTTAACCTTTGAATGTTAGCCAATGGAATTGCTGTATCTAAGGATATGATGCAAGCTTGAAGAACGAGATCGGTATATAACCCAGTGTAAATGCAATAAACTTTGGCAATTGCTTGATCACATTGATCGTCTCTGCGTTGTCCGTGACTCCTGTGTTGACACTGCCCCACGTACATACCTGTATTATGAGGATGTCTTTTCGCTTAAAGGCGTTATACTCTGAGAGTCACATAATGTATATAGTAGATGAGAAGGACCTCTGTTTAGCAGAATTTTGGGAACACCAGAGAAGGCAGCTGTAGATTCTGGTGGTTGGTGGTGGTAGTGTCTGGCATGGTGAGACGATACATGTTAGTCACACCTTTCCAGTAAACTGTTACAAAATCTCTTGTAATGACAGAGATCAAAGCACAAAGCAGAGAGAAGCTTGTTGAAGGCAGACACACTGACTGAAAACACACAAGTCAGAGTCATTGATCTGGCTGCAGCTTTCTAAGAACCTGTAAGGAACCAGATGTCTGCATGCCAAGAGGGAAATACAAAGCATAGCGCTGGAAAGAGCGCTTATTTTTGAGTAAATGGAAAATTGGTTGCTTTAAAAAGCAGTTTCATTCTCTATCTTCCTGTTGGTTTCAGAAGAATAGGACTTTGTATAGGTTTATTGCAAAAGAAATGGGGGTAAAGCAAAGAAATATTTGACTTCATTAAAAAAAAAGAGCTCAGTAAAGCTGGACACATTACTTGTTCTTTTTGAGGAAATAAGAACAGGCTGGTTCAGATGGGCTGGGGTTTCTGTGCTTGCTATGTCTGAGATTTTCCTCTGACTTTAGTCAGAAAGAAAGAACTGAGAGGAAAGGAAGAAAAACAAAGCTAAACCCTGTCATTTTAGTTCTCTATGTTGATTCTCCTTAGCAGTATTACAAAGGACATGTTTTCTGCAAAACCTGGGAACGGTCAGGCATAGTGAAGCATTAGTTATCAGCTACCGAAAGATATTCCTGGCCACATTTTATCCTTTTATTATATTGGATATAAGGAAGAAATTCTTTATTGTGAGAGTGGTGAGGCACTGGATGAGGCTGGAAGGAAACTGTGAATGCTCCATCCCTGGCAGTGCTCAAGGCCAGACTGGATAGGGCTTTGAGTCTAGTGAGAGGTGCTTCTGCCTTTTGCAGCTGGGTTGGAGCTAGATGGTCTTAAGATCCTTTCCAAAGCAAACCATTCTATGATTCCATAGACCATCTAGGTTATATCAGTATGTTGATTCTAACATTTGCTGAATTTCAGAGTATTTTCAGAATATACAGGTCTGAGTTACACTTCCTAAGACAAGTGTCAAAATCTGGGCAGCAGTGTTACAGAAGAAATAACTCTGACATGAGAAAGAGATAAATACTTAGAAATTAGAGAACAATTGTGTTAGGAAGGAAACTCAGAAGCTATGTATACACTACAAAGCTATTTCTAGTCAAAACTTGTTAGTTCGTACACAAAAAATCTGTACTTTGTCCTGCAATAACTGTAACATGAAAGGTTTACCTCAAACCGACACTATTCAGCACCGATATGCATGTGAAATTTACAAAAGCAGATGGACCTTTTACTGGGTAGAGCATCTGTCACTCCAAGGGATGGCTTAACCACAGCAGGAAAAAAAGATTGTCTTTCCCTGTTGGTAGACATGTTTCCAATGTACTTCCTTCTGAATAGTTCTGCTTAGTGGAACAGCTCTTACACTGGAAACCAAGCCAATGGAAGATTTTCCAAAAAAGGAAAAAAGAAAAAAAGAAAAGAAAAAAGAAGTGAAGGTAGAAAATAAAGGATGAGAACCAATGATGATAAATTGGACAAGGGAGACAGCTGAAGTCAGAAAAATTTGAGTGCCTTCACTCGCTCCTATGCATTCAAAAATTGTCACTCAAATAGCTGCACATAATGTGACAGCTATTCTCTCTCCTCAGACCATCTATTTGGCTTCCACAATGATGACCCTAGTCCCAGGACATAATGACCAGATTTCTTCCATACCACACCCCCTCCTCCCCGCCCGTCACAGCCTGATAATTTGCAGTCAGTTATATTTCTTTCTCAAAGGCACCCCTAAACTTCAAATTCTTGTTGTAAGCTTAGGTACCATTATTCCAACAAAAAAAGAAAGATCTATAGATAAATTTCACATTTTTGAGAAAATCCAAATGGCCAAGCTGTATTTCTTCACTATCAACTGTCAGTATACAGTCAAACTTGGTATCTATTTGTCATTTTTTAGGCTATGTTAATGCATGAACTTTTATTTTTGTTATGTTATTGCATGCTACAGAACTGTAACAGATACTGGTAACAAGTAAGGTGTTTATGTCTGAAAAGTAATTTCTGCAGTAGCTCTAGATCATGTTCTTTAAGATACTTATTTCAAAGTCAGTGAAAATACCCATGTGAGTATAAGACCTAGGGAATGTACCACTGATTAATAATGAAAAAGCATACCTACCATGTGCTATGGAAAAAAAAACCAACAAAACCAAAACCACAATGACAACAACAAACACAACAATAATAGTATTTCTCCAGGTTGAAATTCCCAGAAGTAACTAAAAGACTTAAAAAAGACTTAGGATAAATCCTATTGTCTGTCAGCGAACTCAGGATCCTAAATCCTTCCCCAAATCAATCAATCAATTTTATTTATACAGCCACTTCTTTTCAGCAAGGGAAAAGCAGAAAGACTGACTTTTCCTTATGTCAGTCAAACACCCCTGTGTTTTCTGTGGTTTCTGTAAGTACATTTTCAGAACTTTAATTACTGTTTTCTTGTTCCTAATAAAAAGTTGGTGAAAGGTATTCCACTGCAGTTACGGGAGTCTGATTGCTTCATTGGTTTCCATTTTTCACAAGGTGAGAGTTAATTTTAAAGCAGCAGTACATAGACTTTCTTAAAAGAAACTGTGCACACTGGAAACTGAGGGAGATAATTTTTCTTTTGACCAGAAAATCACTGAAGGATGAATAATCTGAAAGCAAAGAGCAGGAGAAAAGTATGGGGTTTGGTTTCATTTTTTCTTAAAACCACAGGAGAAATATTCCTAATTTTCCAGAAGACAGGATTTTCTTAAGGCTCATGATCTGAATTAGTTTTATCGTCTGTTTGATAAAAGTATGCAACATTAACTTTACTATACTAAAATTGAATAGCCAACAAATGCCCAGTGCACTGTATCATAAACTTGAGTACAGTGTGGGAAGGAGAAAGCATTATAGTGGTATCTGACAAATATGCACAGACTTATCAAAAACAGATGATGAGAAATTTTAGGCATTATGAAAAACTATTTAATAGATGATGAAAATGTATGTTTTAAGGAATCAACACCAGCTCAGAAAATTGGGTTTGAAAATAAGAATCTACGGGTATTTTTGGCAGACATCACTGTCCAGCATTGTACATGACTGACCCTGACGTACAGCTTTGTCCAATAGGCAAAATATTTCTGGGAACTGCAGCTTTCTGTTTGGGTTCTGGCGCATTCCTTTTGCATTTCCACACACAATTCTAATTCTATATATTCTTCTTATCCTTCCCATCTATTTAGATGATAAGCTCTTTGAGACAAAGACTATTACAGCACCCTTCACTCCCATCCCTGCACCAAAGTTTGTTACAATGTGGTGGCTCTGGATTCATTAAGGACTTCAAGCAATGTCAATAATGGAGTTTAGCCATAGTACTCTTCATTTGAAGACACTCATTTCAAGGTACCCCATAAAAGTACCTCCTAGGTATTTCATATGCTCCTGGCACTTGTTACAGCATTGTGTGATCACTCATATCTCCAGCAGTCTCCCAGCTGTTCTAGCTAGAATACACTGAGACCTTTTGGGAAACCATTCCAGTTTCCTAGACATCTAGAAGATACTAATTGAATACCAGAATGTTTTTCATTGGAAGGGTCTTTAAAGATCATTTAACCTTCCACTAGACCATGTTGTTCTTGAGCTCTTCCATGGATGCAGCAGCCACAACTTCTCTAGGCAACCTGTTCCAGTGTCTCACCACCGTAATAGTAAAAAAATTTCCTCCTTATGCCGAATCTAAGCCTCCCCTCTTTCAGTTTAAACCACTGTTCCTTTTTCTATCACAACAGGCCTTGGTAAAAAGTCTCCCTTTAACTTTCTTGTAGGTCCCCTTTAGATACTGAAAGTCCACAACAAGGACACCCCAAAGCCTTCTCTTCTCCAGGCTGAACAACCTCAAGTCTCTCAGCTTCTCTTCATAGGAGAGGTGTTCCAGCCCTCTGATCATTGTTGTTGCCCCATCTTCTGGACCCACTGAAGTAGGTCCATGTCTTTTTGTACTGTGCATTCCAGAGCTGGATGCAATACTGAAGGTGGGGTTTTTATTGAACTCAGGATACAATGGCTTTCTGGGCTACGGGCACACATGTCCGGCTTATGTCCAATTTTTCATACACCAGTATCCCCAGCTCCTTCTTTGCAGAGCTGCTCTCAGGTAGTTCATCCGTCTATCTGTACTAATACTGGGGATTGCCATGTCTCAGGTGCAGGAACTTGAACTTGGTCTTGGTGGCACAAGGCCACTTCTCAAGCCTGTCAAGACCCCTTGGGATGACATCTCTTCCCTCCAGCAAATCAACTGTACCACCCAGTCTGGTGTCTGCAAACTTGCTGAGGGTGCACTCAATCCCACTGTCAATGCCATTGATGTAGATATTAAACAGTAATGGTCCCAGTACAGGCTCTTGAGGAGTGCCACTGTGTGACTTGGACCATGAGTTGTTGGACCACAGGTCTTTGAGTGAGACCATCCAGATAATTCCTTATCCGTATTTCCTGGGTTCAGCAGTAGCAGTCACTTTTCTCCTTAGTAGCTGGTGCAGTGCTGTGGTTTTGACCTTCAGCCTGGGAACAACACTGATAACACCGATATTTTTAGTTGTTGCTAATTAATGTTTACTCCAACCAAGGACTTTCTGAGTCTCATGCTCTGCCAGGGAGGAGGGGAAACTGGGAGGAAGCAGAGACAGGACACCTGACCCAAACTAGCCAAAGAAGTATTCCATACCACAGCACGTCATGCCCACTATATAAACTGGGGGCAGTTACCTGGAAGGGCAAGATCAGTGTTAGGGTCAGGCTGGGTATCGGTTGGCGGGTGGTGAGCGGTTGTATTCTCTTCCCTTGTTATTTCCCTTATCATTATTATTATTGGTGGTAGCAGTATTGGTTTGTGTTATACCTTAGTTACTGGACTGTTCTTATCTCAACCCATGGGAGTTACATTCTTTCGAGTCTCTTCCCCATCTCTGGGAGTGGGGGAAGGACGAAGTGTGGGGAAAAAGGGAGCAAGCGGCTGCGTGGTTTTGAGTTATGGGTTGGGCTTAAACCATGACACCATGTAACAGTTTATTCATCAAACCCCTCTCTCTCTAATTTAGTTGTAAGGATATTATAGGGGTCGTACCAAACGCCCTACTAAAGTCTAGATAGGTCACATCCATAGCTCTTCCCTTGTCCACTGATGCAGTCACTCCACTGTAGAAGGCCACCACATTAATCGGGCACAATTGTCCTGTAGTGAAGCCATACTGAAGGATTTGGTTATTTAAAGTGGAACAAGGACCAGAGCTATTTGTGTGCATGTGCTCCTTTTATATACCCATAGCCTGAAGATCACAAAAATGCCAGAAAACAGGGGTAAATGATGCTAGGGTTTGTGTTTGCTAGTCATGTTTAATGCACCTGTTTAAAAAATTAAGTTAATTTCTACAGATTGTCTCTCTATCACCCTCTTCTCCCTATATCTTTATTAATGCAAATGTGACATATAGAATCTCTCAAAATTAATTATAATGGATTAAGGCAAATCCTATTCCTGGCCCTGCCAAATAATATAAATGACTGCTGTGTGTGAAATTGGCTGACTAATGATAAAGTTAGACCATTAGAAGAAAAAGTCTTTAAAAAATAATCAGCAACTTAGTCTAAAACTGTACATTGCTTGTAAAAATGAAGTTAGTAGAGCACAGTGAAATAATAAGATAAAAGAATTCTATACTTCATGAGTATGACAGATGTGCAGTCATATCAGCTAAATATAAACAGTAATGCATACAGGCAAATCATTGCCTGTGAAGTCTGTCCTGTGGCTTCAAATGTATTCTTTGTCTAAATTCCTAGTACACTTGATTTAATTATTTAAACTGGGACTCTGAGAGCATAATTCCCCTCTCCTTCACATACTTGAAAATGGTACAAAACATACAATTTTCTAGTGAGAACTCCAGGTGCAACAGAAGGAAATTGAATCTTGTGGGTTTCCATCTTTGCTAGCAGAGATGTCACCAGAGAAGTGTCTACTACATGCCAGATCTCTCTCTGTTTTTCTTTTTAAATACTCCTAGATTTTGTCAATGCACAGCAAGTAAGCAGATGGATTGTGCTCAACTTTTACTTCATTGAAAAAACAGCCTCTCCCATTGTTTTACTTTGAACTAGCAAGCATTTTGTACTTTAAATATGTGGTAAACAGTTACCTCTAAAAACAAATTTAGTTTCATCAACACCCTCTACTTAGGCTGTTTAAAACATATTTCCTAAAACATAACCATATCTTATAAAATTATTAAATTTTGAAATACCTTTTCACCTGGCATTTTTATCTCTCAGAGGATTTCATACTTATTTTCCCATGTTACAGATGTGTTTTCTGAGTTGCAACATCTGGCACTTAGTAATTGGGTCTTTGCTTCAGGCAGTAGCCATCTTTGGTATAAAATTACAGTAAGTCTAAATTTAGATTTCTCATACTTTTGCTATTACATGTCCTTTTCCACTCTGTTATGACAGATATTTGGATAGATTAATGGATAATACCATGGCTTGCAGCTGTTTGTTCTATCTACCAGTGGTACCATTTCAAAGCCAAGAAAACCAGAGCAGTCACCAATGCTCCTTAGCTGCCACCCAAGATGAGAATCAGAAGGCTAACCATCTCAAAGTTGTATATTACTACGGTGGATTCTCTTGCACCCCTCCTGTGAAACCTGCATGCTCAATCGCCTTTCTGAAACGCAGGTACAATAACACACTCAGCAGGGGAATAAACAGGAAAAATTAGAGATCTGTGTGCAGTCACAGCGCCATGATGCCATTGCAATTACAGAGACACGGTGGGACAGCTTGCGTGACTGGAATGCTGCCACAGATGGCTACATGCTTTCGAGGAAAGACAGGCCTGAAATGTATTGAGCTCTGCACAGCAGTGGATGAAGAACAAGTCGACAGCCCACTGTTGTGGGTGTTTGCATAGATCACCTGATCATGATGATGAAGTTGATGAGTTCTTCTCTGATACCACCTTGATACCTGATGGAAAGGCAACTCAGCTAAAAACACGTAGTCCAAGAGGCTTCTGAAAAGCGTTGATGGTAACTTTTTCACACAGGAGGTGGAGAGGACAGTAAGGAGAGGTACAAGGATGCTGGACCTTGTATAAACAAACAAAGACTGGTGGGGGGATGTGAAGGCTGGAGACAGCCTTGGGTACAGTGACCATGAGATGGTGGAGCTTAGAATCCTGCCTGGAGGAAGCAGGGCAATAAGTAGGATTACAACCCTGGACTTTGAGGTAACTTTGGCCTCTTTACATGCCTAATTGGAGGAATCCCGTAAATTAGGGGTCCAGAAGGCAGGGAATCCAAGAGAGCTCATTAATATTCAAGCATCATTTCTCTCAAGCTTAAGATCAGTGCATCCCTATGAGTAATAAATCAAGGAAAGGGGTCAGGAGACTTGCATAGATGAGCATGGAGCTTCTGACAAAACTCAAACAGAAAAAGGAAGTTTATGGAATGTGGAAGAAGGGACAGGCAACTTATGAATACAGGAATGTTGTCAGAGTATGCAGAGATGCAGCTGAGAAGTGTAAGGTCCATTTGGAAATAAGCCTGGCAAGGGATGTCAAGGACATCAGTAGCAAAGGGAAGACTAAGGAAAACATGTACTTCCACAAGAACTTTGGTAAATAAGTCATTAGATTGTCCCTTAATGAACCCAATTTAGTTATTGGTGTCTAGACATTTTATTACTGGTGTCATACAGAAGCCCAGCTAAACAACACTTGAAATCCAAGCTAGAAACCGTGCTTTCCCACTAACTGCTACTTGGAGTGGTTTGCTATTAAAGAACAAAATCAACTCTCCACCTGAATTCCAATTTCAGAAAAAAAAAGAAAAATGTATTCTAGCTCTTTGTATTGTGCCAAAGTTCTCTGTGGACAATAAATGCCATTTTATTACTATGAGTCCTTGACTTTTCCAAGAAAATTTGCAGTTCCAAATTGTGCCTTTTCCATGTATTTGCTAGGAGGTATGGCAAGCCACGGTTCCCGCAGCCTTTCCTCCTAAAAAGATGATTGAAACCTTGCCACTATTGCCAATGGTGTTGCAGAAAAGAAATTTTTCATCAGCTATCTGCAAGCTAGAACCTCTCTGGTCTGCTTACAATGCAAAGCACATGAGCTTGGACTGTACGATTATTTTTGCACTCATTAAACTCAATTGGTCTTCTGAGATCTGATAAGTGCCACTCTATTTCCGTGTTGCACTGTGAGGCTAGTGAAATCAAAGGAAGATGGAACAGCTAGAATTAAGGCTAGGGAGATGTTAAGATCAGGTTGGCTGGAATGCTTTCATGTGGTGGGAAAATGCCCATTGCAAGTGAGTTGGAAAACACCTTCCGTCCTGAGTGCTTGAAGAGTAACATTTTTGTATGTAGCACAGTGATTCTCAGGTACAGCTTGTCAAAACCTGAAGAAATAATGTAATGAGACATGTGGGCATTTCAGTAAAATTCCGCATTCATGCATTATCATTTTATACATCCAACCACCCCACACAACCTGCCTTGCTACTGAAAACAGTTAAGAGAATCACAACTCTTTTTCTTACTCAGTTTTCCCCTACAATAATACCAGATAAGTATCCACTGTGGGATTTCTACACATTTGCTGCTTGTCTCCTTTCCCAAACTACATAAAAAAACAGACCAACAGAAAAACAGGTAAAGATGAGCATCTCATCTGAGATGTGTGTAGGACACTAAGGTGTGTAAACTAAACAGGACCAATGTGTATCCTCTGGAAAACCTTATTGACTTCCTAGTTATAAAAGTCTTTCATCCTCCAGGGTGGTGTGATCCAACCAACTTCTTCGGAATGGCTGCTGGTGGAGTGCTGGTTGATGCCTCCTGTCAGCACCTCAGGGAGTAATCAAAGAGTGTAATGGCTTAAGAAATTCACCTTCGGCACCAATGCTTGCGCCCTGATACTATTTCATTTACAAGCATAAGTCCTCCTTGTTTAGAAAGGAATAAGACTTTAAAGGCATGTAATAACTATGTATGTTTCCTGCAAACAAGGGTAGCCTGTAATTTACTACTTTTTCCATCATGATCAAAATGTCTAGAATCGACAGTGTAATAAAAAAATAACTGAGCCGCAGCTGAAGCCCTGTGCTTCCCTAAGGTGTTCCAAAGTGAAAACATGCAGATTTCACTGTATATTTTATCTACTTTCCTACTAGGTAAAGCATAGAAAAATATTCTAGTCCCTCTTCTTATGGAATCCTATCTCTCAGCTCATATGTATTTGAAACCATTGAAATTCATCTTTACACACCTTGTTCATCGTGGAATTGGATGCATTTTTGCAGGACCGTTTGTCTGAAACAAGAATATGATCCATGCATCTCCTATTAGTATTGATGAAAAGTCTAAGGAAATCGCAGTATCCTAGCAAATTGCAAGCAAGCTTATCCTTTCAGATCTTCAAATTCGTCCTTGCTGAGGAAGGCCATAGTCAAAGCGGGTAGCTTGGGCTGTGGGCAGTTAGCAGGTGAGATAAAAAGACTGTCTTCTGAGAGTGTTTTTACCGGTACCTGCATGGTTAGGTAAAATTAAGCTGATATTTACCGTTTTATTAAGAAGTCACGATCAATCTGTTGTTTAGAAGTCCCAGTTGTCTTAAGGAACCCGGAGATGATTCAAGTTCTCTTTGTTCCAAGTGTTTACAGATTATCAGATTCCCTACAGAATTTTACCAACTTTCTGTCTGATCCTGACAATGCATCCACTTACTCCAGTGGTTATTTCTCCTTCTGAATTGCTATCTTCCCTCCTTACCTCTTTCAGTCTGATTTAAGTATCTTTTTTACACAATTTACTAAAGACTACGGATAAGTATAGAAGGAGGATAAATGCACCTGACACTTGCAGGCTGCTGCTGCTGCCAGAAAAAGGAGCTGTAGAAAGGATTTAGCAGGAGAGAGTAAATACTGACTAGAAAGACTCAATAGAGGGGATGAAAAAGAGGGCTCTACCATAAGAGTATTTAGATTGTAAGAAAACATTCAAGCAGTCCCATTGCCCCTGCTTTGTATTGAGGCAAAGAATATATTCAGAAACTGAAAATAGGAGGTTCCACGTTAACATCAGGAAGAACTTCTTTACTGTAAGAGTGACAGAGTACTGGAACAGGTTGCCCAGGGGGGTTGTGGAGTCTCCTACACTGGAGATATTCAAGGCCCGCCTGGACAAGTTCCTGTGTGATGTACTGTAGGTTACCCTGCTCTTGCAGGGGGGTTGGACTAGATGATCTTTTTAGGTCCCTTCCAACCCTTGGGATTCTGTGATTCTGTGATATTTTTTACTAGAGACAGAAAATTTATTTTATATTTCTGTTTTTCTTTATAAATGAATGGAGAAGCTATGGCAAACACCTTATTCCAAGCAAGGAACGGAAAGGCCTAATTTCTCCAGCAGTGCAGATCCCAGTGATCATATGATAAAAGTTTGGGAACAAAAAAGATCAAGATTAGTATGCCATAAGAGGAGTAAATAGACCAAAAGGGTCAACTTAAATTCAAGCTGAAAGTAGCAGTGATGTTTAGCAGCAGCCTCAATACAATGTGTCAGATGGGAAGCCAGGTGGTTCAATTACAACACTATACCTGTTCCCAGTCTGAGTTGCTTTTGCCTTATTTTCTATCTCTACCTCTGCAGGCCTATTTTGCAGTACTGACAGTGGTTTTTACCTGCTAGTTGATGACCTGAAGTGCTCTTTATTTCACATTCATGACTGAGGCTTGATTTCCAAATTCCATCTTCAAAAATATGGATGTGCTTGTCTCTATGATGGAAACACTACTCTCTAAATGCTTGGCTTTATAGCTAAGACTAGTTCAGCCTCTTAAAAAAGGGGAAAAGAACTTTTTCTTTCAGGTTTTGGAAATGAGAGCTGATCTGTCATTAGATGGTGCAGATTCAGTATTCAGTTCAAGGCATTTTGTCACCTTCACTCGTAAGAGCCCTAAATTCTTGTTATTTAGCATCCAGTGTATCCCTTCTCTGTTTCAGTGGCTTTCAGTCAATTCCATTATTCTCAGAAGTATATTTAGTCAGATCATCCATATCTCTTTTTATTCATCCCCTGAAGTTTCTGCAAGATGTAGACTTTAAAAATATTTTTTTAATTGTTAAATACATACAAATAGGGGCAGTCCCTCCCCCAGAATTTGTATTCTAGTGAATTTTATACCATATGCACCACTGCAGCTTGTAAAATGTCCTTCAGTCAGGTCTCATCAGTGCAATTAGTTTATTCATCTGGATCACTCATATATGCCACTCAATTTTAGTGGCTTTAAAAGCTGCATGGATGAAAAGAGTATTGTATTATTATATAGAGCTACATTGAGAGAGTTTGCTTTCAGCAGCTGTTTTAGTATACTAAATTTAATCTAATCATGATTAGATACATTTTATTTTCATTCCATGCTTTATAATTGTTAGAAACTGCAAGTATTTTACAGTCCTATGAGGTAATGAGATTCTGCTTACATTTAGACAAAAAATTATTTCCAAGGATGTGTTGTTCAGATGTGAGATTCAGTGTAAAGAGGATCAACTAATATGTTTAAATTTTAAAATGTAAATTTAAATCAACTAATTCTTCCCAAACTTTCTCAGCAAAATTGGGTGTGCTGCCTGTCATCAGTTCTTCGTGTCAGAAACGTATTAACAGGCAACTAATAAATAATGGATAACAAGCACTGTAGACCAAAGAAAATGACTAAATTTTGCAATTTTGAATGCAGTAAACAAGTATATTCCTGACAGCTCTCAATGCCTATTGATTAAAGGATATGGGAAGCAAAAATAAAATTATGTCTTCATAATATGTCCTTCAGAAGTAACAGAAGGGCAAGGAACTGGATCTGAAGAAACCTGGTTTTGAAAAAAATAATTCGCCAATAGATTACTTAGTCTGTTACATTAGGAAGACAGTTAAATTTTCATCCATGTTCCATAGCACAACTTTAAAGACGATGTAATTCAGAACAAAAATATTTCAGTACGATGAAACATATTTAAAAATATTCCTTTATAATGCTAAAATATCAGGATGAAGATCTTTTATGTGAAAAAAAGTATATATGCATGTATGGCATATGTATAGATCTCTGTATACATAAGTACACATAGATCACTTAGGATTTTATAATCTAGTTAAAATACATTAGTTACAATAGAAAAGAATATTTCTAGGGGCATCTGCCTTACTAAAAATACATTTGTATAGATAGGTTACTTTTTGCAAGACTACTGAAAGAGAGAAACTATTGGGAGTTGTGTTATTTAAACTTCTAAGAGAGAGATTAGATAAAAAAAATTCTACTAATAGTGATAGTGTCCATACATGATTGCTGGTTACTGAATGCAATAGGCAAAATATTTTCATTTGAATTCATCAAATTTTAGATGTAAATTTTAGTTTTGTCAGTTTTAACTCACAGAAGATGTGGAATTGTAGACAGCACCCTTAGATCAAGTGTTTATGGACATCAGAAGGACGTTTAAATAAAATTTGTCCATATGTAAGGGTTTTTGTGGTGACACATTTTGGGCTACTAAAGAAACCTAACTAGAAATGTCGACAATATTTATATGGCTAAGGTGAGTAAAAAATTTAATGAAAGGTTTTCTGTGTCATGAAGGCAAGGGGTAAAAATTCCATATGGAAGGATTCCAGAATGAGTTATATGAATAATTTGGGAGATAGGGGGTAGGGGAATGGTATTAGGAGCATAGAACTAGGAAAAAAATGTGGCAAAAAAGACCGATCAGCAAAGAACACTATATTTAGACAGTCGAGATCTAAGCACAGAGATGACCTGCCAGAGATCAATCTGATTTCTGATTTCAGCCTTGTAGGAAAACTGAAGCATTTAGTGAGACTACCAACAAAAACTGGATATATTCAGATCTATGGGGCCAGGTGGGTTTCATCCAAGAGTGGTCATATTGTCATTCTTTAGGCAAAGTCATGGTAATCAGGGGAGTTTCCTGATAATTGGTAAAAGAAAGGTTTATCTTATACTCACGAAGTGAAAAAGACCAAAATCTGAAATAATAGGCTGGTCAGCTTCCTCTTGGGCTCTAAACCAACAGCATATCATGTTAGAAACCATTCCCAAACACATGAGGGATGAGAAGGCAATTAGGAACAGGAAACATGGGTTTATGAGGGTTGTGTCGTGTTTGATCAGCAGGACTGCTTTTTGAGATTGAATGGCTGGCTATGTGAATGAGGAAGAGTGGTGGATGTAATGTAACTTAACTTTAGTAAGGCTCTTAACACCATCTCTTACAGCTGTTTAATTTGGAAGTAGAGGAACTAACAGCTAATGCTGCTAGATGACTTAAAAATTGACTGGAATGCCCAGCTCAGAGATTTGTACCCAATGCTTTGAAATTCAGTGGCTGGCCAGTAACACATGGAATGTCCTAGTAGTTGAAACTGGAGCCAGAAGTGTTTCATATGTTTGTCAATAACCTGGGTGATGAGACAGAACACATCCTTAGCAGCAAATTTACAGGAGAAAGGTATGTTGGATGGGCAGACATTGGGCTTAGTGAAACTAGTTCAATTCAGGATGAAAGCAAGACTTACAAAAATCAAGATCAAATTTCTCACAACTCAAACACAGAAAGGACTTACATATGAATTCACAGGTCCTGCTTTTGCCTTTAAATAAACTTACCAAGTCTGTAGGGTGGGAAAATAACATGCTTGTTGAAAAGGGAAAAAGTACTCCTAGAAAGTGCAGGAGTACTTTTTTTTAGACCAGAGTAGAGTGAAAGATATCTTTTTTTTTTTTTTTTTTTTTTTTTTTAAGGAGAAAAAGAAAATTAGTAAAAAAATAGAAAACCAATATAAATACCAGTTCATACAAATTTCACCAAGGATAAATTTTATCCAACTGCAACTTTCTTTCTCAAGATAACTTATTTAAAGGTGAAAAAAATATAGCAAGTTTGTCCTAGCTGGAATTCAGAAAGTATTTTGTATGGCTACAAGGGAAATTACTAAACTGAAGATATTGAAGATGAGGTTTATTAGAAGAAATTAATTTGGGCCAGGAGTTAGCCAAAGAACAGGTGACCATAGTTTGAGCAAAAATTGGAGCTTTCAGACAAAGGTTAAATATTCCTAAATGTCTGTTTTTTGAAATTGTCTGGCTTAATATTTTCATTAATTGTGTGAGCACCAAAAAAAAAACCCAAAAAACTGCTACTAACAACAGATGTGATTAAAAGTTAAAAAATGTTGCCAATACACAAGAGGACTGATAATACTGTACTGTAGAGTGAATTGTTTTGGGGAAAGGAACAACAACGTGTTAATTTTTCACAGTATAAAGTACAAGATACTGTAGATATGAGATATAAGCTAAAATTTCTGGTTGCTTGCCCATTGGACTGACAAAAGAGAAGAAAAACATTGTTATATTAGTTAATTAATATAAGGCTATAAAAATACTATAAATTACTAATGAAACACATTTCCTAAGAGGGCAAATTTGTAAATTGTATTAATATATTAGTTAACTATTATATTAGTTAACTAATATAAGGCTATAAAAAGACTATAAACTACTAATGAAACACATTTCCTAAGAGGGCAAATTGTAAATTGTATTAATATATTTCTAACACACATACAAAGTAATTTATAGATGTTAAAGTACATGGGGAGAACTAGTTTCTAATACTGTATACAGGTCTGATCACACATGTTGAGAAAGACAGATTAGAGCAGGAATTTATAGAGCTACACCAAAATCAGACTGATAGAAGAAAAACTCGTGAAATTACTCTGACAAAATGAAGTCTCTGCTTCTGTCTTATGAATAGTTCGAGCATGGCATTGGTGTAAAAAATGCCAAAAAAAGAAAGGGATTTAATCAAAGTTAAGGCCAAGATGAGAACGGACGAATGACTATAACCTGGCAATGTCTAAATTTATTCCAGGTGTTCATATTAAAATTTACAGTCATAGGAAGAATAAGACTCAACAGAGAGGTTTCAGCTAAAATCTGTATTTTAATGAGAATTATTTTCATATTTTTCATTTTCTTTCCACTGAAGCTCAAAGTGAAATTTAAGGTGCCTGTCTGCCTACAGAGAACCAAACTGAAGAGATTAACTGCTAAAGCAAATTTCTGCCATCTGCTCTAACAGTACATAAGCACAAGTGAGTATGAAAAAGGATAGGGCATCCTTTCTACTTGGAGTTGAAGCAAATAGCCTATTTTTGGTGCGAGATTATATTTACAGCAAACTTGGGCAATCTGGGGGTTGAGGTGGGATATAAGCTTTGTGCACAGAGCTGTCTTGGGATTCAGTTTATCTGTAAGAGTAGGGAGGAATTCAAGAACATTCTGTAGTAGTCAAAAGAAATCAGTGCTAGTAGGAAAATTTTTGATTTTTTCAACTGCATACATTCTATTGATAGTAGATACTGCTGTTTCAAAATATTGTTTATAGGATTTGGGTATTCTCAACTCAGTCAGATGGGCAGGAAAGGGATAAAATCTTGTTTGTTAGGGAAATACAAGTAGAGACATAATTGGATTATTTGGAGACCAATTAAAAGTATGTATACTCCATGTTCTATCAGATTCATCACAAAAGTTAAAATTACCAGTGCTTAGGTGAGTTCTCTATTGAATGCGATATTGAGTGATGTAAGATTATGTGTCTCTGAGTATCTTCCAGACATACATTTAAGTTTGTGTAAGCAGTCGCCAAATAGTCAGAGATTTGAACTAGAATTTCCCAAATTCCAAATGTGGGCTAAATTCAGTCTTTGCTCTCACACTTTTCCACATTTCTAAGGTATCAGGTTATATCTTAACAGAGGAAAGCACTTAAATTCTTAAGAGTTTTAAATAGTGAAAAATGTGTTTTCTGCTAATTCTTTATGGAAGCTCAAATAAAGAACTCCACTGATGAATCATAAAACACAAATAAAAATCTCACTCCATAATTCTTCATAGGCCTTTTATGTTTCAAACATTTGCTGTCAGCTTTGTAAGACACCTGGTGTGCTGATGTGTCATTGATGAGCATTTGATATTTCATTTATATTTAGGAGATTATGAACAGGTTTCCCTTCAAGTGAGGGTTGAAAAGACTGAACTGTGGGAAGGTGTTCACAAGGTTAGATACATAACCTAGCTAATCAGTTTTCCTAGGCTTACTATATAATCAATGCAGAAAAACTTAGTTTTATCTTTACACATTTATGCAGAGCAGGACCTCTGTATTTCCGAGGATAACCCTGCCATAATGATATTGATTATCCTGTAGCAGACGAGCGTCTGGATGCTGAAATTGGTATGTACATTCCTCCTGCAGCATTTTAGTTTTGACAAATCAATGTTTTTGGTCAAAATTATTTTGCTGAAAAATTCCCAGACAGTGCCAGTTGGCATGTGTTTACAGCTAGAATGAGTCAGCCACATATATTTTCCGCTGGCACACATAACTGTTGTTCAGACTGACACTATGATATGATGAGTATTTGGCAGGTTGGTCTTAGTGCAGTGGCAAAGAGATGTTTCTGTAATATTCTACTCTTCCTGCTCCTATGGTGGCCTTGTAGAAGTTACAAGTTCTCTGCATATACCAGCAACTCTGTGAATGAAAATAGCTGTTGGAAGGACCTTGAAGAAAAAGGTTTTTTTATTTGACTGAAGATATTGAGCTATGGTGGCCTCATGGATAACACAGTGTAAGTAATTTTTCATAGGAGAAAAAGCAAAACTAACTTTTAAAAAAAAAATCTATGATGAACACTTTCTTTACTTTAACTTGAAGTTTTAAATTAATTCTGATAGTCCGTAAAAATTTTTGTCACAAGAAAAAATTGATTTTTTCATCAAGAGAATTGATTTTTCTAAGTTTTCAATTTTTCTTTAGCTTGAGCTACTTGCCATAGTTGACCTAAATTCATGAATAATTACTCACCACCTGCTACTTCCCTCCCCCTTCAAAAGACACTTCTGGTCGGCTGTAATCAAACTGAGGAGAAGCCTCACTAGAAAAGAGGAATGAAAAAAAAAAAATAATTCTGCAGTACTCCAGTATAACAGAATCATGTGGGTGTACCCACAGACTTCTGCAACACATGCTTGCAATGTATGGTTAGGTGTCAGAGTCAAGACCATCTACTTTACAGGATGTAAATCTGGCACTTCTGTCTGATGCAAAAATATTTCACACAACAATACAAATCTTCCAATTTGTTCCACTTCCATGAAGGCAATGGTTCTGCTTAAATAACTACTCTCTTCTTTCACACAGCTGTACCTTTCACTTTAGTGTTAGCTCAACATGAGGTGACCTGATGTCGTGGTTTAAACCCAACCACAAACCTCGTTCACTCACTCCCCCCCTTCTTGCCCTTCCCCTGCTCCTGGAGGGACAGAGAGGAGAATCAAAAAGAATGCAACTCCCACGGGTTGAGATAAGAACAGTTTAGTAACTAAGATATAACACAAACCACTACTGCTACCACCAATAATAATAGTGCTAAAGAAAATAACAAGAGGAAAGAATACAACACCTCAGCACCAGCTGACTGATAACTCGCCCCACTCCCCCCAGCCAAGCACCGACCGATACCTCGTCCAACCCTGCAGTCCCAACCCTTCCGGGTAACTCTCAATTACATCCTGGGCATGACGTGCTGTGGTATGGAATACCTCTCTGGTCAGTTTGGGTCAGGTGTCCTGTCTCTGCTTCCTCCCGGACTCCCCTCCTCCCTGGCAGAGCATGAGGCTCAGAAAGTCCTTGGCCACACCAAACATTCGAGCAGCAACTGAAAACATCGGCGTTATCAGCACTGTTCCCAGGCCAAAAGATCAAAACACAGCACTGTACTAGCTCCTAAGGAGGAGAAAAATGACTGCTGCTGCTGAACCCAGGACACCTGAGTTGTCTTTTTCTGGTCAGAATACTTTCAGAAATGAACAACACTCTAGTCTCCTTCCAATCACAACTATTGTCTACGCTGCTCTTCAATTTACTGAAATGCATCTTTCATAATTCTCCAAATTCTCTCCTTATTTTTATTGTGATATTTTCATGTTATATTGCATAATTCCATTTCCAAGCCATCAAGTTTAGGACTTCCATTGCCTTTCTAGCTTTCTTTCCCAGTTTGTAAGGCATTTCTCCTACAGCACTTTCAGCAAGTGCTTTTCCTCTCATTCTTCCCTTTCCTGTTCAATTGCACTTTCTTGAAACCATAGTACACCTGACGCTATGCAGCAATAACCACGTTGCTTCTTCATGGATAAATATGCACATTTCTTTCCATAAACAAGGAATTGTCTGACACCTTCTCTGGCATGCAATTCATACATACATATAATTGTTAATCATAAAATCATAGGAAAAGTTACATTAGAAGGGATACCTGGAGGACATTTGGTTCAAACTCTAAATACTGCTATTGTTTATTGAAAACAGTAGGATCTATGATATTCCTGTTCACTCTTATGTCCCACAACTGATAATGAATAAAAGGGCAATTAAAACTATTTTCCAAATGTCATGAAATATGCTTCATATTCTTTGATGATAAATGCAATCAACTTGAAGGAATTAAGTGGTTTGGATGTTCTAAGCTGTTTGATCTTGTTAAAAGGAGTGATTATAGGAAGATTTATCACAGTTAGGAACCAAGTACCCTCACAGAGTATTAAAGACAGCCTATTATAACAGAGTTCTTCAAAAGAGGGCAAGTGTGAGCTGCATCATTTCAGAGCTACCCTTAGTTTAGTTAATTTTCGATAATCTGGAAAGGGCTTCCTTTGAGAGGATCAACTGCCATTTCAGTTTGTAAATTGCTTGTGAGGAATGTATGGTGTCTAATCTTAATTGAAGGTCATGTCAGTCATGAGGCTAATCTGAAAATATGTTAAAAAAAGAAAATCTTAGCAGTCCCAGTTAAAATGTGAAGTATCTGCAAATGTGAAAAATCTACCTAATTGTTAATATTTGAAAATTGAACCTCATGCTTTTTTTGAAGCAACATTTTTGTTCTAAAATAAGGATAACAATACTATTTCATATTCTTTTCTTATTGACTAAAATCTGAAAAATGCAGAGACTTGCCATATTCCTATGAGATGGAGCTGGATTTGAGATATTTGAGAGCCAGAACAGACCAAAGAGAACTGCAGGCTAATCGCATCCTTGTTAAGGCTAAGGGAGCTTTACATTTGCCTTCACTTAGAACAGGTGTATTACAGTTCAGACAGAATTAGAGTCTGAATACAATCTGACGTCTTGTGTGATGAATTGTTGTGCATCTCAGCTAGGCAAAATTTCTAAAATACAACAACATAAGCTAAAAACTAAAATGATGTTTTTGTAGCATAAGTATCAGCTATTAAAATCAAAACGTCCTTTTCTATTTCCATGGAAGGCTTGCACTGGCTTGTATCCCAAAGGGTCATGCAGCTTTTCAGACTGGATAATATGGGTCTGTGAGCTGCTGTGAAGAGCTTGCTCAGTCTTGTGTAACATTTTTATGGAGATCGTTTCTTGTTTTGTATATGAATAGTTTTGTCCATGACTGTCTCATGAGGCCTCTACATATACACTCATGAGACACTATATACACTCAAAAATTAGTAGTAGTATTTTAATAACAAAGCTCTTATGATACATTTGGTATCTTGTCAATCTCATGGCATGCTGGTTTTATCTAGGATAATTTTCTTCACAGTGGCTGGTATAGTGCTGTGTTTTGGACTTAGAGTGAGAATAATGTTTATAACACACTGAAGTTTTAGTTTTTCCTGAGCAGCCCTTACTCAAGGTCAAGCTCTTTTCTACTTCTCACCCCACCCCACAAACAAGCAGGTTGGGGATACACAAGGTTTTGGGAGGGAACACGGCCAGGACAGCTGACCTCAGCTGACCACAAGGATATCCCAGACCGTATGATGTCATGCTCAGCAGGAAAAGCTGGGGAAGAAGAAGGAAGGAGAGGACATTTGGAGTTATGGTGTTTGTCCCCAGTTAACCGTTACACATGATGGAGCCCTGTTTTCCCAGAGATGGCTGAATACCTGCCTGCCAATGGGAAGCAGTGAATGAAACCCTTGTTTTGCTTTGCTTGCATGTATGCTTTACTTGTTAAACTGTCTTTATGTCAGCACAGGAGTTTTCTCTTTTACCCTTCTGATCCTCTCCTCCATCCCACCATGGGAGGGAGTGAGAGAGCAGCTATGTGAGGCATAGTTGCCAGCTGGGGTTACACCACAACACATGGTTAATGAAGAATCATTTCACTACTGCATTTTTAATAGCTTTGACCAAGCTACATTTAAATAATTCACACCAAATGTGCTTCTATTGTTCACACAGGAAGCTTTCATTATTTCACATTACATTAACATATATGATGTGTATTACAATAGCCTGCCATTTCACTATTGCTATAACTTTTTTTTATTGCTCAGTGATTCTTTTTTATATAGTATGCAAATGATAACAAGATGGCTAACACACCGAAAGTCTTTTTTTGTCTCAAGTACTAATATCAAGCTATCTAACTCATCTTTTCAGACAGAAAACTTGTCGTCATACACTCAGGCTACTGAGAATAGATTCAGAGTTTGGTAGCAATGCAAAAGATGCTTCCAAACTCATTAAGCAAGTCTACATTACTAAGTAACCCTTGCTTTCAATCTTACAGAGGCAGAGTATTTAATGAAATTTGCTTATATTGATACAAGAGCACAACATTTAAAAAAAAAAAGAGAGAGATATTCAGAATGAATGCAGATAACTGGTCAAAACCATGCGATCTTCTATAGATCTTTGACCAGAGAACAGGGGAAAAAATATAGTGCTTACATACTAGCTTTCTGACGCTGGCTAGAATTGTACGTGCTGTGTCAGACAGACAACAGTGAAGTAGAACACTGACCTATATTGCTGAAATGTATTCCCCTATAGCTGCTCTTGTAAAGCAGCAGAAGGTGTGGAACCTATGCATATTGTGAAGTGTACAGCAGTACTGCCGAGCTGTGCTTACAGGTGGAGAATCACAGAGGGAACAGGTTCAGATACTGCTATGGTTCTTATGGTTCTGGTGTGACTTTTTGACCTGAAACTTATACACCAAACCACTCACTTCTTCAGTGGGGGTGGCAAGCGAAAGGGAGAGAAAGAAAAAAAAAAAGAGTCCAGATGAATATGCAGCAAAGTCTAAGTGCTGAATCTTGCAGAGATTTTCCACATGAAGTGGTAATACTACTCGAAAGACGAAGAGTGCTGGTCTGCAGTCTTTGATCAGACCCTAAATTAAAATTAAGTGAAACTCTATGTAGATTTTGAAATGTATTCCTCAGTGCTAATAAATTTCTAATAAGCTTGATATCAAGCTATATAAATCATACATGTAGTCTTGCTCTGTAATAGCACAAAACAAAGATTGAATGTAATTTTTATCACAGTGTTAAGGAAGAGATTGTTCTTTGTAAGCTCAGTTAGGCAGTTTGTTATGCATGAATTCATTATTCCAGCAGACTGGTTCTCACAACTGGGCAAATTCAATGGATTCAAGTGTCAGAATAAAATAGTCTCGCACCTAGTGCTTACAGAGATTTACAAAGCAACTGACATTTGCTATTTTTAAATCATTTCACAGTAGCCGAAGACTCAGAGAAAACTTGGGCTTAAAAAATAATGTCAAGGTAAAGTACATTTCCATCCCGCTAAAAGGCACCACTGTAAACTGGGAAGGGGAGCCTGCTCTACATCTGCTGAGTGACCACATTTTGTGTCTAAATATGTACCACTAAGCCCAGGAATTCCACAGCAGGGTGTGCTGTCTCTGCCTTGTTTTGCTGTATCAGAGGGGGATGAAAGCATCCTGCTGTTTGCTGTTGGCCTTCAGGGAGGTCTCGTTTCTCTATCCTGCGCATGGCTCTGCCGAGCATTGTATAACCCAGAAAGTGAGACAGTTATGAAGAAATGCCCTTTGCGAGGGGCAGCAGAGAAAGAAAGAACATCTACAGCATTAGCAGGGATAATGTTCAATCCCACTAGGCTAAGCTGATATTGTAGTTAAGGGATTAACCCAGGAAAGGATATTATTCCTTTAAAAATGGAGAAAGCAAAACCTAATTAAAGTAAGCTGGAAAGGACTGTCTTAGCTCTGGAAAGAGCTAGCAGTGAGGAAGTTCAGTACTGAAAGGTAAGTTCCTTAACTAAAATGAGTTGTTTAATTAACCAAAAATGTTTTAAAAAATACAGAATATATCCTTATGAAACTGTTTAGACTTTTCAATTCTCCCTCTTTTCTGATGGCAAATTTAATCCTTTCATTCTTTTTTTCATCATCAAAGCAGACCTCTGCCACACAAAGATGGCAGCTCCACTGAGAGAAACAACTTTATTTGATGAATGGAAATTCTGACAGAGTTACAGCATGTCTAAAATCTTCATTAAATATTTTTGTCCTCTACGTGCATTATCAGTTGAGTACAGGCATGTGTTTAGAAGAGCACGGATTGTTATCTAGTAAATCTTGTCTGCGTTTAGCTTTGTGGACCCATTTAAAAAATCACAGATCCTTTGTTTTCTGCACTATTCCCCTTGTCATTGGACTGTCTATAGCATGGTCACATCCAACAACGGAAACTAATTTCAAAGGACTCAGATGTGCTGTTTTGACACAGACCAGCATTAGAAGCAATTCAGCAGCAGCAGCAGCTACCCTCTTCTCGCTGTGAAACTGATGGCCCTGTGACTTCTTCCAACAAAGAAATAGGTGGGCATCAGCATACCATGTACAACATCTGTCAGAAAATAGGAGCTGCAGAGGCCGGGAGGAGGCATTTCTCCTTTTTAACAGCAGGATTAGCATCTTGCATTCTCCAGAAGGTTTATCAAGACATGCATGGGCTTTCCCAGTTGATAGACTAAAAAAAAACCTTGTCTTATTCCTGGCATTCACATCCCAGGCTCTGCATTAGGATGCTTCACATTACTTTCTCTGCTGCCGCTGTGAGGGAGATTTCCTCTAGCAGAGGAACAGGCAGAAAACAGAAAGATCATGTCATAGTCTTCTTCAGTTATATCCAAGCAGTTAATCATTGCTCATATTACCCTGCACCTCCCCTTGAATCTACATCCAGCACAGTATTTTCCAGAGTTATTTCTGGAATTCTGCATCATATACAAGTACTCACTGGTTTATATTTTAACAAACTTCAATATATTGTTCAGTATTGTTCAATATGAAAGGGGCCTTAAACTTGTGTAAAAAGGGCAATTGTGACATGAACTGTCACATTAGGGAAGAACATGCAGTAGTTTAATAGTTAAATATGTCAGATCTGAGGATGATGTTGCTAGATATTATCCTTCTTTTAAATAAAAATCCCTGGCCAGGAGGTCAGAAAATAATACATAATACTATTCATGTTCCTTTTTATTGATATACTTTTGAGAGTTACTTGAACCTGTCACATAGGGCTTCATCTGGTGCTCTTTGAAGTTAATGGAAATGATTGAATTGACTTAAGGCCATAGTTCAGGCCTATAATTGATCTAAATAAGGTTCTAATAAGCTATGTATATTAATATCTCTGCTTTACCTCCTCCAGTTGCTGGCACTACCATTGTACTGTATCTTGTCTTCAGCTAAATTCATAAAACTCTGGGAGAAATAACTATTTTCTTTGACAACAGAGCTACCTAGAAAATGCAAAAATGGAACACGAAATCTGAAAACAGAAGATTTCAGATAACTAAAAATTGGTGGGATGTTTTACAAGCTTGCCAACAAAAAGAAGAAAAATTAAAAATATTGGATATGAAAACCATGAACCTATAAATAAGGAATTCGTGGAGACTTCAACATATTTTTCTTTTTTGACCTGTCAAACAGTAAAGACAAATAATGTGAAACTAAATACCCTCACAATACCAAATTCCTTTTTACTGAAGATGATCTTCAAATGCTTTTGAATATTCTTAAATTTCTCATGTAATAAACTGTGACACATTATTGTTGATACAGTATTATACCTACATGTTTGTTGGCTTGGTTTTTTTTGTCAAGACTTCATAACAATGCCAAAGAAAGTAAGGTTTGTATGTAACTAATGGGATTATACGTCATTGCTCAGAATGAAGTTTTCTTGCTTCAGCTAACACTTTTGGGAAAAGGGATGGAAAGAAAAGTGTAAAATCTTAGATCTCTGCACAGACTGTGCTAAATCCTGAAACACTCTCATACGTATTCTCACTAATTAACAAGAAAATAATAAAATCAGCAGTTGTATAGCAGCAAGCATCTTGTGGGAAGCATAAGACTAGGACAGCCAGTTTTAGAAAAAGCAGGGCTTGTTTTAGCAAAAGAAGGGCTTGGAACATGCCTAGCCTGACAATATGATTGGATCTGTTATACAGGCACAGGAAATCTGTCACTTCCCAGAGAGCACTCTTTGTGCATGCACAGCACATGGAGCACTTCTAGAGGAACACGGGACCTGTGTCATCTGCGTAGCTGCTCTTCTACCAGCTTGTTGCTTGGCTGTAAGAAGGGCAACCCAGAAAACAGCAGCTGGTGCAGGATGTCAGGCTCAGTGCTCATTAAAGTGCAAAGCCTTTTAAAGTCTAGGTGTGGATATAAGAAAAGGTACATGGGAGAAAAGCTGCAAGAGAAGAAGGACATAATCATAAGTGCTTTAACTACTTTCTGCTTTCATCATGGCATAGATTTTTGTTGCATGATAATACTGATATAACAAAACCATACTTTTTCTGCAACTTCTCCATCTCTTAAGAATCTAAACAAGAAAGCAAATAACTTTGCCAAGTTTACAGCCACAGCCTTATCAACCAAAGCTTTTTAGATTACAGAATGTCAAAAAGAATATAAATAGACACTAATATGTAATATGTATTTTTAAAAACAAAGTGGAAAACAATAGTTACTTAATTAATGAAAGATCCAAGACTTGCATGGCTGTATGGAGCATCTGTTTTAATTAACATTAAACATTGTCTAATGCAGTCTGCTTTTTAGTTACCATCTGTCTATCTATTTATAAGATGTGAAAAATCTTGAAGGCCTTCGTGTATTGCAGGATGTGTTGCAGGCCACATTTCACCAATGACTGGACATGCAACTTGTATCACAGCAAAAAAGAGTTGAGGAAATTAGTATACACTCAGGGTTCATATTCAGCAGGCTTTTCTACATGAGCAGGTATCCTCAATGTTCTAGAGCCTTATGGACTTTAAAGGGTTTCTATGCACCAACAGGAATTACATGAAGTTGCCATCATTGTTTAAAATATCCAGACACCATTACAAAGCTGGATTTTTTTCTCATGTGTGAAAATGATGAAGTACTATCCTTCTGGCCCTCAAACAATGGCAACAGAAGTTAATTAATTAATTTTATAGAATCGTTTATGTTGAAAATACCTTGAAGATCATCAAGTCCAAATGTAAACCTAACACTGCCAAGTCCATCACTAAGCCATGTCCTTAAGCGGCACATCTACATGTCTTTCAAATATCTCCAGGGATGGTCACTCAACTTCCCTGTGCAGCCTGTTCCAATGCTTGACAACCCCCTTTGTGTGAAGAAATTTTCCTAATATCCAACGTAAACCTCCCCTGGCACAACATGAGGCTGTTTCCTCTTGTCTTATCACTTGTTATTTAGCAGAAGACTGACATCCACTTCACTACTATCTCCTTTCAGGTACTTGTAGAGGATGACAAGGTCTCCTCTGAGCCAAACTAAACAATCCCAGTTCCCTCAGCTGCTCCTCATAAGACCTGTGCTCCAGACCTTTCACCAGCTTCCTTCTCTGGACCTGCTCCAGCACCAAAATGTCCCTCTTGCAGTGAGGGGCCCAGAACTGAACACAGGATTCAAGGTACAGCCTCATTAGTGCCAAGTACAGGGGGATGATCGCTGCCCTGGCCCTGCTGGCTATGCTGTTTCTGATCTAGGCCAGGCTGCTGTTGGCCTTCTTGGCCACATGGGCACAAGCTGGCTCATGTTCAGCCAGCTGTCAACCAACACCCCCACATCCTTTTCTGCCAAGCAGCTTTCCAGCCACTCTTGCACAAGCATTGCACAGGTTTGTTGTGATCCAACAGCAAGATCCTTTACCTTGTTGAACCTCAAACAGTTGGTCCAGGCCCACTCATGGAGCCTGTCCAGATCCCTCTGCAGATCCATCCTCAAACAGATCAACTTGGTGTCATCTGCAAACTCACTGAGAGCACACTCAATACCTTCTTCCAGATCATTGATAAAGACACAGAACTAGCCCAATAAAGATAACAGAACTAGACCCAGTGCTGAGCCCTGAGGAACACCACTTGTGACCAATGGGTTTTCACTTCATTCACCACTCCTCCTTGGGCCCACCCATCCAGCTTTTTTTTTACCCAGTGAACAGCACACCCATCCAAGCCATGAGCAAACAGTTTCTCCAAGAGAATGCTGTGGAAGACAGTGTCAAAGGCTTTGCTGAAGTCCAAGTAAACAACATCCACAGCCTTTCCCTCAATTCCTTTCTCATGAAATACAGATCTGCTGGAAAAATTGCCAGACTTGATGCAAAAACTCAAAGTGATGGAGAGAACATCTGCACTGTTGAGTCATATACTTTATAGTAACAGATAACGTGTTATTACGGTCATGGTTATCTAGCAATATTTCATTTGAGAATAGAAAACAACTATTATTGCATAGGTTGTGCCAAAATTCACTTCCCTCTAGTTTAATTTGCTCAGATACACTTGTATTCAGAGTGTGCAGAAGAAGAGTGAATCTAATATTATAGTTTAAATTACTGTTTAATCATGTATCCTACACTGACTAGACAATAGACTGTTAGCTTAGTCATTCTCCTGCCTTATGGGATTAAAATCTTTGACTGCAAATAGTCAGAAGAGGAAACTGAGCTTGGATTTACACAACCAAGAAAAATAATCTGCTGGTTAGCATCTTCTGGATGTCTTTGTTGGTGGATGGGGTTTTTTGTTGTTTTTATTGAGGTTGTTTTGCTTTTAAATAGGAGGTGTTGCACAGCTTCCAAACTTATGAGAAAGTCTAAAAGGGGAAGAAATGGTGCTGAGAAAAGGCAGTAATTTCAGATGGTAAGGCAAACACAATCATTAGAGAGACAAAAAATACTTTCATTAAAGGCTACACCTACAATGAATAATTTGTCTTATACATTAGGGATACTTGGTAAAGGCATATCAGTGTCTAGGGTCATGTAATTATACTGTGTTTAGTTTCCCCTTTTAATGATTAATTTTGTTTGCAATTCTGGATAATGTTAGGGTATTCTTTCTCTAAGTGGTTATATCTGCATTCCTTCATCTTGGGAATCCTAAAAAAAAAAAAAAAGGATGAATTTCCTGACAAATTCTGCAACTGATGGTCTGCCTGTTGTTTGCTACCATAATGACAGTCATACCCTTGGTTCTGATATTTTAGAGAGATAAAATTTTTACTGCCTAATACTAAGTCTTCTGATGTAATGGGCTACAAAAATGAAAACGTCAATATGTATGGAGCTGTGGGGTGTAGAAAGGAAGTAGCAAGTTTTTTAACATCTAAAATAGACATCAAAATTGTTATGTACACTGATTCCAGAGGAAAGGAGAGACCGTAAAAGTAATTTAAAAGAAAGGTGTATGAGAGCTTGATGTTTTAATAACATTTGTTGGTGAGGCTCAAAACTGTTTGTCTTGCACACAGAGTAAAAATAGCTCAGGGTCTTGGAATACTTATTCTCTCAGTGCAGAAAAAACATTCTTTCTAAATTACAAAATTGAAAACTTTTTTTTTTTCCCTTCAGAACAAAAGGATTTACTTCCCAAGCCAATATAAATCCTGCATTGTATACAAGCAAAATCCAGTCTTCTTATGTTGCTCTTCCTTCAGATCCCCTGTTTTTCAAGGAAACATTGAACTACTGAAATTCCACTTAAGAGCTTCCAATTTCCTTAGGTGGCTGTCTCTTGGGGGTTATGCTGCATGGCCTTGAAGAATATATTCTATTCTTTGGAGTGTCCTTTCTATTGAAGAAAAGGTTACAAGTGCAAGGAGTGACAGTGAAGTTTTCCAGGTAATAAGCCTGAAACCTGAACTGCATAAGCCATCAGGATAGCTCATTGCCCACATCTGATTCAGAGCTTCGCCTCTGCTTTAGGAGTGTGGCCAAAGGTGGACATCAATGCCAGCTGTGCAGTGGTTTTCAGTTGTGCATGGTATAGAAACCTGTCACTTGGTAACCGAGACTGCCAAATTCATTTCACAGGTCAATGACCCTATATTGGAAGTCATTTCAAGACACTTTGGTTTACAATGGAGAAACTTCAGTTACCTGAAAGTGCATCACATATGCAGAAAAAAGTTAAAAGAATATTTTTATTAAGTTTACTAACCTGGGATACTTTTCCCTTTATCAGTTCCAGAAAGTTCATATTTGAGCAGATATTAACGTCAAACCACACAAAAAGGAAAAGGAGAAAGAGTTCCTGTGATCAGTTGCAATACCTGCTGCAGAGGTCCCAGTTATTTCAACAACTGTTACTTAGATGTAGTTGACAGAATAATTGACACCTTTTACCCTAGATATGAATAACGAACAAAAAAAAGAAAATTACTGGAAACTCAAAAATAGAACAGGTACAGCGGATAGGACAGTAAAACCCTCAATGTATAAGACATTTAACAGGTAAAAACAAGCCTGCTTGATGAGTATGTTTCCCTTTCAAAGTAATTTTATATCCTAAGCCTTGGTTGAGTTACAGACTTATGATCTGTATGGTATGTTTGGACCTTTCTGGGTTTTTAGTTTTAGGAATAGATTTTTCTACCAGATTAAATATAGTCTATTATCTCTGAATTATTATTTCCCATCCATACACACAGTATAAGATCAAAACATGCACTGTTTACTCAGAACAGAAGTTTTGGCCCCACAGTAATAATTTTTACACCTGCTTATGAAGCCCACCTGCAGCTTTTTAAAATGTATACTTAGATTTACTCCCAGCTGTTCCCATGGCTCCTGTGTTCTTTCTTGCTTGACTTTTTCATCTGAAGTTTAAGATCTAAACACCCACACTTACTGAGCAATCCACAAAAGTGAGAGTATCTCTTTGCAAGTAGTGATTTACTTTTGCTGTTATTGCTTCATTTGTGGTCTGTAGGAAATGACAACTGAATAAATGTCCAGAAAGATACTGGACAGCTCTTCCAAGCAGTTTATTAAATGCCATGGCATTCTCGGAGAAGAGACTGAGCAGTCTGCAATTCTAGTATTCAAAGCCAGCATTTTGTTGTTAAATTTAGTGAATCTTTACCCTGCTATAGATCACCTCAGAATCATGAATAAGGACCTGAAGAATTCAGCCAAATATCCACTTGACAAATCATAAGTGAGAAATGTGAATTTTCATTTCAAAGATAGAACTTGGTCCTGAAACACAGATATATTACTCAGAACTTGTATATTTGAGGAAAAGCATTACCCAAATAAATAATTTACCCAGCTCTTAAGCAATTTTTTTTGCAGCTGGCATAGCCAAGAAACCACTGTGCCATATAATGTGCTAGCTGGCAAAATCCAGCTCAGAGGGCTGGGAGCTTCAATCCATTTTGGATTGTAAAAAATCAGTGTGTTCATTTGTCATTTCAAACAGCCGTGCCTTTGTTCCTGAACAACATGCAAATCGATGTGCAGAACATCATGTTTCAAAACATAAAAATCCAATTGGTGTGGATGGTTCAAAATACTTGAAGTATTAATGCTCAGGTGCCATGCTCATAAATGTAGGACAGATCTTTGGAAAAAGGCAAAAATAAGTAACAGGAAACATCAAACAGCCTTTCATCCCTTATAGATCATGAACAACTGAAAGCTGTTACCACCTGATTAATGTTGGATAGGGTATAGCAATATCAGTACAATCTCCTAGCAAGAAAGACCAGATCCACAAAAAAGGATATATAGAATTATAGAATAGTTTAGGTTGGAAAAGACTTTGAAAATCAAGTCCAACCATTAACCTAACACTGCCAAGGCCACCACTAAACCATGTCAACAAGCACCACATATACATGTCACCTACATCTACATGGGCAAGGACACTTTCCACTAGACCAGGTTAGCTAAAGCCCCAGCCAAGCTGGCCTTGAACACTGAAGATCATCTGCCCCATTACCATCCCAGAACCAAAGTCAGGCTGACAGGTCTGTAATTCCTTGGATCCTCATTCTGGCCCTTCTTGCAGGTGGACACCACATTTGCTAACCTTCAGCCAGCTTGGACCTCCTCAGCCAGGACTCATGATAAATGATTGAAAGAGGCTTGGTGAGCACTTCTGCCAGCTCTCTCAGTAACACTGGGTGGATCCCATCTGGCTACACAGACTTGTGCGTGTCTGTGCGGTGTAGCAGGTCACTGACTATTTCCACTTGGACTATGGGGGGTTCATTCTTTCCCCCATCCCTGCCTTCCATCTCAAGGACTGGGTACTGGAGAACAGCTTGTCTTACTATGAAAAACTCAGGCACGTATGTCATTAAGTACCTAAGCCTTTTTCTTTGTCACTATGTTCCCCCCACTGATAAAGGATAAGATTCTTCTTAGCCCCCCTTTTGTTGTTACTGTATTTCTAGAAACATTTTTTGTTGTCTTGTATGGCAGTACTCAGATAAAGTTCTAGTTGGTCATTGGCCTTTCTAATTTCCCCCCTGCATAACCTCACGATATCCCTGTAGTCCTCCTGAGTTTGAGATGCCCGTTCCTTCTTCCAAAGGCCATAAACTCTCCTTTTTTTCCATAACTTCCAGCCAAAATTCTCTGTTCAGCCAAGCTGGCTGTCTTCACCAATGCTCATCTTTCAGCAGGTGGGACTACCTGCTCCTATGCCTTTATGATTTTCTTCTTGAAGCATGTCCAACTTCCCAAGGGACTCTTGGGAAGTCTCCTAAACAGTCCAAAGGTAAACCAATCTGAAAACCCAGGGCTCCTCCTCCTTCCTTCATGAAAAATCAAAAACTCTATCATTTCATGATTACTGCCCAAGACAGTCTCCAGCCATCACGTCATCCACTAGTCCTCCTTCATTCGCAAACAGCAGGTAAAGCAGGGCACCTTCCCTAGTTAGCTCACTTGAGGTATGTCCTGTCTGTGCACTAAAGTCCCACTTAGATCTAATGCTTGAAGATGAATTTCCAATTTGAAAATCTCTGTTCATCCATTGTCTACCCTGGAACAAGCTACAGTGCAGAGGTACCCCAGATTTTACATTTATTTTAATTGTTTTCAGTTCTGGGAAAAGCCAGAATTTTCCTGTTTGGAGCACTAAGATCATCATGTATAAAAGTTATCAGAAATTCCACCTATCTCATCTTTCCCTCTGTCTTCTTAAGGATTTAAATCTATGAGTGGGTCCAAACAAGTGCCTGTCCAACAAACATAGCAGTTTGTGCTGATTTCTGTCAGGGGGCGATAGAGCAGGACCCTCATCCGTTCAGTGTTTCGATGAGTGAGACTCCCAGCCAAAGTATTCATGACTAGAGGTTTATTTATTGAAAGGAATCAAATTTAAGTTCCTGTGCTCTCCAGAGCACACTTTTCCCAGTGCAGACAGACTTGTAATCCCTCCTGCTCACTTTGGTCCAAGAATTGCATGATATATATAGAGAGAGAGCTATTAAGCCAAAAAAATAAGGTGAACATGACTATGTAAGCTAGTAGAAGAGTCCATTTTTCTGAAAAGGAAGGGGCAAAATCATTGAGAGCAAGCGCTGCATTGCATCATGAAGTCTTCAGTTTCTTTCTTTATGTTCCTGCAATCCCCATTCATTCTTCTGCTGAGCCCAGAAGATATTGTGGGTTCTTTCATGGATCTAGGTCCATATGTTCATGCTCTAAAAAATGTTGAAAATGCACTGGGAGTCAGAGAACAAGTTGAAAAAAATACCTCGTAGAAAGGACTGCATTTGCTTCATTTACTGACTTTTCTGTTGGACCAGCAGCAGGACAGGGTAAGGACACTTGCATATATTACTGCCAATGTACGATATTGATTTTATGAATGAAAACAGCACTCAACCGGCTGGAACTCAGCTCATAGAGCTGTACTCCATCTAGCTTTCGAAAAGGACAAATCCAACCTGATATTGTAAACATTTAAATAATATTAAAAAATGGCATTGTCTATAAATATTTAAGTTTTGTTTGTAACCGGACTGGACAGAAGCTGAGATAATCACAAAGAACCATTCCTCACTGCTGAGTTCTTACAGCTCCTGGCAGAAATTTAGTTGTTCACCTTACACGTGCAGGGATTAAGTGGGTGCATAAGCATGGCTGTGTCCTCACACAGCCCAAGGATGAAAGATTTATTTCAAAACTGATAGAATTATCTACTGGACAAATATTAAAGATGATTTCCTGAGCATCTTAGTCCTGATTTCCAACTTCAATTTTATTTGAATGCTAGTTGTTCCTTCTTAAATTTGGTGACTTCAGAAATCACCTTTCTGGAGCTGCAACACATTTGAGTTCAAAAAGTTGCTACTTCACTGGAGTTTTGGAACATGCATTTGGAACAGCAGCACAATTCTTGTATATTTTCGATCTTATTAACGTCATCTGTATTCCTAGGAAGGAAATAGTTTAATGAATATTTATTTATAAAATATTTTATTTTACATAGAAAATAAATCAAGGCTATATTCTTATTACAGAAAATTCCCTTCCCGAGCTCACAAGTTTTTTAGACCATGGTCTTTCATCAGTTCAGTGTCCCAAACAGTCAAGGTTAGCAAGAAACTAAAGGTTCTCAAACGTGGACTCCAGTGGACCTAACAAAAAAAAAAAACCCACGTTAGAAAGCTGATGATCTCTCATCAGAAACATGACTTTTGAAGTGAAAGAATATTCCTTTTGTCTTTAGATTATCTCAGCTTAGTTCCACTGCCATAGTCTTACAGATGAAGACTATTGATTTTTTATGTGATTAGTGTGGAATTATCATCTCTAACCTCCCAGAGGAATAAACTGGCCTCTGGTGATTGTATGAATTTATTCTGGGGCTGGAAAACTAACAGCGTTAAAAACAAACAAACTTCATTCTACACATGCTATACCTATGTATAGCAAACCTTAACACATGGATAAATACCACTGCATATTTTAACTTTTAATGCTCCTTGCCTTACCTGGTATTGTTCATTATTGTTGGATAGTGGGCTAAAGCTGGATGTTAACCACTTCCATGCAAGCATATGATGATTGTCTAGATATTGCCTTGTAACGGCAATTGAAAACAATGGCTTCATTGGTAGATGCTGGCATAATTTTTAAGATACAAAGGCTGCTTTTGTGTCCTTAATGCAGCGCCTGACAAAGCTAGCTATTACCAATGGTCCTCTTTCTGCTAGATGCTAAGTTAGCTGCTCAAAGACACTGGGAAGAGTGAATCATAGGACTGATCTAAATATCACTGATATACTGCTGTCACAGCTGCCTATACTCACAAACCTTGCTACTTGTGACATATATACCTTAAATTCTGAGGAAGCTTTAATGGTAGTAGACCAGTCAACCAGTACTGCAGACCTCAAAGAGGTTTCTCAGAAACAAAGGAATGTGTGATTTCACTTCTGCTGGAGTTTTCCTTGTATTTCATGAATTTTCAAGCATTTCAAGTTCTTTGCCCATTACCAAGTTCAGGCACAGTGTATCAAACATACTGCTAAGCCATTTTAAGTCAAACAAAGGAAACTTAGAGCAGTGATGGAATCAGCTTACCATATTTTTTTCCCTCTGCCTTCAAAAAGAACTTATTACTACATGATGAAAAGCAGTTTCAGTGACTGTCAAGTATTTCCTTTAGCAAAGCTCACCTACCACTTCTCCAAATAGCATCTACTTCTTATTCCCTAGCAGGCAAATAAAATATATATTTGACTGATGGAACCTACCCTATAGCTCCTAGACTTCACCAGGTGGCGTTGGCTGAGACTTAAGTAGAGAAAACTGGATTTAACCCCTAGGCACATCTCTGCTGCCATGAAAGTAGCTAGTTCCATCCAAGTATGAATATTCATATCCAAAAAATAAATGGAAATTTCTTCTCAGCATATGTCAATTCGGTGTTTTCTGACTATCTGGCACAATCTTAATGATATCCAGGAAAAGGTATTTTATAGCCCTAGATTCTGGATAACAAAATTCCACTGTAAGTGGAAAATTTACCATAAATTTACATTAGCATAGCCTTCATTCACATAGAACTGCAGACGAGTGCAAAGTGTTGCTGCTTTTTTCCAATATATCCAGCCACGTTTTCAAAACTGAACAAATACTGACTAATGAGTTAATATTGTAATCAAGTCAAGAAAGATACAGAAACAAAAGAATACTTTTGTGTAACACTTCTCAAATATCATTGCAAAAGTAATTGTCATTATCCTGATCTAAAAAGAAGATAATTAGGAACACTTAAACTGAATTTACTGGTAAGGAAACCATTTTCCCTATTTTCTTAAGATTGATGTATCTGGTATCTAAAAATTATAAGGCTTGACTGACACTTCTGCAGTTTTCATAACATTCCTCTCCTGAGCAGATTCCTCAGACCGAAATTTAATGTATCATCCAATTTATGTGCCCATTTTAGGCCTTACTTCATTGAAAATATAAGATTATGAAGCCAGTGTAAACTCCTACGTTCCTTATACTGTAAACAGAAAGAAGCAAGTCTCCTACGAGACTTTCAGAGGGACACTTAGTGCACCAAAATTTGTCCCTTGGTCTTCCTTTAACAGTCAGGACTTGCACAGGACAAGCTGATACCTTTGTTTTCTGATGGAGTCTATGAGAAAGATTATGCATCTGCATTTGATTCATATCCATTCTACATAGATATCTTCTGAGGCAATTGCAGAAGTTAACAAAGTTAGTTGTAAAGGACTACAGTCCAACCAAACCCACTATAGTTTGGTGGATATGACCTCTCCCTCACCCTCCCTTGCTGCCAGCTAAAGAGATAAGTTTATGTTGCAGCCTTTCCTTCACTAGAAGCATTTACACTGCCTCCTTCCTCTACTTAGGGGTCAATTTTAATGCTAATATCTCTGGGAGTTTCCTCCTCCAGCCAAATTCAGCTTCAAGCAGCCAGTGAGTTCAATAATTACTAGTGGAAAAGCAGGCACTCCCACAGAACAAAAATGGGCCTTAGTAAAGCAAATAGAATCTGAAAGACAGGGTAGTGCCTCAGCCTCCTGAAAAAGGCTTTGGAAAATATATTTCAGTTGAGCAACAGTTGCTGAACTCACTAGAGGGCAACAGAATATTCTGTGGCCTCTAATATGAAAGAAATTAGTCTACACCACCTGCAGTCATATCCAGCTTTAAAATCTATGACTGTGAAGTCATAGATCAATTCCCTTGACACCCGCAGCTGTTGCACACTCACTTGTCCTCTCCTCTCTGATGTTACTATTTTCCAGAATAATGAGTCAAGTTCAAATTCCTGCTTAAAAATGTTTTATTCTTCTGGATCTAAAAAAAAGATTAAACTGTAGTCTTGAAATAGTGCCCAACAATTTCATTCCACCGGTGCAGTGAATTTTCTACCATTATAAAAAGTTCATCTCTGCTAGAGATGCCTTCTGTGGGACTACAGAAGGAGCTTTCTCCAGAGATTAATGACAGTATCACACCTGATTATTTTCTGCTGTAATTGCCAGGTGTGTTCCTTTGACAGTAATTTTCAATATAAATTCCTTATAATATTTTCATTAAAATTAAAAGACAGAATATAGATAAAAAAAACATAAGAACCAATGTTAACTGAAACAAAAACTGCACACTGCACACAGGGAGCAGAAGATAAGCAATAAGGCACAATTGAGGTGTTAGTCACTTTGCTTAACACTTTGGAAGTAATTCAGAGAGTTTGGTGGGGAAACTTACTGTGAAAAAATATATATAGAATGTAATGTAAGATCATGTCTTGGATTTAAAAGTATCAGAGAGGAATTTCTTTTCACAAACTCAATGAGATATAGAATTACATGACCAAGATTCTCATAAAAGCACTTGGGCAATGCCCATGAACCTCTGGTCCTGTAAACAAACAGAGGAATTATGGTGTGTAAACTATGAGAATGGCCAATGAAAGGGAGAGTGAGAAATCCACTGAGAAGGCAGTTAAGCTAGCCCACACGGGAAGAGTTGGGTGTGGTCATAAATCAGTAACATCAGTAGAACCTGAAGAATAAGTCAGATGGACAGGCACTAGTAGCTCAATTCAGCTGCAAACACTTGGGCATCATGAACACCTTTGAATGTCCTAGGGGGGATGTTAGTCAATGCTAACCTTGTTGTCCACTGGTTAAATGGAGCTCAAATATCCAGTGATTATAATGATGGCTTAGCCACATAGTTCTTTAGGTTAACTGTACAAAAGCATCTATATTTAGCTGTCTTAATCTTAAGAGGAAAAGGTAACTGTCCCTTTCCTTGGATTTTCCTTTACAAATTAAGAGACGAGGGGAAAATGGTACACACTGGTGTACTAGTATTCAAAGAACTGACAATCTTCCATATGGTTTATTCTTGGTACATTATGCAGATCATGAACTAAAGCTTCTGGTAAGCTAATGATACAATTTGAAGCTTTTATCTTCGAACAGAAGCTTATACTATGTCTGTTCTTGAGGTCTGAGGTTATTGCACTGAAAATAATGAAATAACATTTCAGTTATAATCAGACCATTTATGCAAATTGTCAAGCACCAGAATATATAGTAGCTCCTTTTTGGGAAGAAAAAAAAAAAAAAAAAAGGAAACTTTCTATTGATACAGTCAGAAAGAATGGAAAATTAAATTACTGGAACTACAGAGGAGAACCCTCAGTTTTAGTAGACTTGTGCCACATTACACAAAAAAAAATATAAATATTACGGAAAACCTATGATCTTCATGTTTTACTTGGAGCCCCAAAGTCTTTCAAAGCCCCTGATGAGTTCAGCATCACAACGATTATATTCAATCACAAAAAAAAAAAAAAAAAGAAAACCTGAAACCCAAAAATTACCTCTCAGAAATATCTAATTTGCAGTTCTCTAATGAAATCCCAATCAGTGATGTTAAATAACCTGCTATGCTAAAAATGCACTTTGTTCTTGATGATTGTCTTGGACTTCTGAAATCCAACACAAGGCACCTTTGGAGTCTGGACTCGACTCTGAAGATCTTAGTCAGTCTGTCAATTTCTAGGATCTGAGACAGATACTGAAATTACTTGGAATGGTATTGCAATAAAACTCTCAGGTAAGCATATCCAAAATAACTTTCTTTCTTTTCAGTTTGCATAGGTTCACTCTTTACTTTAAACAGAAGTAAGATTATATAAGGTAAAACTGCCTCAGAATATCTCATTTTATGTATTCTTGTAATATATGGAAAATACAGTTTCTGTGATATTCTTGCACTTTACAGATAATATAGTCTTCTGCAGATAGTACAGTATCATTACAGTATGATATGATGTAGTAACATGACAGATAATATATATGGTATCATAACATATATCCCCATGCAGATGACGATCTGCATTCTGCCATATATTTTTTTGAAAATCACTATCAGCAGTTTTAAGGTTAGAATTCAAACAAGAACAGTTTCTGGGGACACCAGTAATTCCACCATGCTACACACAAGTCAGTAATGCAGTGGAAGGGTGCCTGCAGCTTCCATCAGTACAAAATACTGGGTAAAATCAATTCACATTTCTGAAAAAATATATTCATGCTTAAAGGTCTTCAAGTGCAACTGATCCCTATTTATGTAGAGAATGAAAGATCAGCAGCCAAAGATTCTATTTTCTGCTTTGGATTACCCCAACATAACTACTTACCAGAAACAAATCTTATTGCTGTGGGTCCTTTATTTCTCAGAGAAACCAACTGCCTCAGAAACTAGAGCTCTGGAGGCCAAAGGCTGTAGCACTTACTACAGAAAGACAGAGTTATGCTGTATTCTTTATACTAAAGAGTATATAAAATAATAAAACAAAGAAACAGTATTGGGAATAGTGACCAAGTTCAGTTCTCTTTCTCTGAGGTGACCAGGACTCTAGAGATTGAGATGATAAGTAAAGGTTCAACAATTGCTGCCTCAGAGCATTACACTAGAGTAAGACTCTACAGGGACACAGAAACCAGAGACTCATGAAGAAGAATGACTAGGACATGCTCTGTTTGGTGAAAGTGAAATACACGTAGTAAAAAAACAGAAAGTAAGCATTCAATTCAGGTTGACATGTAACTGGAGATTAAGAGATTTCAAAACATTTTTTGGAACTGTTGTTTTAGCTGCTTTCTGACTGCTAGCATAAGTTCCCCTTTTTCACAGCAACAGGCTGAGGTACAGTATTTAAAAAGGGACATGTTTCTTATGAGCAAATTCATAAACAGGGACTTTTTGCAGTCACTTTCTCAAGCAGGCAAGAGACAGCACTTTTGACAGCTATAGGATTCCATGTGATGGAGATCAGGTAACATCAGCCTTACACATCTGCTATTTTCCTCAGTGTTTGTGGACAGCTTTCTGTTATTCATGGAACTGCTCAAGCATTCAGCATATGCAGTAGAGTTCCAGTGATTTAGAACCATCTGCTTAAGATTTTATTTTGACAAGCTGTTCTGCTGCTGGAGTTCTTATAGGGCTGTTCAGGCTTTTACCAAATGACTATTAAGAGTCACTAACCACATTTGCAAGATATTTGTGTTTATTTCTTAATAAGGGTCATGCTGATTAATATGACCAAGTGATGGGAAAAAACCTCCGAAGGGCTCAAAGTAGTATAGTTTAACTGCTTCTCAGCTGTTATTTGGTTTAATGAGTGTTTTTTCAAATAGTTTACATAATAGCCTTTTATCTTGTACCACACCAAATCCTGTAGTATTTTATTTAATTTGATTTACTAGTTTCATTCCATTTTGATTAAATTTGCTTTCAGCTCTGTTAAAATTTTTAACTGCTTGGTTTTCAACCTGTTTCCATGCATTTATCTACTTGCATGGCTAATATATGTATACTGTTTTATTTCAAAGGTTCTCTGTGCTGACTTACATTGAAATTACATTGACATTGCTAGCCAAATAATACCCAGGAATTGCTCATTGAGCCACTTAGGTCAGATTGCTTCATTTACAGCAGTCTCCTTCAGGTAGTTCTAGGGTCATTTTCAGGCAGAGTACCCATCTATGAAGTCATCTCTTCACCAACCCTCTTCAGTCACCCAAACCTCATTTTCTTTCAACATTTGTCTGTCCTAGGACACTCTTAGTACTTATAACATTCATCCATTCTCTGTTGAAGTAATCAGGTTGTTTTCCTTGTCATAACAAACCCAAGTACTCTTCTACCTGCTGGAGGAGATCTGCCACATCATTTCAGATACTTTTACCCAGTACAAGGAAGAAAAATATTGCCATTTCAAAACTGCATGACAGGGTTAAATTCTGTCAGGTTATCCCCTGTTTTTCTTTGCCAGTGCTTCTCATTTGACAAATAGATTCATAGCCTTTATATGCAGACCATTATGATCACATAGTCTACAGTGTATATAATTTTCTCAGATACTGAGTCGAAGCATGTTTTCCAGAAAGATATCTAATCTCATTTTACAGCCAGAGTGCATCTATTGCCTTTCCTGATAAATTGCTAATTACATTTACTGTCTGTGTTTCAGGGCTGAATATGCATATATTGCTATGCTTGTGTCTGTACGACTGAAATTTTTTGGTTTTCCTATGATCAAATTTGATTTCAAAGTAGAAGTAAGTATCTCCATGTAGCAACCAAATCACCTTTCAGCCTCCACTTTGATTAGTTGTATAAATTGAGTCCCTAAAGGCTCTGTTTATAACAGTTGTTTTTTAGCACATATGTTGCTTTTTCTAACATCGTTTAGATGCAGTCAACAAGGATAGTCCCAGTAGTATAGTAATAGTCTCACTAATTGTGTTTGCAGTGACATATTCTTACTCTATATCCCCTTTTTCTGCATTAGGACACTTATATGCTATGACTCCAGTGCGCTTTCTGAATGACTGTTTTCCAAAATAGCATTCCCATGCTTTATCTAGAACATTCACTCCTTGTTCCCCAGATGAATTACCTTATCTACAGATGTTTGAAAACAAGCTTGTTTGGAGAGTAACCATTTAACTGAAAAAATCAGATCACTTCATAATGGTAACTGCTTCTGTCATTTATTTTCATATTTATCATTGTGTCAGTTGTAAACTCAGTCAAGATTTTATATCAGTGTCTACATTCTTGACAAAAACATTGAATAGCACTTGGCACAATACGAATCCCTTGAGATACGTGCCCACAAACTGATGAATTTCTATTAACAACTATGCTTGGGAAAGCCTATCTTAGTCTCTCTTATTTTCATATAATGCAGATTTTTAATCAAGCATCTAGTGTAACTAGGTCAAATATTCTGACAAAATTCAGACATACAGTCCTGTCCTGCGCTGTCTTCCTTGTCAGTGGTTTAAACAACAACAAGAAGAAGATAAATATGTCCATGCAATGCACTTTCTTTTTATTCATCTAAATGAGCTAGAACTAGATAGTGGGCAGGGAGGAGGTGGGTAAGGGGGGAGGGGGAGACTGGTAAGATCTGTGAGTGGTTTAAAGACCTGAAGAATGAGTTATGATTAGGCAAGGCCAGCTACAGAATGTAATCAAGATAGTATGGTGAAGTGGTCTATTAAAACAAGCTAATCTGAATGCTATCAAATGAAAATATAGCATTGTGCAACACAGGGAAACTTGTTGATTGGAAGAATATGAAAGTCTCTGGATGCATTAAAAAGGGGACAATTAGCAGTTTTTACAATTAGCAATTTTGTAGCGTTTCTATTTCAAAGAGCCTAGACCCTTTTATAGTTGTCACTTTTCTCCATTGCTCTGTCTTTTCATCTTCAGACAGCCCAGAATCAAGCCTGGGCTACTAGAAGATAATGAAGAACCAAAGAAGGTTCTAATGTTGACACGGCTCCCATATAGTCCCTGCATGTCAACTCTAATGTTACTAAATATCTTCCCCAGATTTAAATGTTTAAACATGTGACTTTGTGTTGCTACAATTTGGATCACTGATTTATTTCTAATTCATTGAGAGATCATTCTCAATGTTATACAGGAAGTCACTTGCAACACTGCCAAAATCACATAATCTCCTGAATTAAGATGTATGGCTACTGGAAATCTCCTAGAACAAATTTTCTGTATGCAGGTGATCTCATGGACCAATGCATTAAGGGGAACTAAATTCTTTTGCATTTCACGGTAAATGTGAGAAATATATAGATAATTTTACATTTCCTTTTTGGTCTTCTTGCGCTTTCACAAATTGAATAAATGTATGTGTAGGCTTTAAATTTCCCAATTTCTTTTCCATTCCATATGCTTATGCTCATTAATGTAATAATTCTGTTTTTAAAGTGCTTTTGACATTCTCCTTTTTATAATTTTCAGCCAGTTCTTTTTAAAAAAGACAGACTATAGCCATATAAAAGTCTGATTCCCTGTTAATTTAGTTTACAATAGAGTTATATTCAATTGACAAGGTACTCCCTCCTTAAGGCTATTTAACTGGTTGGGACTTTTTCTATGATTGTGACTGCGTTTTCCTTAAAACTGGTCCTGACTCTATTGAAACAGTTTCTTCAAACAATATTTTCTTTGAAAACCAGTCAGAAAGAGCTTGACTTGATAATGCTTGTTAAGTGCCTCAAGATTTTCTTTCATCATTCAACTCCAGTAATACATGAATATGTTTTTTCTATCATTTTCATTACTAATATTCATTAGGATTTCATTTTATAACCAGTACAAAAACAAGCATGTAATTAAAAAAATAATTATAAATTATCCATTTTCTCCTGCATGACAGTCTTATACTTCAAGCAAAAAAAGTGTAAAAAATAAATCTCCTCAAGGTACAGAGGTCAGTTTTGCCAGTACAGCAATTCCTTTCACTTAAACTGCTACCTAAAGGCTTATGGGGAGGTGCAGCTAGTGTTGTACTATTCATTTCATTCTAAGATGTGTTGTTAGCAGCTCAGAAGCATAAAGGCTGACTGTTAAGTAAAGAAAATACTCAGGCCTGAATTCATCCCACCTAATTTGTTTACAACAACATTGTTCTAAGGATTTTTAATCTGCGTAGTCATGTGCTGGGATTAAAAAAAAACAAACACACACACAGACACAAAAACACCCCCCTCGCATCACTTTCAGGGCATGATTAATTTTATCCTAGCAGTAATACGACAAGTTGCTGATGATCTAGATTTATTTAGGGTTTATAAAAATGAAAGCTGACCATGAACACCCAAAGAAGAGCTTCATACTTCTAAGGCTAAAATTCCTCTCATCAGACATAAATATCCACGATGCAAACATGTCTGAGTCAGTCCACTTTGCAGTCAGTGGAAAGAAATAAGCACCTCAAGGACATAAACCCTTATCTCCTTAGGGAGGTAGGTAAAACTAGTCTGATGAATTTCTACAGGTGACTAAAATAAACATGAGACAAATCCTACCCCACCTACTCTATAGGCCATATAGACCTATCTTTGAAAAGCTGCAGCTGTGCCTGTAACATCTGTAGAATTTTCTGCTGTAAATTGGCAGGGATTTATCATAATCAACAATAAACAAAACCAGCATTCAGATTGCACTTCCATACTGGAATTCAGCCTGTCTCAGTGCAATTATTCATGTAAGCAGAGACCATTGTAATTGCCACCTTTTAAATAAAAAGTATAGAAGGACATATGCAGTCTTCATGCTTTTTATCATCCACAGAAAGGAAAAAAATTATATATTCCAGGTTAGAATCTTTTCAGTAGCTGCTCTCCAAGGAGGATTTTGCTTGTTATTTGACATTACTTCTTCAGGTGATAGAACATTTCAGTGTACTATTTCCTATTCCCCAAACACTAAATAGAAATTAGCATTCATTCTCTATTTTTACATTGCTTTGTGCTTTTTTTAACTGAGTCTTAAAAAAAAAAATAAAAATATTTCAGCTCACACACACCATTTAATTCCTACTTATACATAGCTCTTTAATGCCTGATTCATTCTGATGCTTCCTTGTTCAGTTGCTATCTGGCTTTTCGGCAGGACTAAGGACAGGACTTAGTCCAATGCTTATTACATTTTTCTTCTACCAAATGCAACAACTAGGTAATGCACAGGTAAAAGTTTGGATTTTTTCCCCATGTATTTACTGAATCTACTACAAGCACAATGGACTTTATGCTGCTGAGCGACTTGCTCAGCATCTCAACTACTTTAGTCCCTAGAATGGTGCTTAAATGGTGAAGAAAGACAAAAAGAAAAAGAAAAAAAATAAAAAGAGTGATCTTCCTATCTTTCTGAATGACTGGTTATGTTTCAAACCTCTATGTTATCTTCAAATAGCATGACAACTCTGAAGGAATATATTAAGCTCTATAGTCTAGACTCTGATACATGAATGCAGCTCCCTCTAATATCAAAGTGAGCTATGGTGCTGAGTCAGAATAAGGTCTTTTTTTTAAATCTGGTCTTTTTTTACTACTACTACTACTATTATTATTATTATTATTATTATTATTATTATTATTATTATTATTATGGAAGATCAGATAATTTTAACATCCTCCAGTTCTAGCATCTACTGAACATATTTTATAATGAAATAACAAATTCAGTTCATTCACAGATAAATCAATACTAGATATTTATACTTGGAAAAGACTGTGTAACCCTTTTATGACTAAAAAAAGTGTTCCTGCTAGTGGAGGAAAAAAAGAAAAAAGATTAAGAGCCAGCTAAAGCTAGCAAGAGCTAAGAAAAGAACTAATCAGCTTCCAGCTTGGCATTTCAACACTCGGTGCCAATATGCAAAATCTACAGTCCTGAAATAAACTCAAACAAATGCATCTTGCTTAAATTGCAGTTCAGTTTGCTTAGGGTAATAAAGATTTCCAGCTAAATATATCTTTTTGTGGATAACAGCAGCAATAATGATTCACGTGTTAAAATGTACTACAATAAATAGTTGAGTTTTCAACAGTGGTTTTTCTCTCAAAAGACAGAGATTAAACAAACATTCTTTGTGACCAGTTTCTGGGCAAGCTTTACCCTGCCTCAAGATCCACATTATCACGAATGGACTGAACAACTTTCCCTATCCCCAGGGAGGTGCCCAGTGCCTGGGGCTGGGGCTGACCTGCTGCCCCAACAGCTGCCCAGCTTCTGGCAACCAGGGAGTTACTGGCTCCCACTAGGCATTGCTATCCTCTTTGTTAGACCTAAATCTCCTTCTTTTGCTGAAAACTGCTGAGAGATCTTTATGCTACTCAGGCACTTGCACCCTGAAGCCTCCCCTTGTCTCTGACCTTGTTTGGCCCCTTTGCTCTTACTTCATTGCTGCCTTGTGATACATCTGACTTTGCAGTCTCCAACCACTGACTATTCTACTTCCAAAAGAGAGTTAAATGCCTGGCACTTAAAGTGCTAATTGCCTGGTAATGAAACCTTTAATCATCAGGTGATTAAAATTTTAATCACTAAAACGCCTGTGGAAATCCACTACATAATGTTGAAGATTAATTTCCAAGTTTTTTTAATGTATGCTTCCAGTGCAAATTGCCTTATGTTGTAGAGATGAACAGTGCAGTATGTGAAACGTGAAGTTCTTCAATAACTCCTGTGCTGAGAAAAAGGTTGCAAAGAATTGAAAGATACAGCTGTAAATGTAAAATATATTTAATGTTAGATGAATTATTTTGAGAAAGGGATTTTTTTTAATCTGTTTCCAAGTCACTAGGAAACTATATATTCCTACATTAACCTCCTAGCAACTAAACACAGATTCATGAAATCTGTTTTTTCCAATCAAATGGTAGAAGAGATTTTAAAATCCAGCTTTAAAAGATATGCAGAAGGGACTTTAACTGTTCTGCCATATTGAATAAGAAGCAGTAGTTATTGTGTACACAAATCTTTTCATCATAAAATTTTGCAACGAAGTTTAGCACATGGATTCCAAATTAACGTGCTAGACAGTAATGACACTACTAGTTCAATGAGCCACGAATGAAGAAGGATTTACCATACAGAATAAGCCATCTGCTACAATCTACTTTCAAAAAAGTCTATATTTGAAAAGTTCCCTAAACTCAGAGAGGTCTGTATACACCAGTTCTTGGCATTTCATAGCTACCCATTAGCTGGTGTAAAGGAGCAGGAAATACACTGACTGATGAAACAGATTTACAAAGCGGTGTTTAGGAACAAGACAGGTATCTCTGAGGACTTTCAACATTCTTCCACAAAAGCATTTGATGATGCATTAAGCATTTGGGGTTATATTTACTACTAGAAAGAAAATATAACACATTCAACAGAATGGCAATGTCTGGTGCTGGATAACCACAGCTGGTACAAGGTAAAGAAGAAGCTAGTCTGCATTTCTAAATCTCTCCAAATTAGCTTTCCTGAAACTGAATTTCTTGCATTCCCCTATTTCATTGTTTGGTGGTTTTCGTTTATTTTTCCAGGCTCACAGACTGCTGTTTCTAATGTTTGCCTTTTGTATTTTTAGCAAAAACAAGTGCTTCATGTCCTCTCTGTTGCCATGCTATAGCTCCCTGGGATTCCAAGCATATAAGGCAGTTCAGCTGCTGTAAGTCCTATTAAGCATGATACAATTCAGGGTGAATACAAAGGCATGTAAGGGAGATATTGGTTTTGCAGGCTCACAAATATTTTTAATGTATCAGCATACAGCTGTATTGTTTAGAGCATTTTCAGTGTTTCAGATGAAGAGCATGATGATAATTCTTTACCTCTGTGGAACCTCATAAGTATCAGGAAATAGAAAGGAAGTAATGGAGCTGAAAAGAACAGTTTGCTATGGTCAATGGGCAGCTTTGTAGAGACAGATAGTCAAGACCTACAAAGCACAGCCTCACACATAACTCAAAATAACTGTATAGATTTGCCTGAAACTAAATCTGGAAAGCAATTAGAAAGACATACTTTTCATCTGTAAGAAAAAGAACAGTTTTAAAAGCAGAAGAATGAGTTACATGTGAATTTATACTGCAATTTAGTATATTCATAGCCCTCAAAATGAATTTTACAATATCATGCTTTAAATGGGAAGGGGGAAAACTCTCAAATACAAGCAAAAAATGTTTTTTTCATTTGTAATAGCCTTGTATTAAAGGTAATATATGTACTGCTGACTAATTTACAACTGGTTTTATATTTGCCTATACATTATCTTCATATTATCAGTGGTTTATCAGTGATTGGAGACATCTCCTGAGTGAAAGATATTATATAAACTAAATTCCATTCTATTCTGGTCCACTTGTAAAGGTCAGCTCAGCAATGAATCAATGCAGTACTAGAAGGGGGCAGCTCTCTTGAGACTGGAGATATCAAAAGGGCTGTCAAAGTGTGGTGTTTTGCAAAATCAATTCACTACAAGAGACATGTTATGCCAAATTCAAACCTCCTAAGCTAAAATGGCCTTATTACATTGATATCAAGGGAGCTGAACTGCTTACATCAGATCAGACAACAGCTGTCTGGGATACAAATTTCTCCAAATAAATGGAGTTACACCAAGGATCAGTCTGGCCAAGTTGCTTAGAATTTTACATTACTTGCCTGGTTGGTTGTGTCACAACTGCTGAGAGCTGTCGGCTGAAATACCATAGGACCTCACTCTTTGTGGGGCTGGTTGTAGAATTTTCATCTGCAGGATCTACATTATTTTCTTTTATAGTAATCCCTGGAGTCAAGGTCCTTGAAGAATAGGCCAGCATTTTAAATTGTTGTCTCACTTATGATCTGTTTACTTTTGCTAGATTAGGTACAAAGCAATAGGCTGACAAATCAGGACAAATAGCTCCTTTGTGGAGAAACACCATTTAAAAAGATAATATTACATGATCCTTCTATAAAACAATATGTGTTGTGGGTTAAGGGCTTACTAAGATACAGCATTTAGCATCTGGTTCCTTGAAGCACTAGTCATGAAAAGTGTATCTGGTACTTGAGGCCAATGCTGCTATAAAATGCTTTACTCCTGCCTTTTTATTTTTATCAAATGTGTTCAGTTTGCTTGTGAGGCCAAATTCTACTAACTATGCAGCTATATAATACTGTTCTAACTCTGCAGCTAACACCATAGTTCCCCTCTTTTCAATTTATTACAGTATTTCCCATATACCTTTTCTGGATTCTGATGTCTCAGTACGTATGCAGAATGTACATATGACCTGCTATTTCTAAAACACTTAAAAATACTACATACAGACATTATTAGAGTAACTCCCTTCATCCTCTACAACCACCCTTCTAAAGAGTTTTTCACTACATTTCATATTATACTCTATTTTTGTAATGGCATAGCTGTATCCTTGGCTCATTTCTGGTTTTGCTTATATCAAGGACTGGAGTGGTATTTTGTATGTCTACCTTTTTCAGCTCCAAATTTTTGCTGCACATCTCAAATATTTCTGGTTTTCATCTGCTTTAACATGCCCTTGATTCTCCTACCACTTATTTGGTGCTTTGACCTAAATTCTGTTTAAGCCCTTCACTGTTTGAGAGAAGAATTGTTTGCGGGTTCTTTTTTCTCATCACATAACTGTCACAGATTTATCCAGGAGCATGTGTATATCAGTGTTTGTGAATTAATTTCATTTGTTCAGGAATTTCAAATTTAAACATAACATTATGGGCTTTTTTCTGAAATCATGGCATTCTTTTTTCCTTCATCATTTTTATCTCCTTTGCTCTTCACACTGCTTTTGATTGTTCCTCCTGAGGCTCTTGTTTATTAGTGCCAGCTATATTATCTTGATTTTAATCACATTGCAATCACAAAAAGTCATAGTTCCTGATTTGTGACAGAACCAGTGTCTCCTGTCAGTGATTTCATTCCTCTTTCTGGATGCATACTTCCTTCTGCTTTATGGGCATTTACAAAATTCAGGGCAATCAGACCTTTTACCAGCCAGACTTCAAGCTGCAAATACTTAATCTAACTTTAATAGTTGAAGTGTGTGTGTAGGGGGTGACTGAAATGACTTTGTTTTCCAATCCATCACTACCTTAGTTACTCAGTAAGGCTCTTAAAGAACTACCATACTGTCACCTGAGGGAAAGCTAGGTCAATACACAGGTTTACAAAACATGCAACCTGAGAATATTAAGTCTATTTAGTAGTTCATGATTTTTCAGAGAAAAATAAAGTTTGAAAAGAAATGGTTTATTATCCTGCAGGTACAAATGAACACCAGTTACAATTAGGAGTTCAACAGAACCGATATTGTCAAAAAAAGTCTAATTCTTACTTCTTCATCATTTCTCAGAAGTATGAGCAAAAGCCATAAAAAAGGCTGGTTTGATTACCAACATGAATTTAGCAGCAGCTACTTACGAAGAATAAAGAACAAATGGATGCGCAAATCACCTTCCATTTCTGTCCCAATCAAATAATCAGACTGAACATATGCTTAAATAATTGAAAGGATCTGATGCTTTTGTGCATGATACTACCATTCTAGTGTCATCTGAAGTAATAAACTATAATCAACTGGATAGACATAAAAGAGTGGCTAGAATACTGTCCTTATTCTAGAAAAAAAGGCAAGGATATTCTTATTTGAAATGTTTCCTTATTTCTCTGAACAAGCTATTCTGCTTCACAGTAGTCAGTTCTGCAATGGCAATCATAAAACGTAAGTGCAAATAGATATCACAGTTATATGTTGTCATAAGTATAGGAGATAATATAGGGAATATGAGGTATCACAACTGCTTTTTAAATGAAATGTTATACTGTAGCAAAGGTTATTTTCTTTTTCAACTTCACCACGCATTTCTGGCTATTATGCATCTGTCAATCAACTTAATGATTATGGATCAGGAAACTGAATGTACTAGAAAGAAAAAAACAAAACTCCATGTCCTTAAAAGGAAAGAAGCTGTGACATATAAAGAAGAGTTTCCTGCTTCTGAGGGAAGGGGAAGAAATAGCACATTCACCTCTAAGCCTATTGAAAATTTAAATGGCAGAAAAAGAAACTGTAGTTTCTGTAGAGAAATATGTGTGATGCAGCAGCCATTCAGAAGCAGGGCAGAGCAATTTGATGGTGATCTGCGGATGTGCTGGGAGCTTTTGGGCCACTGAGCATACTGCCAGATGCTTATGAAAATTGCCAGGCATTTTCCTCATACCTGTGGGTATCTTCTCTTATGATCTGTCGGTACCAACTAAAACCATATTCTCCAGGTACCCTGAAGCACGGCACTCTGTGAAACACACATATGCTTCTATCATCAGAGTTAATAGGGAAATTTTAATGCATACATATCAAATGTCCACTGCTAATTCAGACGCAAGTGAGAATGAAAACAGTACACATGTAGAAACTGTGTCAGGGGAAATTTTGGACAATAACAAAAGGTTCTTCACTGAGACCTTGGCTAGTCACTGAAACAGACTCCCCAGGAAAGCAGTCACAGCACCAAACCTTTCAGAGTTCAAGGAGACAATCTGACAGACATTCTTAGCCATATGGTTTAGCCTTAGGTAATCTCATGAGGAGCAGGGATTTGGCCTTGGTGATCCCTGTGGGTCCCTTCCAACTTGAGATACGCTATGATTCTATGATTAATTACACTTGGAAGAAGACTTCTTTTTTTTCTTATCTCAGTCCTATATAAATCAGAAATAGTTCACTTAAAGCCAGCAGTCAGCCTTTCACTAACTTAGTGTGAGATCAGGCCCAGGTCCGTGGTTTTGGGGGTAATAGTCTTTACTTTGCCTAGCTGAGTTTGCCAAAGCACTCATATTTTTGGTTTCCCTGCCCAGAGAATGGAGATTTCATTACTTGAAAGAGGCAACTGTAAAAATTTTAGTTGCTATCACTGGATATTTGTAGAAACAAATGTTTGCCTTCTTTACCTTCTCTTAGTTACTGATTAATGCATGATTCATGTTATGTAATGCATTCACCAAAGGAATGATGGAATTTTCCTGCATCAGCAGGTCTGCTGAAGTCACTGCAATTACGCTTGCAGAAAATGCAGCTGTTTTTTTGGTTGTTTTGGTCTTGGTGGTTATGTTTTTTGTTTGTTTTTTTCTGTATTTTGTTTTTTTGTTTTATTTTTTCTTTTTGCTTGTGTTACTTTTTTTTGGAGGGGGGTTGGTATTTTTTGTTTTTGTTTTGGTTTTGGTTTGTTTTGTTTTAATTCTTTATGTAATTACAGCATTTTTTTCCTGTAGTGGGACAAGTCTACTCTATTGAATGAGTCATTCAATACCAAGTGGTAGACCACCTCAATAACTATCTTATTTAGGAGACTTTGATTTAGGCTTTCTATCTACAGATTCATACGTAAAATGAAGTGCAATTATTGAACCTCTGCTTTGTGATATTAGAAATAATTTGTAATATATAAATGCAGAACATTTGAGCTTAAAATGTGACTGCTGAAGTGCGCAAAAGCCCATAACAGATGACACTAGATTGTACAAGGGTTGATATCTCATATTTCCTCTCTTGAGCATAGCTACAGGATATTGTAGGTGTAACGTAGTATGACCGCATTAGCTCCCATTTACCAGTTTGCAAACCCTGCAAGGTCTGAATTTGTATTTAGTCAGAGGCAGAATTTGGTTATCTGTTTTTAGCATGTGCCAAGGTTTTGCTACTCGGATACCACCAGGTGGTAGCATTTTAAAGCATTGCTTTTATTTTAGAACAGCTACCCCCTATTATTTGGCAATTTTTTTTTTTTTGTGGTTTCTTGCAAAGGTTAGCGTTAAGGAGGTTGGCATGGTAACCTGCTTAGGGTGGATCAAATTTTCATGTGGAGAGTTCAAGCATGAATTAAGATAGAGACATGGAAAGGCTTCCATCCAAAGAGAGACTGAAAAGACTGGGATTGTAGGGAGTCCCAGTTTACATTTTCGTAATACAAGAAAAAGAGATTTCAGTGCGAGGAAAATGTGACAGTAGAAACTCACGTGAAAAAAAAGTTAATCTTGCTTTTAACACAATTTTAATTGACAGGAGTGATTTTCTTGAACTCAGTAAAAATAAAACTAATTTGTAACATTACTGAGAATATTTACCCAATATATAAAATACATTGAACTAGAGATATACTTCGCTTTTTCAAGGCATAAGTCTAACCATAAAATACCTTCCTAAGTGACTTTGCAAAATTCCTTGAACCTGCTATTGAAATAGTTTTGCATATTCATTGAGAGAAGATAGTGTATTTGATGGATCTCTTACAGAATTTCTTTATGTCCATTGGAAGGGTTTTGCATTGGTGGCTGATGAGAAGAGATAGGAAGTTATTTTCAACCACTACACTGCTGACTGATTTGTTTACATTTTAGGTTTTGTTTGCTGCTTTTTCCTCCTGCCTACACTATAATCCCAGACAATAATAAAGCTTTAGTAATGAAAGAGTAATGAATCAGAACTGCAACTAGAAATTTTGGTACTTGGAACACCTTCCCCATTTTCCAGTCATCTTTTCTTTGCTTTACTTTGAATCCTTTGTAGCAGTTCTGGCACTTCAATCCCTTTCCTACTGCTGCTTAGGTACATTTTCTTTCTGGTTTGCGCTCTTCTTCTTAGCATATTCCTTTCTCAAACTACAGTCCTGTGTCAAATATAAGTCATCCACTGGATGCTCCTCCAGATGCCACTTCTTCAGTTTTCTGTTTTGTTAAGCAATTATTGAACCTCTCCTTTGTGTTATTAGAAATAATTTATAATGTATAAATGCAGAACATTTGAGCTTCAAATATGATTGCTGAAGTTTACAGAGGAGACCAGATAATAATAGGACACTTGTTCAATAGGAAGGATCACAGCTCAGTTTCTGGAACTGTCAGGAACTCAGACCAAAGAAGAAACACCAGTTGTATTATGCTGATATATGTTACTATCTTTTCAGTTTGTACTTCTCTTCTTGCTTCCAATTTGGGAACAGTAAAGTCTGGATCAGTCTGCCTTACTTAATCCTTAGCTTGTGTATAAGTTTTCAGTGCCTACTGAAGCAATCTGTTTTATGTAAGTGCATCAGTACAACAATATTTCCAAGACTGGCACCTTTCAAAAACTTCTGAAGGGACTGAAGTGCAGCTATCCTGAGACAGAGGGCATTTAGATAATAAAGGATGAAACGCAGAGCTCAAGTAAGTAATAGAAAATCAGAATACATAATTTGCATAGTATGTACATAGAATACATACATAGTATGTGAGTAAAATACGAAGTAGGCAGTAGCTGTGCAGGGGATACCTACACACTCTACAGCCTTGGAGAGTAGAAGACCATGTTAGGACTTGCTGGAACATTTCAGAGGAGTGGCTTGCAACTTGGACAATGATTTTTTTAGTGGTAAACACAGTGGTATTGTTATCTGAGAGGATTTATAAAAAACCAAATAAATTAATCTAACTGCATTTGGCTAAATCTAGTTTAAATCTATTGAACATAGCTTCTTTTGGCAATGAAAATATACAGGAGGAAAACTGCCCTCAACCTTTGATTATTGTTTTGCATTGTTTTCTTTCTCTGATTGCAATTTTTTCCAGTTTTGAAGATCTGCTTATTTCTATGAATTAGCTGGGGAAGAAAAATTGCTATTGAAAGAGAAGGAACTGTATTTCTCAGGAATCTAGTTCCATCAGACTTACAGGCCATTACCTCTAGAGAAGCTTCCTCCTCCAGATTTAAACTCTTACACAAACCAGAAAGTAATTTGCTCCTATACCAGAATTTTTCCTTCTTGAGAATAAAATAAGGATTTTACATGTATGCATGTACTACAAAGTGTTACATTCTCCTTTCTCTCCCTATAAAGAAAATTCATTTCAGTGCCAGCAAATTTAAAAATCAATTTATTCGCTAATTAGGAAAGAGAGCAGCTCTTAATCTGCACTAAGATAAAATGGGGTTTGCCCTCTTTTACTGTTTTTTTAGCTAGGAAGTTGAATCTTTTAGCTAGTGCAGCTGAAGGTCCTGCCTCTTACACGGGAACGCAAAAATGCTATCTTTGAATTGTATTCTCTCTGCAAACTTGTGGAATCATCACTCTTTCCTTTAAAGAATCAAAAATTGGAGACTGAAGTGCATTCAACATGTCTGTAACATTCAATATGCCTTCAACAAGGCATATGCGCTAAGCCTAATTAAAACTTAGTTTTCTAACAAAGCAGCAAAACCACTGTAAACTCAACCCTGTTTTTAATATATATTCTTGAAATTTCTGTTTTAAGCAAGAGAAAAATGTCCCTCATACCTTTATTGTAGTGTCTTGGAATTTAACACCACCTTTATCTGTTACTAGACTTTCATGTGAATGGTGCATTGGATATTGAACATCCTGATAGATGTGGAAAAACAGTGATTTTTCACCAATATTTATCATACATATTGAGTGGGTTTAAGAAATTTCAGATGTGAATTTAAGACAGAAGATGGCTCCAACTATGTAGCAGATGGTATTTTAAAAATAATTTAGAACTAAAATTAAAATTCAGCCCAAAAAGTGCTGATCATTCATGTTCATGTTCTGGAAAAGATGTGGTTTTTTTCTCTCAGGGTAAGTAAAGGTATTTTATTATGTAAAATAGCCATCAAAATAATACTGAAATTTTATCTTCTTTTTAACACATACATTGCAGTTAGGTAGGTAGCCCTGGTGATTTGTAATACTGATGTTTTATAAGGGATTTCTGATTACTGATTTTCTCTTTGAGAAATTATTCAGAGAGGTTTTGTTGATGTTTTCATGATTTTCAACTTGCTTCTTGAAAACTAATTAATCAAGTATAATCATTTGGTTGTGTGAAATATTTATAAACTGTAAATTTCCATTGCTGAAAATGTTCTCCAGCATCTCAGTATTGTCTCCTAATGACAAGAACAAGAGGACGGAGGGGGAGAGAGAGACATATGTATAGCAGTCATTTATTGCTCTCCTCAAACCAATGAATTTTTGCTATGAACATTATATTTTTACAGGCAATAGTTTTCACATGTTGATATGTGAAGTTTATATCACATTTGGCTTTATTCTGTTGTTTCTGCTGTGCTTTACACCCCTCCCCCCCCCCCCGAAAGATTGGCATGTATAACACATACTACTGCAAACAATGGCTCCAGTTAGATTTTAACTGAGCTTGACAATGAGAGAGAGCTCTAATTCTTGCTAACTAATACTGGTTCTTCATTTTGCGTTGATACCATTCAAAATCATTATAAAGCTACAGTTTGGAGGTTCCCACTTTGTTTCTTACAGTGTCTGTCTGGATATTGAGAATACCTGGAATAACTCTTGGATTAAGATAGGCCACTTTTACGCAATAGGTGATGCTTTTTAAGGAAACAGCTTAACTTGTGTGGAAGTGCCAAAAAATATTTTTGGAGGTAAAAGGCCTTGTTTTGACACCACTCTGTTAGTGTGAATGAATTTTATATAAGTAGGGAGACTGCATTGCCGTGAACAGTAAACATTATTGCTTTCATCAGGCAGACTAATAGAGGTTGATCTGTAATTAGAAAATCAGAAAAAAAGGACCCCCCCCCAAAACACCCCAAACCACCCCCCCCATGAAAATGGCAAAATAGAGCGAAGCACTGTTCACAGAATCACAGAATCCCAAGGGTTGGAAGGGACCTAAAAAGATCATCTAGTCCAACCCCCCTGCAAGAGCAGGGTAACCTACAGTACATCACACAGGAACTTGTCCAGGCGGGCCTTGAATATCTCCAGTGTAGGAGACTCCACAACCCCCCTGGGCAACCTGTTCCAGTGCTCTGTCACTCTTACAGTAAAGAAGTTCTTCCTGATGTTAACGTGGAACTTCCTATGCTCCAGTTTACACCCATTGCCCCTTGTCCTATCACTGGATATCACTGAAAAAAGCCTAGCTCCATCATCCTGACACCTACCCTTTACATATTTGTAAACATTGATGAGGTCACCCCTCAGTCTCCTCTTCTCCAAGCTAAAGAGACCCAGCTCCCTCAGCCTCTCCTCATAAGGGAGATGTTCCACTCCCTTAATCATCTTTGTGGCTCTGCGCTGGACTCCTTCAAGCAATTCCCTGTCCTTCTTGAATTGAGGGGCCCAGAACTGGACACAATATTCCAGATGCGGCCTCACCAAGGCTGAGTAGAGGGGGAGGAGAACCTCTCTTGACCTACTAACCACTCCCTTTCTAATGCACCCTAAGATGCCATTTGCCTTCTTGGCCACAAGAGCACATTGCTGGCTCATGGTCATCCTCCTATCCACCAGGACCCCCAGGTCCCTTTCCCCTTCACTACTTTCCAGCAGGTCAACCCCCAACCTGTACTGGTACATGGGGTTGTTCTTCCCCAGATGCAAGACTCTACACTTGCCCTTGTTAAATTTCATCAAGTTTCTCCCCGCCCAACTCTCCAGCCTGTCCAGGTCTCGCTGAATGGCAGCACAGTCCTCTGGTGTGTCAGCCACTCCTCCCAGTTTTGTGTCATCAGCAAACTTGCTGAGGGTGCACTCAGTTCCCTCATCCAGGTCATTGATGAAAATATTAAACAGCACCGGTCCCAGCACCGACCCCTGAGGAACTCCACTAGTCACAGACCTCCAGCTAGATTCTGCGCCATTGACCACAACTCTCTGCCTTCTTCCTTTCAACCAGTTCTCGATCCACCTCACTACTTGATCGTCAAGCCCACACTTCCTTAGCTTATCTATGAGGATGCTGTGGGAGACAGTATCAAATGCCTTACTGAAATCAAGAAAAACTACATCTACCGCTCTACCATCATCCCTCCACCTAGTCACTTCCTCATAGAAGGCTATAAGGTTGGTCATACATGACTTCCCCCTCATAAAACCATGTTGGCTGTTCTTAATGACCCCCTCATCCTTGATATGCCTAGTGATGGAGTCAAGAATAAGTTGTTCCATCACCTTTCCAGGGATGGAGGTAAGGCTGACCGGTCTATAATTACCCGGGTCCTCCTTCTTGCCCTTCTTATAGATTGGTGTGACCTTTGCCATCCGCCAATCCTCAGGCACCTCGCCCATTTCCCACGACTTACCAAAGATGATGGAAAGTGGCCTAGCAATGACCTCCGCCAGCTCCCTCAGCACCCGTGGGTGCATTCCATCCGGACCCATCGATTTACAGATGTCCAGATTGCATAGCTGATCCCTAACCCAATCCTCATCTACCAAAGCAAACTCCTCCTTTGTCCTGACTCCTTCTGGGGCTATAGAAATCCGGGGCCCTCGGGGAGAGTCTGCAGGAGTAAAGACAGAGGCAAAGAAGGCATTCAGCACCTCTGCCTTCTTTATATCCTCTGTCTCCAGGGTACCCACTTCGTTCAGCAGTGGGCCTATATTGCCTCTTGTGTTAGTTTTATTTGCTATGTATTTGAAGAAGCCCTTTCTATTGTCTTTAACCCGACTAGCAAGATTGAGACTGGTTCTTCATTTTGCGTTGATACCATTCAAAATCATTATAAAGCTACAGTTTGGAGGTTCCCACTTTGTTTCTTACAGTGTCTGTCTGGATATTGAGAATACCTGGAATAACTCTTGGATTAAGATAGGCCACTTTTACGCAATAGGTGATGCTTTTTAAGGAAACAGCTTAACTTGTGTGGAAGTGCCAAAAAATATTTTTGGAGGTAAAAGGCCTTGTTTTGACACCACTCTGTTAGTGTGAATGAATTTTATATAAGTAGGGAGACTGCATTGCCGTGAACAGTAAACATTATTGCTTTCATCAGGCAGACTAATAGAGGTTGATCTGTAATTAGAAAATCAGAAAAAAAGGACCCCCCCCCAAAACACCCCAAACCACCCCCCCCATGAAAATGGCAAAATAGAGCGAAGCACTGTTCAGATGTGCATTGTTCTCAAACACATGATATCATAAGCGAAGTATCAATGCCTGCCTTACAATACAAAACATATCCATCCACAAGCGATCAACAGGGAGGAAGGAGGTTTTCAGTGATGATTGCTCATTTACATTCAATAGATGGTCTGATTTACCAGCTGACGAATGTCAAAATGTGTGTAAGAGGCGTACTGAGGCAAATTATGTTGCTTAAGAAACCTAAGACAAGGAGAATTTGCAGAGTTAAGAGAACAATTCTATTAAGGACAAATAAAAGCAAAATTGAAACATCTTAGTTATTCTGAGGAAAAAACAAGGAGCAGTTAATAGATACGTAAGTAACTGTAATTTTAGTGTTATTTTTTATTCACCTATAAAGCAGAAATTTTGTTATTACCAAAAAGAAAAGGTCCATGCATTAATAAACAGTAAAAGAAACAAATCAAGAAACATATTAAATCATGGCAGTCAGGTAAAGTTCCCGATGACTGGAAAAAGGGTAATATAATCCCCATATTCAAGAAGGGGAAAATGGAAGACCCAGGGAATTACAGAGCAGTCAGTCTCACCTCTGTGCCTGGCAAAATCTTGGAGCACGTTCTCCTGGAAGGCATGCTAAGGCACATGAAAAACAACAAGGTGCTTGGTGACAGCCAGCACGGCTTCACTAAGGGGAAATCCTGCCTGACCAATCTGGTGGCCTTCTCTGATGGGGCTATGGAACTGATGGACAAGAGTAGAGCCGCTGACAGCATCTACCTGGACTTCTACAAAGCATTCGACACTGTCCCACACGACATCCTTATCTCTAATTTGGAGAGACATCAATTTGATAGGTGGACCACTCGGTGGATAAAGAACTGGCTGGATGGCCACATGCAAAGAGCTGCGGTCAAGGGCTCAATGTCCAGCTGGAGACCAGTAACGAGTGGTGTCCCTCCTGGATTTGTGTTGGGAACGGTCTTGCTCAACATCTTTGTCGGTGACATGGACAGTGGGATTGAGGGCACCCTCAGCAAGTTTGCCGATGACACCAAGCTGTGTGGTTCAGTTGATATGCTGGAGGGAAGGGATGCCATCCAGAGGGACCTTGACATGCTCATGAGGTGAGCTGATGCCAACCTTATGAATTTTAACTATGCCAAGTGCAAGGTTTTACACCTGGGTCGGAGCAATCCCAGGCACAGCTACAGACTGGGCAAAGAAGAGATTCAGAGCGGCCCTGCGGAGAAGGACTTGGGGGTGTTGGTCGATGAGAAAATGAACATGAGCTGGTTTCCGTGTGTGCTCGCAGCCCAGAAAGCCAACCGTATCCTGGGCAGCAGGTCGAAGGAGGTGATCCTGCCCCTCTACTCTGCTCTTGTGAGACCTCACCTGGAGTATTGTGCGCAGTTCTGGTGTCCTCATCATAAAAAGGACATGGAACTGTTGGAACCAGTCCAGAGGAGGGCCACGAGGATGATCAGGGGACTAAAGCACCTCCCATATGAAGATAGGCTGAGAAAGCTGGAGCTGTTCAGCCTGGAGAAGAGAAGGCTGTGTGGACTCTTCATAGGGACTGTAGTGATAGGACAAGGGGTAATGGGTTAAAACAGGGGAAGTTTAGATTGGATATAAGGAAGAAGTTCTTTACTGTTAGGGTGGTGAGGCACTGGAAGGGGTTGCCCAGGGTGTGAATGTTCCATCCCTGATGGTGTTCAGGGCCAGGTTGGACAAAGCCTTGCGTGGCATGCTTTAGTGTGAGGTGTCCGTGCCCATGGCAGGGGGGTTGGAACTAGATGATCTTGAGGTCCCTTCCAACCCTAACTATTCTATGATTCTACTAATTAATTTCCTTTAGTTTTCCAAGCTCAGCTTCACTCATCAGGTACACTGACTTATTAAGTGACTTTTTGGCCCTTACTGGATAATTTAATAAATCAGCCAAAACAAAAAAAAATCAATATTTCAGTGTCAGTTAATTATTTTTAAGTATATGTGGATTTACTTTTTCTACTGTGTAAATATATGACAGTTTTATATTCAGTTTGAATCATCACTGTATGTGTGCTACAGTAAACGTGATGAAATGCAAACATGTATGCAAGGCAACTGAGTTCCTTAACTATGTATTGCTTGTGCTAACAACCGAATTTCCAAACACAAGTTAGCCTAAGCAATCCATTTTGTATAGAAAATTAGGCAGGCAGTTATTGAAGTCACTGTTACCATGGGTTTCTCAGGGTTAAGGAAGTTAGTGTCACAGTAACATTTGTGGGTGGGTCAGCGGTAAGGATACAAATAGTGGTACCAGTATGATTAAACCCTTTTCTCAAGAACCTGCAGTGCCAGGTAACAGATGAGCAGTTAGTCAGCCTACTGTGTAAAACTTCTGCCTGACAAAAAATAAATAAATAAAATTCTGGTGCCAGCTTTTATTCTCGAGGAGTGCCCTGATATTTTGCTACAAGACTGGAAATAAAGCTGCCTGAAATCACTGGAAGGAGTCCTGTTGGCTTTAGAGGTCATTTGGTAAGGCTTTTTATGAAAAAACTGATTTCACGCCTTTTTTGGTAAACCTGCTTTAAAAATATAGCTGGATAAACCTCTTACATTAGTTAATTACCTTTATCTATGAGATAGTTATCTCCATTAATTTTGGTCAGTAGATGACACAAAGGTTCCCAAGTCATGTTGCCATAGTTTTTCACGTCGCTTTTCTGAAGGGTATTTGCATATTCAAATCAAACTCTCTTAATGTCACTTTTGGTTCACTGTCACATTTTAAATTTCATCTGAGGGTCTAACTTTTTATCTAGTAATTTTGTTAATACCGCTTTGCAGAAGCATCATGATTTGTCCTACTATTGAAAGCAAAGCTCAAATAATTTCATTCTACTGTGCATTAAAAATCTCAATTCAGGACAATATATTAGCATATATTCTTGTTTTAAAAATTCTGCATAGGCCATTTCAAGGCAACTGCATATAGTAGCCTTGATTTTCATCAGGCAGAAGTAAATTAAGTTGATTTAAAGTAAATAAATCTTCAGTGATACATACACACTATACCAAGATATACACGGTATGACAAGATCTCTTTGCAGTTGGTACTTTATATTCTAAAAAAACCCTAACAAACTAAAGCAAAATACAAAGCAAAACATGTGAGAAAGTGGTTTCTTCTGTTTTTATAGGTCTGAGAGAGATAAAACTATTTTTTTCTGTCTTGGAGTTTCAAAAATTGATCATTTTCTAAATCTTACAAGTCACAGCCATTTCAGCTGAAAAATATATTAAAAAAAATTATTATCTCACATCAGATATGGTTTAAACATGACTTTCTAAATATACTTTTTTTTCCATGACAACATGGATAGTTCAAGGTGAATTTTAAAATTTTTAAAATATCCTTTAATCCTAGCACAAAGTGCATACAGAGTTTTTCACTGGATGTATCTGAATTAAATTATAAGAGGTAGGAAGATATTTCTTGTGGATTTGATATAAAAAGCTGTATCAAGAAACCTGAATGCTGCAGAGCAAAATGTTTAAAAGTAAATGAATGCCTATGCTAAAATTATCTTTTCAACCATGAGTCTTGTGCACACTGATTTAATATTCCTTACCTGCTCTCTCTCTGTATTTCTACCTATAGTACTTTTCCATTGGATCTTAGTGCAGGTAATGAAAGAGGCAATGATGAATTGCTTTCTAATCATCCATTAAATAAGTCTCTGCTGCATTTACATATCACTAGCATTATCATCATCATATACATACATATATGATAAGAAACATATCTCATATGGCCCCATACTGCTTCAGATATTTTTTGCTTATTGCTTAATTTCTACATTAAAAGGTGTGAGCCAGAGTAGGAAAAGAAACAGACTATGATCATGCAAATAACTTCTCTCCAATATATTGGCCCTGTAGGGCAGTTCTGTTTTGAGAAAATTCCTTACTTTTGGATACCTTCAGCACAAGCTTGAAAGCTTTCAAAATTTTCAGGAAATCTGGATTGGAAACCTGAGGTGATCTAATTTCCCACAGCTTAGAGGTTATAGACAAATACTCATGGAAACCCCTCCCTGTCACTGCTGTTTGCCATCCAGCTGCAGCTCTGAAATTGAGCTGGCAAAGAATGAGCTATGGTACCAAGGACAGGCTTCATAAACACTGCATTACTGGTACAGCATGCATAAGTCCCTATGGTGACTTCTACTGCTGTCCCTACTCTGTGAAACAGAAGGCATCAATCTTAAATGTCAGCTGAACTATTGCATCATATCTTCTAAATCATAGATTGGGTAAATTGCACTTCTACTTGTCCTTCAACATTTCAAAACCATAATTGGACTATTAACAAGAGGTTGTGCTAATTTTTATTGGTTTGATTATATTTTTTTTTTCTTCTTTTTGGGGGGGTCCTTATGGTTGGTATTGAAACACACATTTACAGAGAAGAGCAGAGAAAAACTTGCAAACAAACTGGGGAGAATGGAAAACGCGCTTCTGTGTGATCATTATTCCTTTTTAAAACACATTCTGAAATCACCTCTTCTAAACCCTGACTTCAATAGGCCACAATAACCTGCCAGAGGGGATGTCTTTGATTTCTTCAGAAGGATCTGTTTTGAACATTAAGGTAGAAAACGAAAACTCATACAATCAGCAACCATCAATATAATGCAGAAATCTCACGCAGGAGGATCATAGTTCAATATCCCTTTAAATATTCCCCAAAATATATCAATAATTAATTGCTAACACCTGGCAGGATCCATCTGGCAATATCCCTTCATTATTGGTTGACTGAATACTAATTTTGTTCAGCATTCAGATGCAAGATCATGTGCTGATGGTTTCTACTGAATATGTAAGCCATGAATGTCTATATATCAATATGAAAAGCCAGGTGTTTTTCAGACACATGTAAAAAAGGAGCCAAGCATGCAACCAGTATCCCAGTTGAAGATTTGTTTTCAGTTAAATTAGAAAATTATATATAGTTATTATTGTATTGTAAGAGTTGATTGTATCCTTTATTATATATCATTTTTATGCAAATATTTTCAATAAAGGACAACTAATTTATATTGAAATTCCCATTTTCTACTATACTACTATACTATGTTCTACTATAAATCACAAACTACTTCTTTTGTAGATCAGATGAAAGGCAAACCTTATTTTTCAGTAAATGGTGGTACTTCCAGGTAGTGAAAACTTTCATTGGATAACAAATCTATGTTAATGACACATTTGACAATTAAAGGATGATTAATTGCACATACGTCATCCAATATTCTAGGGAACTAGCTTCCAAACCTGCCACAACTCTGGCAGTATTTTGATAGTAATATTTTATTTTATTTCAACATCTTGATTCTTAAAAATTACTCTCATTGCATAAAATAAACAATTATTAATTTGAATTGGAGGTGAATGGTAATTTGATGCATTTTAACTGTAATACAAATTTGTATTTTGTTGAATTATAAAACATTTACCTGAAAAAAGAGATGTATTAAGTCTTTCTGATTAGAGGTCCCCACTGACAAATTAAATAATTGAAGCTGAACAGACTAATGACTTGGAATATTCAAGGCATTTACACAGCCTTTAGTTTCCTGAAGTTTTTAGCTTGACTGTTGTTTGGTCTGCATCCAGCAGCCTTATCTTTCTTTCTGTAAGGAGTAAACCATTTAGATTTCCATTTTATAGAATATAGAAATGCCACTGCAGTCTTTACAATTAAGCAAAAAACCTTCTTCCTAATCTTTCTGTACTGCAAAATTAATGACTAGGAACAATACTGTACTAATGAAAGAAGGCCTGGGTAGCATAATTTTTATTTACATAATTTCTCATAATTTTCATACTTTCACATAATTAGGCAACAGTCATATACAGCAAAGCAGTATTATAAAGTAGTAACATGCCATGGCTATCAAATACAGAAAATATTCCTGAAAAATCACTGGATATTAGCACAAATATGCCACATATTTCAGTTTCTCCTTTTCAATCTAACTGGCTGTCAAAATGAAAGATAAAATCTTCATTGGCAAAAGAAATTTGGTTGAAACCCAGTATGTTTTCAAAACTTGCAAAGACACAAGTCTTCCTTGGTTATCAAACTCTTTTAGCAAGAGCAGAAGGGAACAACTATTCGCACACTAATTTTATCTGTCATTCTTAGATGAGCTGGACCCATTCCACAAATTCTTGTCAGTTCTTTCCTTCATGCTAGGGATGTCACCAGGAAGTAGGACACCACAGGACCAGAACTTCTGCTGTTCCTGAATTAAGAATATTAAATTTTGCTATTATTTGGGACCCTAAACCACCCAAACTGTCATTTGTTCTCCACACATAAAGATAAAACTCTAAGCACTGATACTGCAAAAATAATTTTCTGGTTTTCACCCAGTTCTGGATTGATTTTGCTGATGATAACCAGAAGGCTGTTTAAGAAATAATGACTATGGGGAAAAAGTCAAATGTCTCTAAGATTTTTCCTGTAAAGTAAAACTTCTCTGAAGTACTAGTATCTTGCAGACACTCAAATTTATACCCCTGAGCTTCTGTGGAAGTAAGTCATTAATAAAAGTGACATAATTATGAATGAATATATATTAAAACTGTTAATGTAAAAAAAACCACAAACTTTTCTTTAGTTCAGTGCAGATTAATATTTAGACTACATGATTCTTCAGTAATATAATTTCAATTCATAAAACTAAACATGGTCTAAGGAAATCAAATTATAAACTAAGCAAAATGACATTCTGCCTTGTATCACTATCCAGTTTATAAAGTATTGTGTCACAGCCAAGTTTATGAAGTATTTAATGGTACAAAAATGCTTCTTATTGTGGGCAGTAATACATATTGTATAATTGTGTGATCTGACAGATAAGCTGAAGTACATACTTTTTACTTACCTGAATTTTGTAAAAATACTTATATTCAGCATCATAATAGCATAGCCAAACTGTTTTTAATAAGCAGTCTGAATAGGTATAGACTTCTTTTAATACCTTGTGTACTTTTTATTGGAAAAATAATATTTCCATTTTCAGTTATGGTTACAAAAGTTAGACATGCACAGATTACAGTAACATGGAATGCAATGTGTTGGTAATATTTACAAAACCATTCTGACAGGTCACAGATGAATAGGTAAATTTCGAAAGACTGCACAAAGACAAAGATAATTATTTAAAAACAAGTCCTGAACTTATTATAGGTTACTTAGGCTGGCATCAGACCAAAGGAAAATATTGAAAATGTTGATTTAGGATTTAGTCAATGGAGAATTGAATTATAAGAATATCATTAATGTCAATCAACATGGTTTTAGGTTCTACTTGATGTTTCTCGGGACTCAGGTAAAAATGTTATTGAACACTTTTGTGAATGAGCTGGAAGTAAATATAAAATTGCTACTATTGAAAATAAGATGTATTTTAAAATACTATTGATGAAATTAGATTTAATAAAGTGATGAATAGTAATGAATTTCTGTGGCCGTATTGAACCATCCCAGATTTTTTCAATAACTGGGAGCCTTCATACAAAATGTATTTTCCAAAAGACAAAGCTATACATTTAAGGCCAGTGACTTCAGACTGTGGTGGGTTATGGACTATGTACCCCCAAGAACAATGACTCAAATAGGCTATGACAATCATAGTGGCCAAGAAACACAAGAAATGCATCTATGGTGGCATAATGGCAAAAAGAAGGATGCAGACAGGAAGCATACAGGCAGTTCAGTGATTTAGCAACATCTACAGCACTAGTGACTCAAGTAACAGAGCATTAGCGTTATGGTGACCAGAAATTTTTTCAAGTTATTGAGAAATCAGGGAAAGTGTAAAAAGTAATCTAAAACATGATTTCAGCACTAGGGAAAATGTCTTAAAAGGAGGAAGTTGCAGAACTTGCACACTTGCGGCAGAGGAAATACCACAAAAGGCATAAAAAAATTAAATTCACTGTAAGAGTGAGCAAACATTAAAGTAGGCTGCCAGAAGAGACTGTGGGATCATTCTTTCAAGATATTCAAAACTCAGCTGAACAAACTCTGACCAATGTGGTCAACAATATCAAAGATACCCGTTTTGAGCAGGTGCTTAGACTAAATGAACAGCAATGTTCTTTTCAAAATAAATTCTTATATAATTCAGGGATTATATAAATTTACATAATTATAAAAACATTCTTTATACGCTGTGAACAAAAGACTGAGAGGTGATCTGATTAATTTTTAAGCACCTTCATAGGCAGAAAATTCTTCATACAAAGTGTATCTTTAACCTGACATAGAATCATACAATCATAGAATAGTTAGGGTTGGAAAGGACCATAAGATCATCTAGTTCCAACCCCCTGCCATGGGCAGGGACACCTCACACTAAACCATCCCACACAAGGCTTCATCCAACCTGGTCTTCAACACCGCCAGGGGTGGAGCATTCACGGCTACCCTGGGTAATCCATCCCAGTGTGCCTCACCACCCTTACAGGAAAGAATTTCCTCCTTATATCCAATCTAAACTTCCCCTGGTTAAGTCTGAACCCATTACCCCTTGTCCTGTCACTACAGTCCCTGATGAAGAGTCCATCCCCAGCATCCCTACAGGCCCCCTTCAGATACTGGAAAGCTGCTATGAGGTCTCCATGCAGCCTTCTCTTCTCCAGGCTGAACAGCTCCAACTTTCTCAGCCTGTCTTCATACGGGAGGTGCTCCAGTCCCCTGATCATCCTCGTGGCCCTCCTCTGGACTTGTTCCAACAGTTCCATGTCCTTTTTATGTTGAGGACACCAGAACTGCACACAATACTCCAGGTGAGGTCTCACAAGAGCAGAGTAGAGGGGCAGGATCACCTCCTTCGACCTGCTGGTCACACTCCTTTTGATGCAGCCCAGGATACGGTTGGCTTTCTGGGCTGCGAGCACACACGGAAACCAGCTCATGTTCATTTTCTCATTGACCAACACCCCCAAGTCCTTCTCCACAGGGCTGCTCTGAATCTCTTCTTTGCCCAACCTGTAACTGTGCCTGGGATTGCTCCGACCCAGGTGTAGAACCTTGCAATTGCCATGGTTAAACCTCATAAGGTTGGCATCAGCCCACCTCACAGGCATGTCAAGGTCCCTCTGGATGGCATTTCTTCCCTCCAGCATATCAACTGAACCACACAGCTTGGTGTCATCGGCAAACTTGCTGAGGGCGCACTCAATCCCACTGTCCATGTCACCGACAAAGATGTTGAACAAGACCGGTCCCAACACCGATCACTGAGGGACACCACTCGTTACTGGTCTCCAGCTGGACATTGTGCCATTGACCGCAACTCTTTGTGTATGGCCATCCAGCCAGTTATTTATCCACTGAGTGGTCCACCTATTAAATTGATGTCTCTCTAGTTTAGAAACAAGGATGTCATGCGGGACAGTGTCGAACCCTTTGCACAAGTCCAGGTAGATGACATCAACTGCTCTAGCCCTGTCCATCAGTCCTGTAACAAATGCAAAAGGAGGTTCATGGTACAGAACTTATATGGAAAATGTCAGAGTTTTTAAATTATAAATGTTATCAGTAGTGATAAAGAACATAATGGAAAAATTTGGATCCTAAGTATCTTCATATTGTCACACCAGGAATGAATTTTCTTGAATTCACAGCATACCCATGCCTCAATGAAACACCAGTTATTAGGCTTCAAAGGGAAATACCTGAATGCATTTCTTTAAATTCTATTATCCTAAATCTGCAGGATAAGTTAGGGGACCCAAAGGTCTCTTCTTTCTTTAGAGCTTACAGAACTAAATTTTTTTGTTAAATAGAGTGTGAATCAGTACATAAAGAATACAATAGTTTGGAACCCAACAACTGAAGTTTGAAGCTCCATTCAGGTGTACAGTGATTCTATTGATTTCAGAAGGTATGCATTGGCATTAACATGACACCAGAGAAAAAAAATCTGAAGATACTATCTGTACAGATGAAACAAAAACTTTATTTACAAAACAGAAATGTTTTATGGGTAGCACTTGTTTCACTGTCCCTCAGTTTTCAAAGGGTGTTTCAAAGCCTGCAAGTTTTAAACATGCTATAAAATCCTGTACTGACGGGCTAAATATGAACATGTTAGGGACTGTCATAGACTAAATATATCCAGACAGCAGCATTTTCATAGCCTCACCCTTTATCACTTTATGTTTTCCCTTTCATACTCTAAACAGCACTGTTTCAGTGTGCCTTCTGAGCACCTTTCTTATGAACCAACATGAAGTTTGTTTGCCTGAACACTTTTAAAAATAAAATTTCATTTTGACTTGTATTTGTGGATATCAATAAGGCAGGAAAGATACTTTACGTAATTCAATATCTTTGGGAAATATTTGAAGACTTACATGTCTGGCACATCTTGATTTTTTTTCTGTAGGAAACAGCATTTTTGCTTGTAAACAGATAATACTGACATGTCTTCTGAAGAAGCATAATGTAATTTTATCATGCTACAGTGGCAAAACATACACTTTCTGAGTATAGTCTTTGCATCTATTTAGAGTTATCTCTGTGAAATGCTATTATAAGTAATGAAGTTACTATTTTTGCTCTTCTTAGGGACTGGCACCAATTAATTTGACTAGTAACCTCATCCAGAAAAGGGAATTAAACTTATGTCAATATTTCTAAAGTGTGATTATTAACCTCTCTACTAATTCAGTTGGCAAACCATTGGAGTATGTTCTGTACTTCAAATACTAATTTTCTTTGAACTTTTTTTAACCAAGTGCTGCCTTTGGGGCTGTGTTTAAAGTTATAAAGATTGTTTTCAGCTGTCAATTAAAAGTATTCAATTAACCCAAACAAAGCTGACTCTGAAGCCTAACAACATTTCTAAAACTGGTAAATTATTGCTAAGTAAACAGCTATTGAATTAAGTATAATTGACTGTTTTTTTCCTTGACATTTTAAATCAAATCAAAATTCTTTCTTTATTTTCTTAGTAAATAATTAGGTAATTAAGGAACTATTTAACTGCTGGAGTGACACCTGGTAATTAAACAGAACAGGACTGTAACATCGTTGATGTGGAAGGCATGAGTATCCTATGAAATCTTTCTAAAAATTCTATAATTTTAGGATGAAATATTAGACTGCAGCTTTGTTTGTTAAGGTCTTAAATCTGATAAAGCTTTTGTACGACTACAAGGTCAGGTGAGTTTATCACTGGATATTGCTTCACAAGACTACATTTCCTGCACTAAGCACTATGCCCTTCAGCGTAGCCTGTCCAGCTGTGTGACCTTAAGACTGCTCCGCTCCCAGTACATACTGAAAGCCCTTTTTCCACCTTGGAAACCCAGCTGCAAGGATCCCTGACTCACTTCTTCTACTTCTCACTCTCTTTTCACCAGTTTCCCAATCCCATGTGGCTGTCAAGTCTTTCATGCACATGCATGCATGTGCATAGTAAAAAAGAAAAGCTTGAGGAATTTGACCTGCTTCAGTAGGAAAGTTAAACATTATGAGGAACAAACTTATTAGGAACGGTTTGTGTGAGGGAAGAACAGGTTCATTAGCACAGGAATGAGACGTGCCAAAAGGAGACAACGAATCTTCCTCAAATTCTTCTTCAACAGCTTGGTAGAGTTAGAAAGCTTTGTTTGGGAAATGTTTGCATAAAGAGATGCTCATCTCTGAAATGCAGAAACGATGTAAGTAGATGACAGGCAAGAGACGAAAGAGCAGCAAACTTTTCCTTCTTTCTGAAGTAACATTTTCTTGATCCTAGTTTCACAGGGTCCCTTTTTTCTGACTTGAGCTTTAACAGTCCACAACAAATGCAGCTGGTGACACGTGGCTGTGCTGGAGAAAGGAATTAGCTGATGACTTGGGGAACTTTTGTGGGCTAATCCTTGCATGGAGAGAACCAAATAGTGAACTCATTAAGGGATTAACCTTGTGAGATTAATTATAACAAGGAGCTACAAATCTGGACAAGGAGCTACAAATGGGATGTGTATAGGTGTCCGAAGCTTGGAGTATATGTGATGGCAGTAAATGAACAAAAGGAACTTGGAAAAAATAGGGAGGAAAAGAAAATAGTTGAAAAATCACTTTTAACTCTTCCCTCAGCAATAGGATGGATTTCACATGCAAAATATATATTTGAAATTCCACTGTCCCCAAAGGACTTTTTGAGTTAAATTTCTACGTATTTGTCCCTCTTAATGGGTTAGATTGAGAGATTTAATCCCACTCAAATTTCTGACCTCAATGCTGTATTAATATACACCCTCACTGCCACAGCTAAATCACTAGTTTAAAAAAAGCGAGGTATACATTTGATTTTCTCAAAGACCTTCCTTAAAAGAACTACTCTAGCTTTTCAGAAATGATACAAAGCCCAAAAGCTTAATTGGTGTCTGTAGGGAAACTGGTGTTTAGGATGCAAAAAGACAGTAACTATAGATATGAAAAAAAGAGTATGATATTACTGGGCTATTAGCTGACTAACTCATACCAGTGTGAGCCAGTAAGGACGCTAATTGCCTTGATATAAATCCCTTCCCAAGGCAGTAAAAGTGTAATGAGAATACACTGTGTTGAACGCAGATCTCTTTCCTTAATGCTTTTTAAACGTACTTTCCAACTGCAAGTTTTTTTACAGACAGCTGTCTGCAAAATAAATCCCATTTACTGTAACAGATTTTCTTCAAAATACTTCTTCTCTTTCAAAGTACTGATTTACTGACTCTGTTTGGACTGATATGCATTTTCTTGCACTCTACACAGTGCCTCAGAAACTGTGATGCAGGCTATCTTTTCAATAGACCCCATGCTCTGCAAGGGTTCAAAAGAGACCTTGTTAGTTCTGGTGTACTGGAAAACCTTTAAGATTATTCTGGACAAGCAGTCTTATATCAACTGAATTATGCCTTTAAAATAATCATAGAATTGTAGAATGGTTTGGGTTGGAAAGGACCTTAAAAATTATCTAGTTCCAAAACGCCCTGCAATGGGAAGGGACACCTTCCACTAGATCAAATTTCTCAAAGCCCCAAATAACCAAGCCTTGTTAATACTTAAATAATAATGGCCTATTAAAAGCTCTACCTAATTTGGGGTAAGTACTTGTAAAACTTTGTGCAGCTACAAAAATTGGTTAGAAGAAGCTATTTAGTAAGCCTGATTCTTGAGTGTGCTTTGAAAAATTATGCCCTTCCATACACTGGGAATTCATCTTCCTGAAATCTGTATGCTGCTGAAAAGAACAGAATATATTTAGCTACCTTTTTTTTTAGAAGAAAAAAAAAGTACATCTTCAGCAAAAGCAGGTCAAAAAAAGGTTAGAAGTTACAGCTTTGGGAGGTACTTTATGTTAATTTAGACATTAGACTGGAATTTTGTTCTTTCATATCACAAAAGTGTTCTTTAATTTCTCAATAATATAGAGCCATCCAAAGAGGGAGCAATCTTCAGTTCTGTGTTAAAGATGTTGTCTTACAGGAAACAGAGGGCTGGTGTTAAAGTTGGAATTATTGCACAAATACAAGGAATAAACTACAGCATAAACCTTCTACTGTATGTATTTTTAACTCTTCCAGTAGAAATTGCTGTATACTTTGAAATCTCTGTCTTTGCACATTTCCAGCTATCTGCCAGGTGCTGATAGTGAGACTCAAAGATTTCTGGCAACGGAAACTGAACAGTGTAGGAGTCTGAAATTAGGTTTAAAATAAAAATCAAGAAGCACATGTGGGTTTAACTAGATTACAGTATACTCATTAAATTTTTCTCTTCAGTAATTTTCCATAGACCACTCCTCAGTAGAATATAAGTCTTAAATCCATGACACGTTTGGGTACAATAGCACTCTTACAAGAAGGAGCTAGAGTAGAGAAGATAATACTGTTGGGTACTTAGAGGATTGTATTGATCCACCTAACACCTTGCCTACTCCATAAATCTTTCAATGGTGTCATCAAACTTGCAAACATAGAACATGAATACTTATGCCAAAGTTTCATTTCCCCTATTACATTACAGTCATAAGCAATCATACTAAAAATCTGTGTTATTGTACAATTCTTATTCCACTACCCTGAATCACATGCAAATCCACTTCTGCTCTGTTTAGGTAGAAAGACTAATACTAAAGTATTAATAGCCTTCTAAACTGTGTCTTTCTGTTGCACAACTTCAACATGTTCAAGCTTCATGACCTGAAGAACTTGTGAAACACAAAAGTAACTTTATGGTTTTGGTATACCCTATAGACAATAAAATTGTAAATAATAGAGAACTTGGTCTTGTAGTTTCAAGTTTGCTGAAAACATCTAATATCTTATTATTCTTTATTATAACTGTAAAATGTGTTGACACTTTAAAGCAAAATGCCACCCATTTCTTTGGTATGTGTAACAAAAGCAGGCAGAACTCAAGTACTAATGAATTCTTACACTGTATTAATGTAGAATATCTTAAGCACATTGTAATGGGAAGGTAAAAGGTGGTGTAGGTACAGAAGCCTCAGCTAAAGGAAGCTGGGTGCATGCTGAAGATAAGGCTTCTTTCTTCATAACAAAAATATTGCTGCTTTAACAGTATAAATTGATTGAAGCTTATATACTACCTAGTGCTTATAATTGCTACCATATTAGAGCAATAGTATGAACCACTGTGACTTTTAATTCTTTCTCTCACTGCCTCACATCAACATTAGGCATATATTATAATTGTTTGGTGGTTATGCCTGTAAGAGGAACATTCCCAGTCACTGTGAATCATTTGTTTTAATAGGGAAGCTTTTTGACTTTGAGACTGGGCTACTTTAGCACTCCACAAAACAGTTCTTAAGCAGAGATTGTGGCTTCGTGTAAGCCAGCATTTATTCACAACAGGGAGTCTGGAGGTGGCTGCCCTGTATTTGCATATGAGAGAGTTTTATAGTGGAGACAAGATCCATTAATTGTGTTTTGGCATTTATGACAGAAAGTGATTGTAGGAACGTTTGACTTGCCAATATAAAGGTAGTCTAGGGACGAACAATTTCCCCCTGGAAATATTCTGTACCATACCAACACATTTTCTTGGAGTTTTTGACCTAGTTGTGGAAAAGTACCCTTGTGCATAAAATTTCTGACTGCAGTTCATGTTACCATTCCAGTTAATGTTCAAATATAGCTACTGATTTGAAATGAATTTAGGTAGTTTCTTTTCAGCTACATATTATTTTGGTTTTGTTGTTTGGGTTTTTGGTTTTGTTTTCTTTTTCTGTCGCTCTTACTTACTCATACACCTTCTATGGAAGCAACATTTCCTGAGTTTTTTCACAATCATGATATGACACCCTAGAACCATGTTTATCAAAGGTTTCTCATTTTTCAGCTTAGGTTGGTGTAATTAAAACTTATTTGTATGGAGATGCTCAAGAAAATCAAGCCAAATAGCTACAGGTATGAAGTTATTGTGCAAACATTAAAGCACATGAAACCATGTGAATGATCTCACTCAGTATTAACTTAGGCAAATCCAGTTTAGTTTGTCCCCCAGCATCATCCCATGGCTGCCTGCTCCTGGCTCTACACAATGCTGCCCCCTCTATTCTACCAATACTGGGTTTTGTGAGTTCATGCTATAAGCTAGGTTTCGAAGTCAGCAGGTTAAAAACAAACCTTTTCTTACCTAAGAATTTTTAATGTAGGTTGTATTGGTTACCTTGTATCACCAGTCACAGATCTGGCATGACTAAGAAGCACCAAGTCATGTGGAGTCATCAGTTTCACCAGCTCCCATTTTATGCAGATAGTAAAATCTGATACAGACAGACAAAGCTTCGTGCATAATGTTATCTCACAGTGCAGGTCACTAGTAGAGTCCAAACTCCCTTGGCCTAGAGACCCAAGTCTCTCTCTACCTGTGATCTGAGTGCACAGAGGGACTTTTCAGAAAGTGGCAATTAGCCCAGACATGAACTCTGCCTCTGCAGATGAGAATAAAAAAAACAATTGTTCCTCAGAGAGGTGGGTGCTGAGTGCTGCTGGAGATGTATGCTGCAGAGACACAAGTCCTTCATTAGGTTTCTGCTGTTCTAGGAAAATGAGCTTATACCTTCATAGGAAATAAGCACTGCAGACTTCCATCAGCAATTTCTCTTCCTCGTGGGGAAAGCTCAGAGAAAACCTGACTCTGGCTAACTTGTCAGATGCAAAAAAGGCTAACAACAATTTTTTCAACAAGAAACCACTATGCACTGCATTACTTTTGTCTGCTAGTTAGCTTGCTGTTTCCCATACATTATACAATGCAGAATGCACGTTCTAGTATAAGGATAAAAGCACAGGCAAGCTGCAGATGTAATTGTTAAATGTAGTGCACAATACAGTGTTCCTGCTCTCTCAATGATAGCCTAAAAAGTTAACATTTAATTACAGGGACGATCGTAGAAAGAAAATAGTAATTCTTACAAATATATGAAGTCTAGTTCTTAAATGGGCATTGAAAAGATGAGAAAAGGTTAATGGTAAAAGAAAATGAGCAGATGCACAATAATATTAGTGATAGGTTTTACAGAGCAGAAACATCTTCTTATACAAGGCAGGGGGAACACTCAAGGGAAAATATACTGTTTTAATATGAGAACAAGAGACAAAGAAGAGAAATTTAATGGCATTTCAAGCTTGTAAGCTAACTGAATTCAGCAGGAAGCAAGGAAGAAATAATATCTATTTCAGTTGCCTGCAACAGAAGCTGGTTATAAAATGGAATATGACACTGTCAGAAACCATCATTTCAAAAATCAGATATAGCTGAAATAAACTGATGTCTCAGATTATAGCATGCGAACTTCAGGTATTAGCTTAAAAACTTCTGTCATATTTTCTTTCTGTGGTGCCCCAACACCATTTAGAGAGCAGATAGGCATAGAAACAAAGTTGACTAAAGTGTGGGTGCAAAAGGTCTAGAGGTCGTTAAACTCATGAAATTTCTGACGCTTCTTGCAGAATAATTGTGGAAAAGATCTTCGTGTCTTTGTACATTAATATGATAATTTACTCAGCTGATGTGAGCTGATGTGAATACTAAGGCAAATAGTTTTAAATAGCATTAATATGCTCTCTCAAACCCCTAGCTAATTGAATTAACATCTAATACAATGAAAACTCAAATAAACTTTGCTTCAGGCAAGTAGTATAACCACAACGTATTTTAATCTAAGTTTATATACATGGGTAATATGGTTTTTTTACTCTTGTTTTTTTAAATTCTACCAAATTAAAAGTTCACCTGACATCTTCGTCGCTGACATGGACAGTGGGATTAAGTGCGCCCTCAGCAAGTTTGCCGATGACACCAAGCTGTGTGGTCCGGTTGATATGCTGGAGGGAAGGGATGCCATCCAGAGGGACCTTGACACGCTTGTGAGGTGGGCTGATGCCAACCTCATGAAGTTCAACCATGACAAGTGCAAGGTCCTACACCTGGGTCGGAGCAATCCCAGGCACAGCTACAGACTGGGCAAAGAAGAGATTCAGAGCAGCCCTGCAGAGAAGGACTTGGGGGTGCTGGTCGATGAGAAAATGAACATGAGCCGGCAGTGTGTGCTTGCAGCTCAGAAAGCCAACCGTATCCTGGGCTGCATCAAAAGGAGCGTGACCAACAGGTCGAAGGAGATGATCCTGTCCCTCTACTCTGCTCTTGTGAGACCTCACCTGGAGTATTGTGTGCAGTTCTGGTGTCCTCAACATAAAAAGGACATGGAACTGCTGGAACAAGTCCAGAGGAGGGCCACGAGGATGATCAGGGGACTGGAGCACCTCCCGTATGAAGATAGGCTGAGGAAGTTGGAGCTGTTCAGCCTGGAGAAGAGAAGGCTGCGTGGGGACCTAATAGCAGCCTTCCAGTACCTGAAGGGGGCCTATAGGGATGCTGGGGAGGGACTCTTTGTCAGGGACTGTAGTGACAGGACAAGGGGTAACGGGTTAAAACTTAACCAGGGGAAGTTTAAATTGGATATAAGGAGGAAATTGTTTCTTGTTAGGGTGGTGAGGCACTGGAATCGGTTGCCCAGGGAGGTTCTGAGTGCTCCATCCCTGGCAGTGTTCAAGGCCAGGTTGGATGAAGCCTTGTGTGGGATGGTTTAGTGTGAGGTGTCCCTGTCCATGGCAGGGGGGTTGGAACTAGATGATCTTATGGTCCTTTCCAACCCTAACTATTCTATGATTCTATGATTCATTACAACTGAAGAAATACCCATGCATTGTGACACGTGATACTCACATGCAGTTGTGAATATAAAAAGAACATATGGCAAGTCTTAAAAACATGCTGTGCATAGAAGTCTCTGGACTTTACCAGTGGTTCACTTGCTTTCCTTAAAAAACCTTAAAACTCTGAAGATGCTGTTGTTATCTTAAAACCTTTACAGTTCTCTTCTTATATGTCAACCGATTTGAAAACATCTTGAGAAAGACTTGGGGGACAAAATCAGAATGCTGCGGTTCTGTGAGAGGGACCGGCTCTATTAAATCTATTACGTTGCTTGGATTGTTTCCACTTGATACCATGTTTTCCCCTTAAATATCAGTTCATAATTCATATCTCAGATGTCTACCCTCTTGCCTTTGGCTGAACCTGTAAACAGATGTTTCAAATAGCTCAGAAAATGTTGGGTCATTTAAAAAAAATGGCCAGACTGGTGAGTTCCTTGGCACAGCTCTGTGACATCAATGACTGCTTAGAAAATTATCTGGTTTGGTGTTTTCCACGGGTTTCAACGATGACTATGCAACCTGTCTTGATCTTTGTTATTTTGTCAGGATTGTATGCATTTCAAGATTAAACTCTATTGAATGGGTCTCTTTACTGAATAGCGTTAACAGTTTCCTTCTTCCAGCAGTGTTGAACTGAAGACAGATCTTGAACAGAACAGATCAGGACAGCCAGATATCAGACAGCCAGATCTGGAGAAGAGAGTTTTTACTTTGCTGGCTTGCCTTCTTATTTAGAAGAGTATAAACCTGCTAAGCACCATACGTGGAATGGCTTGCACTGACAAACTGGCATGGTGGTGTCCTTATTCTAGTGACTACCACAGGCCTCAGAGAGATGACTCCATTTCTGTTTTGGCTCTGAACTTTTCTGTGACTTTATAGTATGTTGCTTCATTCCTTTCACAGTCTCTCTATCTGTAATAGCGAGGGACACTAGAGATCATGATGCTTCATGACCTACAACTCTGGGGCAATAAGCTGCACAAATTCACAGAACTTGATGTTAGATTTAGCATCTTGTCTTGGATCCAAGCTTGCTCCCTTCTTTGTCACAAAAAGCTGGAAGCTGTGGCGCAAGGCTTTCTGCCCTGGCATCAGAAATATGAGTTGGCCCTCTTCTACCGGGTGCAATTCAAGGAGGAACTGGTCTAGAGCTGCTGACACACAGCAAGTGAAGGCACACAGCAATCACTGGTTACAGTTTTCACTTTTCTCAATCTTACGACAGGAGACAAATGCTGTGATAGAAGGAAGAGACACATTTGATTTTATAGCTGAAAAGATAAGGGGGCTTACTTAATTAGACAAATATTCTGTTTCAGTGTTGCCAAACACGGGATTTGGTTTTGTATACCCATCTTAAAATAAACTTGGAAAAGACTGATTTCAGTCCAGTTTTGATAGAAACTAAATTGAAAAATTTCCCCAACTTTCATATTTTGGCCCCTCCTATCTAACTGTTTATAATGATAAAAATACCTAGACAGATTCAATGTTTACCCTTCTCCTTTTTCTTAAACTAAGCTTCCACAAGCTGCAAGTAGGCTGAGATTTTTAAAGTCGAATTCTACAGACACAGGTATTGAAATTGCTTTCTAAGTCTAATTTGCAGACTATTCACTTCTTTAACCTTTATAAGAGCTTTTGATCTTTTAATGGCATTCTTTTTCCTTAGTAGTGGTGGAAAATGAGAAAAAGAAAGGAGACTGAGCTTTGATATTATTCAGTACCATAACTGTTTTCTGTACTTGGCAGCCGGAAGTGACACTAATCTGTTATTTAAAAGAAATGCACTTTTGATAAATGGCACCAGTGTGATGTTGGAAAGAGCTCTAACTTCTGAAGTGATAGTATACACTTGTACCCCAGGTTAGGTTGATGAACAGGAATATCTGAAAAGCTTGTATTTTTGTAATTTTAAGTTTTAGCTGTGTCCAGCTTTTCCTTTGGCAGTTTTCCAGTTTTCATATAGTTTGATGCTGAAGCTGACCTCCAGCGTATGGCTGTGAGTTATGTAGATGTGTCTTCAGAAATATTTAGGAGGTCTAAACACAAAGCAAAACTAAAATGTTTGGGTGTGATTCCTTTTTGGTTAACCTTTAATATTTATTGCTGCAGGATCATCAATATTCTTAGTACAAATTAACACACAAAAAAAATTAACCCACATCTGTTTATCCTTAATCATTTATTTGTAAAGAGAAATGATGGGTGTATTTAATTCAGCATATTTTAAAAGGAATAATTTTTATCTATTCTTATAATTAATCTGCTTGTTCTGACATCTAACTTTCAGAAATGTAACCCGAGACATTTAAAGAATCATAAAATGGTTTGGGTTGGAAGGGACCTCAAAGTTCACCCGGTTCCAGCCCATTTGCCTTTAATAGCAAAGGAAGAGTTAGATTCCCATCTCAAATATCTAGACTGCTTTAGTGTTGGTTATTAAGTCTCTGCTAATGAATTTGTATAAATATTGCTCAGATAACTAGATTTTCTACTGAGCAGTGTAACCAGTAAATAATTTGGTGGGAAAAGGTCCTAAAATGTATCATCCTTTGCATTAAGTAGACTCAGCCTAGAACTCTGAAAGTTTCCTGTTCTGTTTCATATATGTAAAGCATAGGCAAAGTGAGGAAAAGCAAAATGCATGGAAAGGGTCCATTAGTACATGTCACATTTCTACAAAAATTTCTGTAAAGTCTGAACTAGCCACCCTGGAAATAGACAGGCCTCCTGAACACTCTAGATTGTCCCTGCAATAGATTTTAAGATATTCTGCAGAAAATGAAACCATTTCAAATGAGTAGGAATCATCACAAGTTTATTACTTGAACAAGATCTAAGCAGATCTGAGTTCCATTTGTTGTATGGTGGGCAAATATATACCATAAACTAAAAAATTGCTACAAGTATTTTATTTCATGTCCCCTTTGCTTCTGGCTGATTACTGCAAATCGGATTTCATGCTCACCTACGCAAGCAGTTAGTTCACTGTTAGGATCTTGGTGACAAGCAGAGATTATGGATTAAGTAATGTATAATTTTGCTGTTATTTTTACTAGTTTTAAAGTACTCATTTTTCTTAGTCTCAAATATAGTGTTATTTTTCAAATATCTATAGAGCTTTTGAGATAACAAAATTGAACCCATGTCTGTGCTGCAGCAGATGGGAGAACTTTCTTAAAACAACAACAACAACAACAAAAAGCAACTATTCTGTTCTTATTAACTTTTTATCCTGTAGATACGATGGATTTATCCAGACAGGTTGTGACATTCTAGTGCAGTGATCATGAAATGCACGGCAATGTGTCTGATATTTTGCACAGGAAAAATGTGGGGCGATTTGGATTATTTTGGGGTTTGGGTTTTTTTTTTAAGTCTTCCTATTCAAGATATGAACTGAAATTGTGATTAATATCAGTGAGCTACAAATGATGAATAAAAACTGAAAATCTTAGCCAGAAAAAAATCTTTGCTACAGTCTATTTCTTTTACATACATATTCATAGACTATCTACTTGCCAAAAGGCCTTTCCAATGTCTTCCAGGAAAAGAAATTGAAAAAAAAAAAATGCTAATACGGTTGCCTACATATTCAGTATCTTCCACAACTTCCAAATATCAGTATCTTAAAATACAGAATAATAAAATAAATGTTATGCTACAGAACCAGCTTAGAAAAACACTTGAGCAAATGTTTAAAATAAAATGTACTTCCAGTATTTTTTTTCATGCCAGAGGTGATTTCTTTTATTGGGTTTACTGATACCTGGATTTTTAGTACCTCATTTTTCATTAAAGAGCACCAAAAAGTTATAGAAATATTATGTAAATTCTCAAACAGAAAAATCCTGTTAGGAATGTTATGTTAGAAATAGGAAAATAGTATCATCTAAGGTGAAGGATTGCCTGAGTTCACACTGTGTTTTAGAAGCAAAGGAAGGAACATTTCCTGGGAACTGTCATTCCTATTCAACATTTTTGATATATAGTAACTGAATACATGTCAAAACATGGTATTGCACCTTTCTTGTATATGCTTCAAACATATATGGATGACCTCCTGTATAAGTTAGTGTACACTTGAAAGCTTTAATAACTACGTACAAAATCTTAGGCTTAAATAGATTATTTATTCTCACCTGTTTTCTTCAACCAAATCTCCCTAAGTTTCTGTTCATTTTCCTTTGAAGTGAGACATTTTCTGTTGTCCTATCACCTAATTAAACCCCGTTTCAAGACTTTTCAGTCTGTGTATGTTTTTTGCTGGTTTGTTTTTTTTTTTTTTTTGGAGGGTGGTGTTTATAGTTTTAATTTTTGGGTTATTCTTTAATTTCTTATTTCTGTGCATTGATTACTTTATGATAAATCAAAACAGACTTTTTAAAAGTCAACATGAACAGTTCCTGTAACTTTTACTCTGTGCTTCTGCACCACGGTATCATGGAACAATATATTCAGCTCCCTCTGCAATGAATCTGAGTCATGTACATTATTCAAAATTGACTAGAGTATTTGGAGTTTGGGAAGCACATCCTTGAACCCAGTGAATTCAGCAGCTGACAAGAATAGAATACTTAAAACATGAAGAAGGTAATAAAGCATTGTTTTTGATTAATACTTTACCAATTACTTATTGATCCTGTCCTCTCAGATTTGTTATATAGAATCATAGAATCATAGAATAGTTAGGCTTGGAAAGGACCATAAGATCATCTAGTTCCAACCCCCCTGTCATGGGCATGGACAACTCACACTAAACCATGTCACCCAAGGCTCTGTCCAACCTGTCCTTGAACACCGCCAGGGATGGAGCATTCACAACTTCCCTGGGCAACATATTCCAGTGCCTCAACACCCTTACAGTAAAGAACGTCTTCCTTATATCCAATCTAAACTTCCCCTGTTCAAGTTTTAACCCATTACCCTTTGCTCTGTCACTGCAGTCCCTGATGAACAGTCCATCCCCAGCATCCCTATAGGCCCCCTTCAGGTACTGGAAAGCTGCTATGAGGTCTCCACGCAGCCTCCTCTTCTCCAGGCTGAACAGCCTCAGCTTTCTCAGCCTGTCTTCATACAGGAGGTTCTCCAGTCCCCTGATCATCCTTGTGGCCCTCCTCTGGACTTGTTCCAACAGTTCCATGTCCTTTTTATGTTGAGGACACCAGAACTGCACACAATGCTCCAAGTGAGGTCTCACAAGAGCAGAGTAGAGCGACAGGATCACCTCCTTCGACCTGCTGGTCATGCTCCTTTTGATGCAGCCCAGGATACAGTTGGCTTTCTGGACTGCAAGTGCACACTGAAGCTAGTTCATGCTCATATTCTCATTGACCAACACCCCCAAGTCCTTCTCTGAAGGACTGCTCTGAATCTCTCCTCTGCCCAACCTGTAGCTATGCCTGGGATTGCTCCAATATACTAATTGCTGATGACAAAGAGGAAATACTTATTTGATTGAGATTTACTTGATTGATTGGCTGATTTACTGAAAGGACTCTGAAGTGTTTAGATTCTTTCATTTTTCTTTCTCTCATTAATTCTGCTCAGTTTGATGTGGCATTATTGAGTGTATAAATGTGTTATGACTAAATACCTGTTCAGCCCCCCAGCTCTGTTGTGGCTAGTCCTGAAGGGTATATTGTCCATAAGTTATCAAATAGTAAAATCCATTAGTTAAGCTTTCATGTAAAAATGTCTATATTTCTAACGTAGTTCAGTAGCAGGACTACTTCCTCAGCTATGATACTCATTGATTCAGGTGATGGTGTAAGAAGATATTGTGTCTTATCAACACCACCTACTAGCACACATCCCTTCTTCTCTTATACTTGGATTACAAACTCCTTGGGACAAAAGACATATTTTGCCCCCTGGATTTCTACCATCCTTAGCACAGTGTCACACTGGTTTTCTTTTGCAATTGTATACTGAAAAAAAAGAAAAAAATAATAAAAAAAAATTATAAAGTTACCATGGTCTTGAGGATAGAAAGCCAAAAAATGCTGCTGTGAGGGGAAGTCAAGCTTACTTCAAGGTAAGCTTTCTGCAAGCCAAGCACTGGAGGTTAGTTTGAAAAAATGGAAAACAATTTTGACTCTTTGTTCTATAACAAATGCTTTGTGTTTTAAAGTTAGAATGCTCAACCAGCGGGAATGATCTCTTACTGTGTTATTCAACAACAAAAAATGTGATAAGGGAGTGTAGCTCAGACATGCATGACTAAAGTGGATTCTATGGTGCTGTATTAGCCACTTACAGTCCCTGGGCCTACAGTGAAGAGAATAGGATTCACAGTGCATACTCTCTGTTCACAAAGATGATTGCTTTTATAAAATTATTTTATAATTTAAAATGCAGAAATCCATTGTTGACACATTTTTAGCTGCTAAGGACTGACATAATTAGCAGGTTATAGAGTCAGAAAGGAACTGAACCCATGTACCATTCCTTGTAGGAAATGACATGAACTTCTAATTTAATAAGTTAGAGATCAGTGTGGCCATTAAGGGTATGAAAACCTTTCTGAATGAAAAAGGCAATGAACGCCGCGCTTTGTGCTTTGAGCAACTCAGGTCTGTTGCTATTTGTTACACATGCTTCTGAGCATAGATTCACCTAGTAGATTGACATCTCATGGAGAGGCTTCTCAAGCATGAGAACAGCCCACCTAGTTTTTGAATCTTGAAGACCTTGGCGATAACATTAGGGGTGGGTAGCAATATTGCATTTTCACCAGAATAATGAATAGAATCAGTGGTACATGGAATGCAAATTCCCCAGTTCTCTTTGGGTAGACATCTGACCAGGGTCTGACTTTGGAAGGAAACTGGAATGTGCATAGGCAGCTGTAGCATGTTTCACTCTGTCATGAGCTGCAGGGTACCAAGACTCAGGGTGCACTAGGAGCTGCAAATTTTCAAAACATCAATACAGACATATTTTGTTGGATAACCCTCATGGATTTCAAAGCTTGGAACCCCATATTTCATTCCAGTTTCAGCAACTTAAATACTATTTTTTATGAGCACCATGAAGCTTTAGCGTTCTCTAGAGTCTAAGATGAATGTTTCATAAAGACTTGAAACATGAACAAACACTATATTATGTGGTAAAGTATGTCAACATACAACATGCAAGAGTACAATGCATTTCCATTATAAATTTTATAAATTCTTAATTTTGAGACTATCTCACCCTGAGAATATTTCAAGAATATTTCACCTTGAAGTATAATCAACAAAATCTCTGATTTTAAAACCAGCCAAAATATTTCTTTTTTGTTCATAATAGCCCAGTCAAATCAAAGTTGCATTTTTGTAATTCCATAAATGGTTCAACAGTCTAGTATAATAATTATTCAATATTACCTCATTAATATCATGTTAGAAATTTATGCAAGGAATTTCATTATCTGCAAATGCAAGAGAGAATAATTCTTGATACTGTTGGTGTTAAGCTTCCCCAACTACTTTCATTCCTTTCTAAGTCTCTTGGGAAATGCTTAAAGCACAAGAAAAAAAAAATCTAATAGAAACTATGACAGAAACAAGAAACTATTACCTCATATATATAGAGAAATACACGACACTTGCACAATGAATCTTATTTATAGTAGATGCTTTTGGCAGCCCTGTTTATTAAGATTGATTGGTGCAAATGTACAAATGAAGAGCAACAATATAAACATAAAAAATACCTGAGGCAAACTTTTAATATGAAAAGGTAATCTGTACAGACACTTAATCAGCTGTTTTACATAATATCTGTAGATATTATAGACTATTCTTGGTTTATCCACATTTAAATTCAAGGTAGACTATTCTTGGTTTATCCACATTCAAATTCAGACACAGAAAAAAGTAAGAAGACAACTTCCCTTTTTGAAGTTATGGGGAGACCCAAGTTTGAAGATTTGTAGTAACCAGTGCTAACCATTGCAAATCAGCAAACCTTTTCCCTTGCATTTGTGGTTAGTGAGATTGCTTGGACAAATTTATGACATAACATCTGTGGGGTAAAGGTAGTGTGGGTTTACATTTAAAAAATACATCACATTCCACTTCAGATTTATTTATTTCATCAGAAGAAATACCTGGGATGACCTTAGTGAGGCAGGCTTATACTACATATATAGGCTGGACCCTATAAAAATATCACAGGAAAATCTTGGGCAGACTTTTAACCCAGATTTAGCTAAAGTTTAACCAGAAAGGGTTAAATTTCTAAACCCACTGTGCCTCCTGTATCCATGGAGGCCTGAGGGGCCTGAGTGCACTCAGCCAGAACTCTTCCTTTTCAGACCAAGAGCTGCCTGAACACAAGTATCTAGGCTGCATTTCAGATCAGTCCCAATTCAGTTTTAGTTTCATGTTCTGCCTTGCTCCTGTGAAGATCCCCAAATCCATATGCTCTGAGCAGAATTAGCAAGTAATGGCACGGCTGTATATTTGCATGTATATTTGCTTGTGGCTTTTCTTTTTGAAACAGAACTGCTAGAAAAGTATCCCGATGATTAGAAATATGCCCAAGAAACGGGAAGTTTCAACTGGAGGCTTGAAGAATTAAGTTACATTCCCCCCACGAGCTTCCTGGTGATGCAAGTATAGGTTAGACAGGAGGTCTAAAGATGGTGTCCTACTTCCTTTCTTTTCCCCCACCAATATCAATTTAATAAAAAAATGAATGTACAACCCTAGAACTAGGAACAAAACCTAAAGACCCTCTCTCTGGTGTGACATCAGTCTCAGTCTTTCATTTACTCACAGATATTTCTATCCCACACTATCTTCTTATTAATGTTGTGATTAATTTCTTTACAGCCATATAGTTGCAGCAGAAGGAAGGATGAAGGGGTCATCCTTTCAACTTGCTCTAGACCCTAGCAACTGAGGTGCTTTCCAGATCACAGAAATTTCCCATTTAGGTTTAGGATAAGGTGTATTTAAGCCAAAGAACACAGTAAATTAAGGGTATCTATCTTATTTTCCATGTCTGATTCTCAAAACAAGCAGTAGCTATTTGTTCCAGCTGTGTTCTGAAAAACAGAGGCAAAATAGTGATTTCATTCTTTCAAAGGATGAGATGCAAAGACTGAAAACTATGGAGTTTGCCAGGCAGACCTACCAAATTTCTGGACGTAACAACAGGAGAGGAGTACAATTTCACACACAGCCCAGTGCTCCCAGTTTCTTACTTAAAAACACCTGAATACTTTCTTTGATCTATTGGAAATGACAAACTTTCTAAAAATTGTTGGCATGGAGGTGCATGTTTTCTTTGAAAATTTAGATGAAGATGAAAACACAATAAATCCCTTGTGCCACTTGAAAAATCTGTGGTATGTCCATGATATAGAAAATTTTAAAGCAATTTATAAAAAATCAATTTCTAATTTAATATAATTAAATTAAATTTCTAATATAAATGTATACAAGGTTTTTAAATTAAATTTCTAAATTAAATATAATTAAATTAAATTTCTAATATAAATGTATACAAGAATTTTTTTAAAGCAAGACAAAAATCTACCAGAAAATTTCAGTCGTTCATACAAAGGGGTGAAATGTTTAATAACATGGGGCTTATACACAATTATGAATATAAATTGGTCTTCACCTATGGCCCAAACTGCCCAGCTATAAGCAAACTTATCTGACAAACAGTAAGCAAGTTAGCTCTGCCTGCTGTGAGCCCAGGCTAAGCCTTCCTCAGGAGTAAATATACTAAGTTGGCCTTTGTATTTAGTTTAGCAGTGGCCATAATGTAGCTTCTGGAGCACAGATGGCTCATCATGAAAGCAGAGCAAAGCGTGACAGAAATATTACAATGTGATATATCTTCTCAAATTATGAACATTTTATAGTAACTTATGAAATGTCAAACGTACATGATTCACATAAATTAGATTTGTGCCAGTTGCATTTTAGTGAGTCTTGACTGACACAAGACTACATTAATTAATCATGGTGGGGCAATAATGGCTCTTGAGTTACTCACCTGCTAAATCTGTCTTCTAGAGATAGTGTTACTGACTCAGTGTTTCTTTTCAGAGGGATTAAGCTCATTATCTTGCAATTTCATTTAATTTCTATTTCACAGAGAATACAATAAAGCAATGACAAATTAGCTTTGCTGTCATAGGACCAAACAAGGGAAACAATCTTTACCAATTCTGTTATGACTCCCTTAATGACCAGCTTTCCACATTGCAAATTTGGTTTCATTTTGCTATGCTTTCCTACCACAAAGACACCCAATAATGACTTTTCCTCTCTTGAGTTATACAGCCTCATCCTTACCTGAATTATTTGTCTTAGTGCGTGTATTTTTTCCAAAATAAAAAGATGTTCTGGATGTGTTGTAATATTACTACTGCATGAAAGAAACACACTATACTCCATGCCAACAAAACCAGGCAGCTTGAGTTATAAATGATATATATTCCTTACATTAATTCCTGCTGTGAACATTAAAATTTTGCTGTATTCTAGCTTTTTTTTTTTTTCCATCTGATAGAGAGTCAATGATGAGAGAAAAGGCAAGTCCTTTTTATACAGAGAAATCAAACACTTCTTATGAGAACCAAACTTAGATCAGTCCTTGTGATGGCCTATAAAGGGCAAGACAATAGATTTGAAGAACAGAATGTTCTGACTGCTGGCACATGTCTGCCTGGTCTTGAAATGCAAGGTAGCAAGACTGTAGTTTTGTAAATTAAACTGTGTGTCTTCAATGTGTATGTCATGCATTGGATAATGATCTCTCATATGCAACAGTTATGGTAATCTATAAAAATTTCATGAGTGCATAATCTACAAACAAGAAAAAACATTTATTAACTCTTATCACAATAATATTATTCAACTTAAAATTTCCTAGGAAGGAGGTACCTCTGTCAAAAGGAAAAAATACAAAGTCCTGTTGGGAGACCAGTTTAGAGTTAATATAAGCATCTGCTATATTAACACCATAATTTAAAATTCCAGAGAACACAATATTTCAGCCTGCATATTCAACTAAATAGACGCTGAAATGCCAGACTAAAAAAATAATAATTAAAAACTAAGCTGATTATTGTAGAAAAGGACCAACAACAAGACCAAAAGCAGTATGTGTGCTCTGACTGATGCAGTTTAGGAGACTGTTGTGCCCAGGCAGCAAACTCTGTAGATGGAATGGATACAAGTATTTCATGGAGGGAAGTATAGTATGAATCACTGAGTTTGTTTGTGATCAGAGATGGTGACTCCAATAAATCCTCTGAAGAGCAAGAAGTTAATGAACAGAGGCAAAGTGTGAGGAAGAATTATTGGAGTTACTGGCTCCTCAGAGCCAGGGTTCAAGCATGTGCTGGGGATAACAACAGTACAGCAGAGTCAGCAGAACGGTGTGTGGGCTGTGTATCAGATTCACATGTGAGGACACAAACTGACATCACCAGTGAAGGTAGATTTAAATTAGGACAATTTTAGTAATCTTAGAAGGGTATAGACACACATCCTATGTGCCAGCCATGCTGTAGAAACATCGGTCTCTGTCAGCTGAGTGATAATAAAAAGCTGAAAAGGTGGTTCAAAGCATGTGTAGGTTTGCTTATACCACAACTACATAATAATCCTGTTTCTGATTTAACCAGATATCTAGCTATTAGGAATTTGAATGAGATTTTCAATGAGCAGCTTTCTGTATCACGTGTAACTAGTTCACATTGTTAGGGATGGAAAAACAGACTGGATGAGACAGAGTTCTGATACTGCAGAAAGTTGGGGCTGTTCAGCCTGGAGAAGAGAAGGCTGTGTGGAGACCTCGGTATCTGAAGGGGGCCTATAAAGATGCTGGGGAGGGACCCTTCATCAGGGACTGTAGTGACAGGACAAGGGGTAACGGGTTAAACCTTAAACAGGGGAAGTTTAGACTGGATATAAGGAGGAAAGTCTTTACTGTAAGGGTGGTGAGGCACTGGAATGGGTTGCCCAGGGAGGTTGTGAATGCTCCATCGCTGGTGGTGTTCAAGGACAAGTTGGACAGAGCCTTAGGTGACATGGTCTAGTGTTTGGTGTCCCTGCCCATGGCGGGGAGGTTGGAACTAGATGACCTTGAGGTCCTTTCCAACCCTAACTATTCTATGATTATATTATTGACCCAATTATTTATCATGCTGGAAATCATTTGAGTCCAAACCACTTTGCAAGCATACTATGCGTCTATATGAATTTTTCTTTTTTTTTTTTTTTGTTACATTAATAACATCTGATACAATAAATTTGTAAATTAGGCTTGAGGCACAGCTTTACTGGGTGCTAAAACCCTTGCTGTGGAAATACAGCAGTAGTGACATATTTCTACAACACTACAAAACCTTCGTTCAGAGAGAAATAGCCAAATTTTCTACCCTTGCTGATCCTGTTAATGAAAGCAGAGCTATAGTGGTCTGTATGCATCTGCTGGCCCAAGGCAGTATCTTCCTACAAAAACTCATTTAAATCAACAGCACTTCTTCTGTCTGATTATAAACCTTTTGCAAGAAAGACAGACTCAAATCTGATTTGGGATTTTGCGTGAAAAATATACACCTGCATATAATAGTATCTGTATGTTTTTCGTAATGGGACTTGCTTTTCTTGGTGAGACAGACACAGTTTTGTGTGTTATGTGTATGTAGCAGGGCTTTACCATGTAACTGTGAGACTGTAAATCTACCAGGATCTAAACCTGGCATCCCTCTGTTAGGATCAAATCATCACTCACCTTCCATGCAGCAAATGTGAATTAGTTTTTGTTTCTTGACAAAGAACATTAATATTTCACTTTAGGCACAAAAGTATATAAGAATGGACCCAGTGATCCCTAACTGCCAATAAGACACAAGCAGTGATTTTTACTACAATTTGAAAAATTAATTCTGAAAATAAATTTTATTTTATTTTACTTTATTTTGAAAAGACAGTTTACTAACTTAGTGCAAGAGATATAAGGAAGTGATGATTTCCTTAGCCATTCAAACTTTGGTGGTTGAGCCTTCTCAAAAGAGTTTTTCAACACCTTTCTAAAAGCAGTTGTATTAGAAATGACATTACCTAAAATGGAGGGCTATAAACTTATGAATTTGCTCCAAAGGAAATGTTATTGTATTCATGCCAAAGTCAGAAGAGATTTTTTTGTGGGTGGAAGTCAGTGGAGTACTATGGAAATTAGAAGTATGAAGTTGAATTACTCCTTAGAATTTTTTTTTTTAATGTAAATTTTTCATAGTTTTTGTCCTAGAGCTTCAAATTTATTCTGCTAATGTACGTTATTTTCTGTGGTGTAAATAGGATAACTGTTAGTATGCTAACAAGAACAATGATCTAGCAAATGAATACAAGAAAACCATTCCATAAACATGATCAAAGATTGTCTTCTCCTGTGGGCGCAATGACGAGCAAGCAAGAAAGTTGTTCTGAATTAAGATTGTCTTCTGTGGGCGCAATGACGAGCAAGCAAGAAAGTTGTTCTGAATGAAGGTAATTTTACCCATAACAAGGAACACAAGTAAGACTAATCCCAAAAGGAAAACAAGAGACTGGACAAAAAAATGCCCAGGCTTTGACTATGAAGGAAAACATAAGCAATACAAGAATGATCCCATTATGCAGGTTATTAATCTTTTCCTGATGCTTTTTATTTCTTATGAGCTGAAATTCTGCCCTTTCTAGCATTCATAACAGCAAAGGTCCTAAAATAATAAGTCAGAATCCAAGGACTGGCTTAAAACCACGACGGTTTCCTTAAAATGGACTCTATGGAGCAAGTCCAGAGGAAGGCCATGGAGATCACCATAGGGCTGGAGTACCTCTCCTGTGAAGTCAGGATGAGAGAACTGGGTTTGTTCAGCCTGCAGAAGAGAAAGCTCTGGGGCAACCTCAGAGAAGCTTTCCAGTAAAGAGGGCTTGCAAGAAAGTTGCAGAGGGACTTTTTACAAGGGCATGTAGAGACAGGACAAGACGGAATGGCATTAAACCGAAAGAGGGTAGACTTACTTACATTAGATATTAGGAAAAAATTCTTCACTGTGAGGCTGGTGAGACACTGGCACTGGCTGTCCAGAGAAGCTGTGGCTGCCCCATCCCTGGCAGCGTTCAAGGCCAGGTTGGATGGGACTTTGAGCAACCTAGTCTAGAGGAAGCTACCCCTGCCCATGGAGGCGGGGATGGAGCTAGATGATCTTTAAGGTCCCTTCCAACCCAAACCATTCTATGCTTCTATGAAATTAATGAGTATTTTGTGGGTTTTGGCTTGGTTTTGTCTTTGGATATTCACATTAGGGGGATTCTTCACAATATTTGTAGGCTTTTCTTGAAAATACCAGAAACTTATCTTTTCAGTTCAAAATATGTTTTTTTCTAATACTCCCTTGCCTCCCAGACCTGGACACTCAGTAGAACTGTCAGACTTCATGAGTTTAAGGTGTGATAGCCCTGTCAAACACTAAACAAAAGGCAGGTGCTGTTGGTCATTAAAATTCCATTTCCTGTTTCCATTGCATTACTCCCTCAAAAAGAGTCATCTCTAATAAAGCTATAAATTCCATGTCCTACATTACCAAAGCTCACTTCAAACAGTAAAAGCAGAACGTTTTTTGTGCAAAACCTCTTGTAATGTCGTAGTTTGTGCCTAGTATGTCTCAAATACACACAAAAAGAAGCCTTTATAAATTGTTGGAATACAGGCTGATGTATATGCTGCAGAGATGTTGCTGTAGTTGTAAAAGATGGATGCAATGGAAAATCTTTGACCACTGAACAGAGAGAATATTTACTCTGTTCTTCATCTTGTACTTCTGTCAGGTATATTGTTAAACAAAATAAAAAATGGAAAATTCAATCATGTCCAGAAGTCTTAGAGAAAAAAACAAGTGGAGATCAAAATTGTTGTGCTTTAAATCAGATTTTCTCTTCCTTCTCCTTCAGTTTATTTTAAAGCTTATGTATGTTGAGATTTGAGGATATTGCATTCTCTGAAATGATAGAAACAAAAATATTTTAACAGTCAAAAGTCCTTACGCCACACCACATATCTAAGACGAATTTTTTGTCCTCTTTTCTATATCTATTTTGACAGCCACCAGCATTCTCTACTTCTCTTTCAGGGATAAAACGCTGAACTGTACAGAGACCTCTTTGCTGGGTGCCATTAAAGAGGGAGGAATTTCTGAGGCAAGAAGACACTTTTACAAAGTTGGCCTTTTGCTCTCCAAGGACATTTCAGGCAGACAGCAAAATAACCCAAACAGTTTATCAAAATATGCCCATTGTAAAACAATCAGGAATTTACCAAAATGCAGTAAGGGGAGACAAGCAATTCCACAGCCCCTCAGGTCTCCAACTTGTCTCCTCAAATCTCAATTCCCACTCTTCTTTCAAGACTCTTAACAAATACCAATTCCATAAAAGCTTCTCTCTCCTAAATTAACCATTAGTCCCTATATTCCTATTCCATCTTTCTTGGAATAAGTCCACTTCCCTCAACACATACACTGTGATGAGTCTGTCTGAATTTATATTAGTCTATCTGAATTTTTGTCAGACAGATTCTTCTTTCATGAGTCCTGGAGGAATCACTGAGAACATCCAGTGCCCGTTCATTTTAGGTACCCACCTATACATGGTGACAATTACAGAAAAAGTCTTTAGAGATGTAGGAAGAGAACATAGCATAGGACTATATTGAGAATGTAGCTACCAATTTTTAGCAAATCTTCACTGAGCATGTATTCAAAATTCTTCTTCAGGGAATTAAAGCTACAACAAACTTTGCTGGATAGTAAGAGAACAGGTAAAAAAGTATCCTACTGAAGACTCCTTTCCCTACTCTCCTGCTGCTGAAGTCCAATTTCAAACTACATCTTCCTGAAGAAAATTCTGTTTGAAGGTTTTAACCTAGAGCAATTTGTTTTCCTATCACATTCTTGAACGTGGCAGAAACTTTTAAAAAAAAAGGTTCAGGTGAGGCAACCATCATTCATGTATATCTTCAGTATTGGTTTGGTGTTTGAAAATGCAACCACACACATTGAAACAATAAACAATAGGTCAAACAGATATGGAGAAACATGCTGCAATATGAAAATTGCAAAAGACAGAATTTGTCATTATGCTATCAGGATACTTCTTCATTAACTATATAATTCAGTCCTATTTACATCCCATTCTCTATCTCCTCATATCATTCTTTATTAGACACTTACACAGTTAATTCTTTCCCATTAGGCTTTCGCAGGTCTATGAAAAATCTGTGAAACAGATCTTACAGTCTGACTGTAAACCAGACTATCTCCTAGATGTACTTAGAAAATAGTGACATTTTCTGTTTATGAGCCAGTAAGAGTCTAATTGCTCTAATTTAAAAAACACATTTATGGCAAATAAAAGGCTCAAAGGACAATACAGCACTAGTGTATGGATGTCTTCAGACCAGCGCTGCTGCGTTGGAATCCACCCATCCTCAGTCTCTAATTTTCCAGTTAAAGAACTATATTTAGGAGCAAATGGAATCTTTAGAGATGTTTCCTTCTCCCCTGAATATAGACTTGAGATGCTTTCATTAAGAAGAATGGACTATGGGTTATGCCCCTTGGCAAAGTAATGCCCAAATTAGGTGGACTGAACTCCATCCTAAATCAGCCACTAAACTAAGCACTACAATTCTGCTAGAATACACCCTAGCAGAGATGCCATTTTTGCCTATGCAGATCATCTCAGTGCCTAGTTTATATGAATGCTTATGCTGTAGGGCCCTTGTAGATTAGAACTGAAGATTCTAGTCATATACAGATTCTATTGATCATTTTCACAGCTCTTTACTAACAGGAACTAAGTCAGGCACATTCCACAATACCGAGACATCCCAAGTGATAGAAAGCTGATGATCTTTCAGTGACAGATAGTTAAAAAGAATGCGGTTATACACACCAAATAAATTATAGTTCTTTTGCTATATACAGAATCTGACTAGAAAAGAAATTGAGGATTTCTACCCATTCGTGCCTGGACACATGCTCCCTGCCTGTCAAAGGGAAAGGGTTTGAAAGGACCACTCAAATCTGGTAAATCAACAAATAATTATAGGAATGATGCCACAGCCAGGGGTTCAGCTACTTAGGCCATTGGACTTAAGAGAAACCTGGGCTGACAGGGGGTGATGAACCCTAAAGAAGCTGCTGCAGGAGAGGAACCTCAATCCATCCCACTCTTAACAGTTTTACGCCAGTGCCAGCAAGAGATGCTGTCCTGGGTTCAGCAGTACCAGTTATTTTTCTCCTTCTTAGGAGCTAGTGCAGTGCTGTGTTTTGATCTTTTGGCCTGGGAACAGTGCTGATAATGCCAATGTTTTTAGTTGCTGCTCAAATGTTTGGTCTGGCGAACGACTTTCTGAGCCTCATGCTCTGCCAGGGAGGAGGGGAGGCCAGGAGGAAGCAGGGACAGGACACCTGACTCAAACTGACCAAAGAGTTATTCCGTAACACAGCACATCATGCCCAGGATGTAACAGAGAGTTACCCTGGAAGGGCTAGTTCACTGCAGGGTTGGATGAAGTATTGGTTAGGGCTCGGCTGGGGGGAGTGAGGCGAGTTATCAGTCGGCTGGTGCTGAGGTGTTGTATTCTTTCCTCTTTTTTTCCTCTATTTCCTTTAGCATTATTATTATTGGTGGTAGCAGTAGTGGTTTGTGTTATATCTTAGTGACTAAACTGTTCTTATCTCAACCCGTGGGAGTTGCATTCTTTTTGATTCTCCTCTCCGTCCCTTCAGGAGCAGGAGGAGGGCAAGAAAGGGGGGAGTGAGTGGATGGGCTGTATGGTTTATGGCTTTGTTTAAACCATGACAGATGCCCAGAGCACAAGAATACCTGGAGCAGCACAAAGGAATTCCAGCCACTCCAACCATTAAATCAGCTTCATAGAGCCCAGCTTAAATGCTTCTATGCAAATGCATGTAACATAGGGAGTCATCATAGATTCACAGAACGGTTTGGGTTGGAAGGGATCTTAAAACCATTTAGTTCTAACCTCCCTACCATGGGCAGGAACATCTTCCACTAGGCCAGGTTGGGACATCCAGAACTTCTCTGGGCAGGTGTTATTACTAACAATTGTGTCAGCATAATGCACCTTAAAAATAAAAATCACTCTAGTGTAACAAATTCCAGCTAAGACCTCAGAATTGCCAAGGGAAGGGTGGAATCTGTCATGGTAGACAGTATGAGTTTCTTTTTCCAACACATCTCAAAATGCTTGGGAAATTTAAACTCCATGAACAATATGAAAAGGAAAATTTCACCTACCTGAGCAGGTGCACTTAACTGCCCATAATGCCCAATTTTTATGTCAAAACACACTAAGTATGAAAAATCTGTGTGTCTGCTGTGATCTGAAATCTTCATTTGGAAACCACTTCAACCTTTTTCCCAGCCTCCAGCTGGTACTTTTCTAATAATAGCATTTGACGTTAAGTAACAAGAAGTGAGCTGAGGAAAGAATGTTAGTTCAGCCAATGTCATATCCAGGTACAAGTGAAATTTGATGCAGACAGGTGTAAAAGGAATGAGCTATGAACTGAAGCTCCATTTTCTTGAATCAGATGCAGATAGAGACATTGATATGACTTGAGCTCTGCTTCAGGAGACCTAATTCAGACTCTTGCAAAACGGTGGTTAGTTTTTAGAGAAAAAAAAAAAAAAAAGTGTTATTAGAAAGAAAATCAAGCCTAAAAATCGGGCCTAAGGTTGTTATAAATTCAGTGTATGTAGAGAAATAATGTGGTTTGTTTCCCTGCTAGGAGAGAATATTCTTAATGTGCTGTTTCCTAGAGCTGTGTGGAACTTCAGTAAATATTTGTACATTGCCCATGAAGCTCCTGAACACAAAAAGAAATCTACAGAGAGGAAAAACAGATACAGGGTGAAATATATTTTTTTTAAGTATCCTACTTTAGAAAGACCACTTTGTGAATTCATTCATTCATTGTGAGTTAGCATAGCTTCTAAAAATCTGAAAACAAACAATGCAAACCCTTCAATATTTCAAAGTGGTCATTTAAAAAAGTGTAAGTCAAGTTGATGTGCTGGTATTAAATTTTTTTTGCACAAGCCAACTCTTTTCTGGTTTTTAATGCTTTCATCTTCTTATTACCTTCATGTAATTTGTAAGATAGAAACAGTTTCTGATTATCGAAAACACACAAGTACAACAAAGTAGAAATAGCTGTGCCACATGAAATAAGAAATCAGCCAGAATTGGAGTCCATACAGATGTCTAAGAAAGGGCATAAGAAATAACATAGCATTCATATAGTAAGATTACTTTTGAATTATATTTCTTACCTAGTGGTTATAATTTTTGTATTGAATATCCTTTTATGAGTTTTGATTTCATGAACTTTCTAACTGCTTTTTAAACAATGTAAAATTTTGGCATTTACAACATCTGATAGGAATTAACTCCAAAGTTTAATAATACATGCCATGGAAACATATCTCTGTTTCAAACTTGCTAATCTCATTATTTTATTTTATTTCCATTAATTCTTATGAGGACCAGGAAATAACTGTTTTCTATTTACTTTCATATGGCCATTCCATGTTCTTAAAGACCTCTTTAATGTCTTTTCCAGACTTGAGGAGACCTTGTCACAGAACAGTTAGGGTTGGAAAGGACCTCAAGATCATCTAGTTCCAACCCCCCTGCATGGGCACAGACACCTCACACTAAAGCATGCCACGCAAGGCTTCGTCCAACCTGGCCCTGAACACCACCAGGGATGGAGCATTCACACCCTGGGCAACCCATTCCAGTGCCTCACCACCCTAACAGTAAAGAGTTTCCTCCTTATGTCCGTTCTAAACTTGCCCTGTTTAAGTTTTAACCTATTACCCCTTGTCCTATCACTACAGTCCCTATGAAGAGTCCATCAACAGCATCTTTATAGACCCCCTTCAGGTACTGAAGCTGCTATGAGGTCTCCATGCAGCCTTCTCTTCTCCAGGCTGAACAGCCCCAACTTCCTCAGCCTGTCTTCATACGGGAGGTGCTCCAGTCCCCTGATCATCCTCGTGGCCCTCCTCTGGACTTGTTCCAACAGTTCCATGTCCTTTTTATGATGAGGACACCAGAACTGCACACAGTACTGCAAGTGAGGTCTCATGAGAGCAGAGTAGAGGGGCAAGATCACCTCTTTCGACCTGCTGGTCATGCTCCTTTTGATGCAGCCCAGGATACGGTTGGCTTTCTGGGCTGTGAGTGCACACTGAAGCTGGCTCATGTTCAGTTTCTCATTGACCAACACCTTCAAGTCCTTCTTCACAGGGCCGCTCTGAATCTCTTCTCTGCCCAACCTGTAGCTGTGCCTGGGATTGCACCGACCCAGGTGTAGAACCTTGCACTTGCCATGATTAAACTTCATAAGGTTGGCATCAGCCCACCTTACAAGCGTGTCAAGGTCCCTCTGGATGGCATTCCTTCCCTCCAGCGTAACAACCAAACCATACAGCTTGGTGTCATCAGCAAACCTGCTGAGGGCACACTCAATCCCACTGTCCATGTCACCGACAAAGATGTTGAACAAGACCGGTCCCCACACCAATCCCTGAGGGACACCACTCGTTACTGGTCTCCAGCTGGACATTGAGCTATCAACCACAACTCTTTGCGTGAGACCATCCAGCCAGTCCTTTATCCACTGAGTGGTCCACCTACCAAACTGATGTCTCTCCAATTTAGAGACAAGGATGTTGTGTGGGACAGCGTCAAATGCTTTGTACAAGCCCAGGTAGATGATATCAACTGCTCTACCCCTGTCCATCAGTTCCTTAACCCCATCATAAAAGGCCAACAAATTGGTCAGGCAGGATTTCCCCTTAGTGAAGCCATGCTGGCTGTCACCAAACACCTTGTTGTTATTCATGTGCCTTAGCATGCCTTCCAGGAGAATCTGCTCCAAGATTTTGCCAGGCACAGAGGTGAGACTGACTGGTCTGTAATTCCCTGGGTCATCCATTTTCCCCTTGAAAATGGGGGCTATATTTCCCTTTTTCCAGTCATCGGGAACTTCACCTGACTGCCATGATTTTTCAAATATGATGGCCAGTGGCTTAGCAACTTCCTTCGCCAGCTCCTTCAGGACCCGCAGATGGATTTCATCAGGTCCCATGGACTTGTGTAGGTTGAGGTTCTTAAGATGGTCTCAAACCAGATCCTCTCCTACAGTGGGCCTAAGGTCTTCATTCTCACAGTCCTTGCCTCTGCCTCCCAAGACTTGGGTGGTGTGGTCAGAGCATTTGCTAGTGAAGACTAAGGCAAAGAAGCCATTCAGAACCTCAGCCTTCTCCAAATCCAGGGTAGCCAGTTTTCCCAATAGCTTCTGGAGGGGACCTATGTTGTCCCTAGTCTGTCTTTTATTTGCTACGTACCTATAGAATCCCTTCCTGTTATCCTTAACATCCCTAGCCGAGTTTAATTCTAATTCAGCTTCCCGGACAACATCCCTGTATTCTTCCCAGGCCACCTATCCTTGCTTCCACCTTATATAAGCCTCTTTTTTCCTTTGAATTTTCCTCAGCAGCTCCTTATCCATCCCAGGAGGTCTCCTGGCCCTCCTGATGCAACACTCCTGAGCTTGTAGCAGGTGATCCTTGAATATCAACCAAGAGTCTTGGGAACCCTGCCCTCTAGGTCTATATCCTATGGAAACTTACTAAGCAGGTTCCTGAAGAGGCCAAAGTCTGCTCTCTTGACATCCAGGGCAGTGAACTTGTTGCACTCTCTTCTCACTGTCCTGAGGATCTTGAATTTGACCATCTTTGCTGTTACCAAGGCTGCCCTGCAGCGTCACATTTCCAACTAGCCCCTCCCTGTCGGTGAGCACGAGGTCAAGCATGGCACCTCTCCTCGTCAGCTCCTCTATTACTTGCAGAAGGAAGTTGTCTTCCACACAATTGAGGAACCTCCTGCATTGCTTGTGCCGGGCTGTACCATCCCTCCAATGGATATCAGGGTGGTTGAAGTCCCCCATGAAAACAAGGGCCTGCGGGTGTGAGGCTGTTCCTATCTGTCTATAGAGAGCTTCATCCACAGAGTCCTCTGGATCAGGTGGTCTGTAGCAGATCACCACAATAATGTCTCCCATCACTGTTCTCCCTTTAACCCTGACCCACAAACTCTCTACTGACTGCTCACCTGTCCCCAGACAGAGTTCTATACTCTCCAACCTATCCCTGACATAAATAGCAACTCCCCCTGCCTGTCTGACAGGCCTGTCTTTTCTAAAGAGCCTGTAACCTTCCATTTCAACTTTCCAGTCATAGGAGCCATCCCACCATATTTCTGTGATGCCTATTATGTCATACCCCCATAGACATGCACACATTTCTAATTCCTCTTGTTTGTTCCCCATGCTACGGGCGTTTGTATAGAGGCATCTGAGTCGAGCTCCAAATGAAGCTGGCTCATTGGCTGGGGCAGCTGAAATATCTCTACATTGCTCGAGCATTTATCAGATGCACTGCCAACTGACTGTGAGTGCTGGGATGGAATGATGCTCCCTCCCCCAACACATCTAATTTAAAGCTTCCTTGACCAGTCTGGCAAAGCCTCCTACCATAACTGTTGTTCCCCTTAGTTGTCAGACCAGCTTCACCAGCCCCCAGTAGACCTGGCCTACTAAATTGAGTCCCATGTTCTAGATACCCAAGCCCCTCACTATGGCACCGCCCTTCTAACCATTTATTAACCTGTCCAATCCTCCTAGCCTTTTTAAGGTCCTCCCCTTTATCCTGGAGAATTTCCAAAAAGACAATCTGAGCTCCAGAGCCCCTAACAACCTCTCCCAGGGCTCTGTAGTCCTTTATGTTCTCCGAGCTACTTCTATCTATATCACTAGCACCCACATGGAGCAATAGAAGCAGGTAATAGTGGGACTTACTAGAGCAGGCAGCCTCTCTGCAACATCCCTGATCCATGCCCCAGGTAAACAACACACCTCCCTTGAGACTGGGTCAGGTCGACAGGTGTGTGCTTCTGTGCCTTTCACAATCCCCTACTACTTCGATCAGCTGCTTTTTCCTGGCAGCACCAGTAGAGATCTTCCTTACCAGTGCACCAGCTGGCTGTTTCTGGTGCGAGTGCGTTTCCTCATCAGCTCCCTGCAGGACGGCAAAGCCGTTCTAGGTGGGGACAACAGATTTAGGAAGAAGTCCCTTGCTTTTAATTATCCTCTTCCTCCTTTTTTCGTTGTTTTGGTTTTGTTTTTTGTTGTTGCTGTTTTCCAGCTCCCTGGGTTAACGGCCTCCTTCTTTCCTCCACGAGATACAGTGGACGCTTAAGGCACCTGCACAGTCTGGGCCTGGAGCAAGCAGCCCCGCTTCCTCTCAGCTTCCCTGACATCTTGCAGCCTATTGACAGCGTCCCGCAGCTCAGCCCCTGCTGCAGGAGGACCTCCACCAGGGAGCACCGAGTGCAGCCCTGCCCACTGTGCACCCTCGCCTCAGACCAGTGCAGGCATTCTCTGCACTCCGAGCTCTGCGCTGCAGCCTCCCACCTCATCGGCTCTATCTGGGTGCCTACGCTGGGCACCGCCGGGGCAGCCACAGCAGAGATCCCAGACCGGGCCCTAGTCACAAGGTGAGCACCCACCATCCCCCTCGCCTGCCCGAGCTAACTGCCTCGAGACACCCACGCTCCCTGGGGCAGGTTTTTACCCAGTCAGCGCAGGTGCCGCTGCTCCTGGCTCCGCCCCCTGTGAGTCCCGGCTCGCGTCCGCGGAGCTGCCGGCTCCTGGGCAGGGCCTGTCGAGGACTTGAAGCTCCCCCGGTAGCTCTGGCCGCTCTGAGTTGAGGCTCCTGGACGCTGATCTCTCCCCTGCTCCGGTGTTGAAGGCGTCCCCTCTCGAGCGTCCTCACTTCAACAACTGTCTATTTGTTCCTTATATATAAATTAATTCACTCTTCTCTGCATCTCCTGCAATTCAACTATATCCTTTTCAAAATTGCTTGACCTGAAGAATAATCAAGATATGGGTGTGCTGTGCAATGTATAATGATAAAATGATGTATCTTGTTCTATCAGACATTTATTTCCTAATAATTTATTACATTTTACTTGCTTGTTTGATAATTACTGAATGCTAAGCTGATATTTGCATAAACATTATTTCCCTCACAACTGAAACCTTTTTCGTAGTTCAGATCCTATCATTGTTACTTGAAATTAGGATAGGTTTTCCTTATAAAAAACATTTTATATAATAAAACATAATAAACATGAATTTCATTTGTCATTTTCTTTCCCAGCTACTTGGCATCAGATGATTTATTTATGACTTTTTTGGTCCATATTCATCTTTACTACCCCAGTTAACTTAGAATAACTTAGAAACCTTTGCATCCCATTCACATCCTTTTAACAGTCATTGATGAATAAATTAAACAGCAGATCCTAGCATTAATTCCCTATTATTAATTCCATTCTAATGATGGCTTCAGTTATTTACATTTGCCAACCACTTATTCCTACGTTTTAATTCTACTCTTTTAAAAGAATGCTGTTGATGAACTTCTCTTTCGTCCCATGCCAATTCAAGTTTTGTTCAGAGTTTTTGGTAAAAGCTATGTCAAAAGCTTTATGGAGACTGCAATAGCCTGTAGCAACTTGGTGACTCGTGTTCTTGTGCACAATGGCTCCTTTAAAGAATTGTAGTAGATTTGCAGGATGTGAATCCTTTCTTCAAAAATCAAAGGCAGTTCTTCCCAAACATATGTTGCTGTGATTGCGTGTGTGTAGCTATGTACAGTCTGTTGTTTATTAAACTTTCCACCATTATTTTTTCCTGTATAAAAAGCAGATTTCTTATTTGCAGTTTTGGGGGAAGTTTTTTAGAATATTTTTCTTAAAATTGCCCTTATGTTTGTCACCCTCTATTTCAACTCTTTTGAAACAATTTTAGCAGATAGCACACACACCATAGTTAAATAGGTCAGCTATTTCACTCTTCAAAGAATACCATCTGGGTCTGTTAACTCAAGTCATTTTACTAGTTCATTCTAGAATCTTTCCTAAGGACACTTCAGTTTGAGCCAGATCTTCCAGTAAGCTGGTCACAAACAAGTGTTCTGATCTGAGTACCTTCTTTAGATCCTCCATTGTAAATATAAATGCAAAAAAAGTTATTTAGCTTTTCTACTACAGCCTTAGCTTTTTTAATATTCTTTTACTGGCTCTACATACTGTCTGGTAAGCTTCCTTCTTATCTGTTTAGAAATGATCTGATGTTAGCTTTTATGTCATCCACATGTTTTTCATCAAAATCTATTATGACTTGCTGTATTATATTTTTACATTTAACTCCACAGTGTTTACATCCTTTTGTATTTGGTTGTTTGTTTTTTATTCATTGGTGTCCGGGGTTTACCAGTAGCTGTTTTGCTCCTTCTTAGTAACTGGTGCAAGCTCTGTGTTTTGACTTCCAGCCTGGGCAGAGAGCTGATAACACCGATTGTTTTTAATTGTTGTTAAGTAATGTTTATTCTGGCCAAGGACTTTGTGAGTCTCATGCTCTGCTGGGGACGAGGGGAGGCCGGGAGGAAGCAGAGACAGGACACCTGACCCAAACTGACCAAAGAGGTATTCCATACCACAGCATGTCATGCCCAGGGAGGTAACTGGGAGTTAGCCGGAAGGGCACGATCTCTCTTTGGGGGGGTGGTGTCGAACTTGTTTGGCGGTGGTATCGTATTCTCTTCTCTTGTTATGTTCTCTTATCAATATTATCATTGGTGGTAGCAGTAATGATTTGTGTTATACCTTAGTTACTGGGCTGCTCTTATCTCAACCCGTGGGAGTTACATTCTCTCGGTTCTCCTCCCCATCCCTCTGGGAGCGGGGAGGGTCGGGGGGGGGGGGGGCAGTGAGTGAACGAGCTTTTGTGGTTGGGTTTAAACCATGACAATTGGGACATGGCTTTTGAAGGTTGTCTTCTTACATTTAATAGCTTCCTTTATCTTGCTACTTGCTGCTGCTTACTGCAAACGCAGAGTGCTTTTTCTTAAAAAATAAGATTACTGTGGAGGAGTGGTCTTTTTAAAGTCTTCTCATGTAGATTTATTAACCTCAGCCTTTACTGTGCTGTCTTTAAATACCTTGCTACTTCTTAACACTTCATCATTTTGGGTAGCCCTTTGAATATTTTAACCTTCTATTAGATTCTCAGTTAAAACAAATGAATACCATGAAGGGATAGATCTAAAACAAGGCTTAATAACAACTCTTAATAGAGTGTGGTGTGGCTTACCTTAAGGGCTGGTTGTGTGAAAGAATTCGAAACTAGGTACCTGTACACTCTGTACTCTCTTTTCCTATAATCTTGTTATAGTCTTGCTGTAAGAAAAGTATCCAGAAAGATCAACTCATTGAACAGCGCGTTGTCTAAAGACACTGAGGGCAAACCTATCCCATCAATTAAAGATCACTGAGGACAAAACTATCTCACCAAGTAAAGATCACTGAGGACAAAACTATATCAAGTGCATCTGCCATTTCCATGTGAGACTGTGAGACTTTTTAGCCTAGAGAAGAGAAGAATAAGAGGAGATTTTATTAATATGTATAAATACCTGGAAGGAGGGTGCAAAGAAAATAAAGCCAGGCTCTTTTTAGTGGTGTCCAGTAATAAGACAAAAGCCAACAGACACAAAGAGGAGGTGTCATCAGAATATCAGGAATCACTTTTTTGCTATAGAGATGACTGGGCACTGGCACAGATTCCCAGAGTGGAGTCTCCCTCTCCTTAGAGATATCCAAAAACCTGTCTGGACAGCCAGCTGGCTCTAGTTGGCTCTTCATGAGCAGGAGGGGTGGTCTAGATGACCACCAGAGGTCCCTTCCAACTTTGTGATTTTCTGATCTCAGGCATTATACAAAGATAGGAGTAACATCTTCCTCCACTCAGAATCCAGACCTCTCTCTGGAAGTGAAGGAAAGCCCTAAAAATTAAGCCAGTGGAGAGGTACAGCACATCTGCCGTAGAGCACCCATCCACGTTTTGAGCAGATGCAGCCCCAGTCTAAATGACACCATTCATGGGATGGTGCAGCAGTGCTCTCTCCACCAGCCTCTTGCATTAGATGTAGGCAGTGCAGAGGCACCAGCAGTAGTCTGTCTGGTGGAAGATGAGCAGCACCTAAAAAAGGGTGGAACGTATCAGGTAGTGTTGTTCTTAAGGTAAAAGTTAAGAGGGGGCTGTGTTTCAATCCCTTTGCATCAGGAGAAAAATGAATCTGGCTTTCTTTTCTCTTGCATGAGCCTTCTAATTGCATAATTAAATAACTGAGAAGTTGTGACATAAATCTTCACCAGGCTTGTGTCAATAGGAAGTAGATGCGATCACTACCATCTACTGTGCTGACAGACTGCAGAGCTATGCTCTAGAAAATCCTTCCAGAGCAGCCCTCTGGGAAGACACAGCAATGAGCTCTGTCTGGCAAAGCTTGATTGGTTTTAACCACTCTGCTGAGGAAAATGATAAAAAAGGAGGTTTGGACATGAGCAGAAAAAATAGTCATATTGCCGGGGGAACTTTAACGTTTCATCATGAGGTTTTCATAAAGTTGATTTTGTCCTAGACAAAGCCATTAAGAAAACTGATTTCAGGCTTAGTTGCTCTAAGAAACTGTCTGTTGCTCTTCTCTGGACACTATATAGCTGATTTTGTCAGGTGAAAAAAGTATATACATTTCTAAACAATATATATGTAAATAATAAAAATATTTTAATCCAATGACTTTTTACAATATGTTGTTCACAACTATTTATTAGTAGGTAAAAATATCTCCCAAATTTTGATTCTAAAACTAAAAGACATTTAGTTTTCAATGTTTAAAAGTTCCTCTTATTAACTTATATGGTTAGCTTTAAAAGAGTATGCTATTTGTTTTTTTTTTTTGCATCAGTCTTATTTTCCTCTTTATAACTAAAATATCATTCAAAAAACTGTCAGGGTTTCATCTGTATATAATTTTAATCATATCTTGAAGGATATGATGGACTGAAAAAATTTTATTTATATTTTCAATTCCATAAAAAATATAAAGTTTTTATCTCCACTTTTATCATCAAGGTTCTTATGACACTGTTTTGTCACAGGAACAATTAAAGGTCTACAGAAATAATAAAGTATATATCTATAAAATAGTTAAGAGGTCATTTTTCTAGAAGACAAAATTATGCTAAATTATGCAATTTGTAACTTTATTTTCTTCTGTTGAAACAAACTTATTTATATCAAAGTATAATAAAACTAACAATAACCGATAACAGGTTATTCTTAGCTTCTGGAAAAATAACTCTCATCATGCTGCAATGTCACAGTAATAATTTGAAGTAAACAGTGAGCTTAGAATGAGGTATGAGCATTTGCAGATCGTAAATCTGCAAAGCTCATCTATCTACATGGGCAATAGGGAGTGACTCCTCAGAAATCTGTTTTTAAGAAGGACAGCAGACTAAACTAAGTGCTTAATTTACTCCAGATGTAGGCAGTTAAAATAAAGAGAGCTGAAAGTTCCTGAGCTACATATTAATCTTGGAAATGAAGCAATAGAGGCAACTGTGTGAATGGTGTAAGTGGCATCTGTTACCTGCTTTCAACGAGTCTCTTCTGAGCAGGTAGTACTTTAAATTCCAAGTAAAGATTTCCTATTTCTTAGCATTTTTCATATAATGTGTAAGGGAAAATAAAACTTCAATGGGCACAGCTAAGCCAGAGCAGAAGCATGACTTTATTTTCATTTTACAAGTTCAGCCAATGTTTTCACAACAATACTTGTATTATGGCTGTATTTCAAAGAGGCACAGCACATTCTGCCACTACCTCCTCCTGCTCATCTAACTAGCACTGTGAAGGCCACTGAGCTATTTTCACGTCTAAATGCTTGTTTTTAACAGCTATGTCTGTGGTGAATTAAGCCTCAGTTGTAACTGTTTAAATAAACACTTAGGTCACAGTATGGTACCTACACACTGAGCAATGGTGAGAGAGGCTTCAGAAACAGAAGCAAGCGTTCTTTTAACCCAACATGTAGAAAACAAGTGCAAGCTTGTGTGTGTGTGTATGGAGCTCCCCACCTTGGTTGCGTTTAAAATGTTGTGGTTCAAAATATTAACTCACAGCATGCGATTGCAAAATAGCCTTAAAATACAACCTAGGTATTTAGAAATCAGCTTTGTTTCTTTATTTTACTTAGCATCCCCAGGAACTATGGCTATTTCAGACTGAATTTTGCATTATCTGACTTCCTTAAAGAAAAAAACAAACAATGTAAAGGTCCTTGTAGATGATCCTTTGATGTAGCAAATTATTTCATTATACATTTAATTGCTTAATTTCAGAAATGTCAACAAACACAGAGGAGTCATATTTTCATTGTACTGGCTCATATATATGTAGAATTTTTAACAATCAACTTTAGATTTTTCCAGGATTTCAACTGTGGTTAATATGTTGATGCGATAGCCACAATATGAGCAGGATACATCTAACTTGTCTTTAGCTTCTAAAAGGTTAAGCAGCTGTTATAAACTAGGTATTAATTTCTTCCATAGACAGTGCAGATGGCATCTACAGGGGCATTCAGTGCACACATCTTAGATACCTATTTTTGGATGGTTTGCATTGTCCACTGAGACAGGCTTATTTCTCTTCATTAACACAAGGAATCCATATGCTTATCTTAGATCAAACATCTAAGAATTAGCTAACAAATGTTAGATGACTATCTCCCTAAACATGCAGTACATACTTTGTGTGCTTATATGAGTATTATTTGCAAAACACTCCCACAGCTGTGAATGTGTGAAGTGATACTCATGTCTCAGTAACTCTGCTTCTCTTATTAGCAGTTTCTCTTTACTAAATCTTGCCCATCTCTTTGGAAGTATTTCACTATTAAAGGTTGTAAGAATATCATGCAAGTTGCATAGAAGCACAGAAGTGCAAGGAAATGTTCCAGTTGTGGTAGCCTCTTACAAGGGCAGCTCTCTCCTTTCCTGTTGCTTTTCCTTTTTGTCTCCTCCATCTCCCTGATTTTTTAAGATAGCAGGAGTGTGCCATGTGATGCATTTGACAATAACTAAGGCCGAACTGAGTTCATCAAAATAGACTTATCATTATTCATGGTAATATATGTTTAATGCAATTCATACTCCAGTCTGATATTTGTCCTTTATTGGCACAACAGAGGAACGGGCACTACAGTCATGCTTGTAAAAGGCACTATTTCACTCTGTGTCATAGGGACACTATTCCATGCATGTTTTAAAAGTTATTCTTCTCCAGATTTAATACTCAATATAATTTCACTTATTCAGCTTTCATACAGAAATTATATTTTTAAAAAGAAACAAAAGATACCCTTTTCAGTTTCAAATATCAACTTTATTTTAACTTCATTTTAACCTAGCTTTTTAGACCAAAAGTTTTAATATAATGATTAAAGTTTCTCCCTTCTTTATTTTATCTCTCTTCCAATTAATAACAAAGGTTAAAAAGGGTGAAAGTTAGAGAAGGAACAACTATTCTTCATCCTATAACTACAGTTAAATAAATGAAAGTGTTTCCCCCACTTCCCATATTATTCTACTATATTCTGAATGAGAAATATTAGAAAATTGTTGCAAAACAAGGAAAAGCAGGAGAGACTATAAAAACAGTTTTTCACACTGAAGGCAGAAAAAAGGCACAAATCAAAATGTCATAAAAAAGACATTTTTAGTTGAATATATGTGTAGTAGCAAAGAATATTATCAGGGGAATTTAGACAAATCATCATGTAATATTTTCCTATGCAACATAAGTGCAATCAGTAGAAGCAAAACATTCACTACGAGTTTAGAGGCAGATGTAAAGTCTGGGATTCAGGCCTAAACTCTTAGGAATCCTACAGTTATTTCAGTTACTACTTTATTTGATGTTCTGGAAATACTACTACATAAAGCTCTGACTCAATTATTTTTTAAATTGTATTCAAAGAGGCAGAACTGCAGAAGATTTTTTGTGAAACTTTAAAGCTAAACTACTCCAAGTAGATATCATATACCTGCTAAAACAAATGTACTTGTGTTTTAGGGGGTTTTGTCCTTGTCAAGAGATAAAATATTTTATCATCCATATGGAAATTTTCAAGAGTATCTTTTCCTTAGAAAATGGAATAGAAGTTAAACATGATAGTGACTTTTTGTTGCTGTTATGTGCTTTGAAGTCACTAGGATTTAATCATATGCTTCAAGTTAAGCTCACAATAACCTGCAGCTCTATGATAATGGCCTTTTTTGAATTAATAATCTTTCTAAAGATAATATATATATGAGTCGAATATGCAGAATGTTCATCTCCACTCAGGTTCCACTGAACAGAAATCTGAATGAAGTTTGCTCTTTTCTGGAGTAGTCCCTCACTTTGCACATTTTGTCTAGCATTCTGCACTAAAATGAAGACAGACCTATGGTTATAGGCAGCAGGTTTTTCATACAGAAGGAAACAACACAGACTGAATACTTTAAAATACAACTATACTACATGTTAGGATGGGCCTTCTGGTAAGAAAGATTAATGGGGCCACTTGTGATAATTTATTGCAGCATAGTAGGTGTCATGCAGAATGTGTACTACAGATCCTAGCTTTGTACATATAATAGGACCAAGCCATGTTTTGCTGCTGATTTTGAAAATATAAAGCTGACATGTCGAGGATTACTGTGATTAGATGATGCTTAATATTTTCTAAAATACTTCAGTAGGAGTGCTATGAAAACTTAATATAATTCAGTATACATTATGCAAATAACTGTTGAAATTGTTATCCTAAAACTACATAGTTTAGCATTTGATTTTATGTAAGAAAGTGGATTGGCTGCTTCTGGCAATGGTAATGTAATTACCATTGGCTTAATTTGTAGCATGAAGATCTGCAAGGCTGTGTCCCGTGATAGTTGCCATGTTGTTTTACCACTGCTAAATTGTAATTATAGCCTTGGAAAACCATATGTTTGGGGACGTTAACAATGACAGCAAAATCTTGTCAAAATGCTGGTTGCTTAGCTACAACTAGATGAAACAAACTACTAGTTGAACTGTAAAAACATTTGTTTTTCAAGGAGTATATTTAAATGACATAACAACTGTGTTGTGACTGTTATTGCTGGAGTTTTTTTAGAGTTACTAACAGGCTGTCAAAAGAAGTATTACAAAACTCAACTGGAGTTGTAACAAGTCAATGAAAACAGACTTCCAGGAAGTCTTTGTCCCTAACCTGATGATGTGGTAGTGGTTCGAATTTCTCTTTTTCCAGAGAATAAAATGTTTGTAGATAATGCAAGCTTTTTGCAAATTAGAAAATCCGGAAAATATTAGAATCTGCACCAAGACATTTTTCTTTACATTTTATTTGAAATTGAAAAAATGATGTTATAATCACTTTCAAAATTAGGTGCCCTTGCATTTGAAAATTTCCTCTGAAAATGTCACTTTTTAATATTTAATATAACCAACCAAACAGCCAAACAACTGTACAATTATGTAGATTTTTTTTAATTAACAACCTTATCATCTAGTATTTTTCCCTTTTGTTTGACTTGTCTAACATTCAAAAAGTTTACATGGCACACTGAACTGTAATTTTATGATGTAAATTGCCTGAAAGTAATTTTTTTCATTACAGGGTGTCCTGGGTTCAGCAGCAGCAGCCATTTTTCTCCCTCTTAGTAGCTAGTGCAGTGCTATGTTTTGCTTTTTTGGCCTGGGAACAGTGCTGATAACGCCGATGTTTTTAGTTGTTGCCCAGAGAAGCTGTGGCTGCCCCAACCCTGGCAGTGTTCAAGGCCAGGTTGGACAGGGCTTTGAGCAACTTGGTCTAGTGGAAGGTGTCCCTGCCTGGGGCAGGGGAGGTGGAAATGTAGGGTCTTGAAGGTCCCTTGCAACCCAGACAACAACCCCTTCCAAAAAAGTTGTTGCTTTTTGACTTACTTTTAGAAATGTGCATAGTGTGGAGAGATAGCGCTGGTTTATTCCAGTAGTCACCCAGCCTCCCCTAACTGCACTAACTACTAAGAGGGAGAAAAATGGCTGCTGCTGCTGAACCCAGCACACAGGGCAAGACACAAATCTGAAACAAGTGTCACTTACAGGCTGAATTACTTAGAGTCTGTAAGTTCTGGTCCACAGCCTTCTCCTTGGGAGTGACTGTATCCCACACTTGATTTTAGCAAAACGCCAATAAGTACTCAATTAATGAAAGAAGTTTAAGTTTATGCTTTCCACCTTAATTCCTTTAGCATAAATAATATGTAAATATTTTATTAATCAGGCTCTGCTGTTCCTATTGTCAATGATTTGCTCAAGCCAAACATCCAATTTCAAATTTTAGTTTTATGGATCTCTTCCTTGCAGTAGCATTATTAAACTGTAATGAAAATTAAACTGAGACAATAATTTAAATGAAGTCAATTAATAAATAAAACTTTGCAGTCTGCCATTATAAAGCTTTATAGAGCTTGCTTGTGACTTGAACACTGGTGGTTCATTCCTTCTTTATGTATAACTGAGTGTTAATTTCTTTCATTAGCCCAATTTCACTCTATGAAAACAAACTAATATGCTGTTGTCTTATTAAACCATTAAGACTGAAATTATACAGCTGTACACCAGTGAAAACTTAGGGAAATAAGATACAGGAGTATTCTAATATATATCAGTGCATTCACAATTCCATAATCATATAACTTTTTTTCTCTAGTCATTGAATTTTAAGCATCCTTTGTGGGCCCGTTCTAGGAAATGTTTCTTCCACTCTTTTCTGCAAATCTCTGAATATGATTTGTCCCATCTCTTCTGCTCCATTAGGTGTGCAGGATAGCCTAATATTAGGAACAAATTTCCAGTATTCTGGTGTTTCCCTTTTGGGAATTCTGCAACTTAAGTTTTTGAGTGGAGAATGACACCATGTTCATTAGAAAAATCATGCACAATTTTCTGCTTCAATTCAGCAGATTCAGTTTCAAAGTTCATAACATCAGACACTTCCCCCTTGGTCCAATAACCCCTATATAGGGGTATATGTTTGCTTATACTATATCTTATCAGATTTTCATAAACAAGGAGGCCTTACATGAACAAATGTTTTAGTGTTAGGCAGCAGGCTTGAATCTTTTCCATATTTTCAATAGCATATGCTCAATAAAAAACCCTGAATGCATAAACAAAAGAGGAAACAATGCTAAATTTTTGTCACTCCTTCTCACATGAATGTCCCTATGAAGGTTCATTCTCTTAAATGTACCTCTGGTAATACTCTTCATTATCAATGAAAGTTTATATGTCTTTTGTTGTGTGAATAGGAATATTAGAGACATCGCTTTAATATGCAGATCTCTGTGGAAGAACAAGTAGCTGAACAAAGCTGATAACATAAGTACTGTTATTTCCATTTACACTTTGACAGTTGTCTGTCAGACAACTTCTTGCTTTTGACTGGTAAAGAGCCCAGGTTGTCAAGGAGCCTATTTAGCTTTCCATGCTACCAAGTGATAGAATTCTTTATAGTCTGAGCTTAACGATTACATTGATCAAAATGATAATATTATGTAGATTTATCAGGACACAATGATTATGGTGATAAGGCCTCATGATTGGAACTTCCAGAGTAAATGTACTGAAATGATAAATGCATATTTCCCAGTCCAAGGAAATGGATTCAATATAGCAGTTAATGTTTCATACAGCCCAACTTCATTAAGCACAACTCAGATAATGACATCATGAATTTGTTTCATCTTATCAAATTGCATTAATTAGGGAAATGCATTGGATGCTGAATGTGAATGAATTTGGTTTTCCCTGGAACAACTGAAAAAAGGGTTGATTGGATTAATTCATCTCTTTTTCCCCTGTTAACTTAGAGCATGATAATTCTTTCTCAACTTTATGGCATGAACAACTTCATGTTTAACATGATTCTCATTAACCAATTTAATTGCAGGGGTTTTAAAGCAGGAACACTCAGAGGCTGGACCAAGGCCAGCTTGTTACTTTCCATTTATAGCGAATGCCATCTTTCCAGGGGGACAGGCCTTTAACAAAGGCCTATGTTACCATTATTCTCTATAATTTTGAGAAGCAATCAAAAAGCTCTTGCCATTAAGTTATTCACACCTGATACATTGTATCAAATGACAATATTTGCTGAAAAATTGTTGTTCTCTGAGTTCTGATAGGGTTCTTCAGGTGTGTTGGATTTGCATGGCAATGTGTTGGTAGCTTGGGGCTACCAGGTGGCTTCTGTGAGAAGCTCCTAGAAACTGCCCCTGTGTCAGATAGAGCCAATGCCAGGCAGCAAGGTTCCAAGATGGAACCACCAATGGCCAAGGGTAAGCCTATCAGTGACAGTGGTAGTGCCTCTGGGATAACGTAGTTAAGAAGGGGGAAAAAAACCCAAAACAGTACAACAGCAACTGCAGCCAGAGAGAGGGGTGAGAACACGTGAGAGAAACAGCTCTGCAGACACCAAGGTCAGTGCAGAAGAGGTGGAGGACGTGCTCCAGGTGCCAGTGCAGAGGTTCCCCTGCAGCCCACGGTGCAGACCGTGCTGCGGCAGTCGGTGCCCTGCAGCCCATGCAGGTCCATGGTGGAGCAGATCTCCACCTGTAACCTGGGGAGGGCCCCACACGAGAGCAGGAGGATGCCTGAAGGAGGCTGTGACCCTGTGGGAAGCCCACGCTGGAGCAGGTTTGCTGCAGGACTTGTGACCCCACCGGAACACACCGGTGCAGTCTGTTCCTGAAGGACTGCATCCATGGAAGGGACCCACACTGGAGCAGTTTGTGAAGAACTGCAGCCTGTGGGAAGACTCACATTGGAGAAGTTCATGGAGGACTGTCTGCCATGGGAGGAACCCCACGCTGGAGCAGGGAAAGAGTGTGAAGAGCCCTCCCTGCCCTGAAGAGGAAGGACCAGCAAAGACATGTGATGAACTAACCACAGTCCCCATTCCCCATCCCCCTCTGCCACTGTGAAGGAAGAGGTAGAGAATTTGGGTGTAAAGTTAAGGCTGAAAAGAAGGAAGCTGTTAGGGGAAGGTGTTTTAAGATTTGGTTTTATTTTCTCATTATTCTACTCTGATTTGATTGGTAAGAAATTAAATTAATTTCCCAAACTCAAGTATGTTTTGCCCATGGTGGTAACTGGTGAACAATCTGTCGCTGCCCTTATCTCAACCCATGAGCCTCTCATATTTTCTCTCCCTGCCAAGATGTGGAGGCCAGTGATAGAGCAGCTTTGGTGGGCACCTGGTGTCCAGCCAGGGTTTACTCACCCCAGCAGAATACATATGGTTCATAGTGATGTCTTTGAGCTCTTAGAAACATTGCTGTGCTGCATTTAATTATATGAACAGATTCCATAAACAGTTGAAAATCATAAAATTGGCATGAAATTATGGGTATTATGTAGATTGGAAAGGAATAGGTGGCTTTAATTATGCAGAAAGTGTAGGTCTTTCTAGTTTTAACTTGCTGCTGTCTAGGAGTCCTAGAAGTTATAAGTTTAAAAATCAGTTTTAAAATCATGCTGAGAAACAGCTACTACTGTACTTTTCCTTGTTCTTTGTCAAGGGGAATGGTTGCCAGTGGATTAGTAGTAAAGATATTGCATTAAAGATACAAAAAAAAATTAATGTTTTGTGAACACCCCTGCTATTAAGAGATTATTTAATTAAAAACTACTGGCAAATTCTTCAAAGTTTCCAAGAAACAAAAAATGTTTACCTAGCTGAAGTGTTGGTCCTTATCTGCATTAGAAAACAATACCTTTCAGTGGTGTGTTTTTCAGATGAGCTTCCACATAGGTGTATAGATCTGTCTACAGCACTGGTGCAAATGCATCTTTCCCAGGGTTGATAATACAGTGGGTGCATGGTGCAGAGCTTCCTGAGCTGACTGGATGTGCGTCAGCTTGGGTCTGACTGCAGGCTAAGCCACATTTGTGCAGCAGTGCATTCAAGCTAATAAAGATAGCTCCAAAGCAGAGCTTTTTAGGTCAGCCATAGAGCTGATCTGCACCATGTGGATTTACTGAGTTGCATCTCTGCTAGCTCAGGGATCTATACACCATACTCCATGCAAGGCAGAGACAGGCTGATAAATAAGCTATTTCATCTGGAGGCAGTGAATATGTAGAATTAACTTGGTTTTGTAAATTCATCAGCTGGCAAGAGCAAACACACCCCATGATCTGGGAGAAAACCTGTTCCCTGGTAAATGTGAAAGCACCACTTACAGCCAAAAGGAACCTGCAGCGACAGTCTCTTCTGCAAATTTCTGCTGTTTCCAGAGCGTTAGATAGGTCATAGATTAAGCACTTGCTGCAAGGAAACTTTATATATATCCAGGAAAATGCCTGTTTGCCTAGAAAATTCTAATGATAGTACTGCTGTTAAACTGGCTGCACTGTCATAGATGAGTAGAGACTCCTATTCTGAAACAAGTGAGTTTTTGTTCTACTGTAGGAAGTTTTACAAGTACAAATATACTGGCTTAGATTCAACACAATTCTGAATAATGTGTACAAGAGCTAAAGAACAGGGTTTTCTCTTTCTTATAGTGTTGGAATCAGGAGCGTTTGAATCCCTGTGAAAATTTTTCATAAATGGTAAATTTGCTTCAGGGTTTCAATAACTCCTTTAAAGAAAACAACCAAAAAGTTTTTTAAAAAGGCAAAAACCCCAAACAATCAAACAAAAAAACCCCAACAACTAAACAAACTGAAAAAGTGGTTACTCATAAGCTTTTTCTTTAGCTGAAGAAAAATCACTGAAGTTAGTTAGTTTTACGTCTTTTGCATAGTTTTGAAGTTATTAAGTTGTATCAGGCCATTCAGTACAAAAAGCTTGCCAACTGCTGAACTTTCTTAAAGCACAGATAGCATAAATTACTTCTGGTACACCATGATGTCAACCTATTTCTCCAGACTGCTTTAAAGAAGAAAGAGAACTAAGCTTTAAGACATGACTATGGGTGCATATATTGCTAGGGATTTTACTTTAATGTTATTTGTATTTATATGGGTTTAATATAAATTATACAAATTCCCACAACCACTGTAACATTTGCAAAAGAAGCTTTTCAAAAAACCTCTGATTCTTTGTCCAAAATAGAAAATGTGTAATCCAGCATTAATTTGTCCATCAGCCCAGGATTAACCATGGGCTAATACCTGCTATTTCTTTTAGCAAATATACTAGTTTGTGGTTGAAAGAGAGCATACTTTCTAAATAGTCATTATACTTATTGCATCTTCATTTTTTTCAATGTCAATTATCCTCACCATAAAAAAAAGTTGCATCTTATTTCCATTTTTGCTTCATATGACTTCCATGAACTTTAATTAAACAAAGGTGTATAAAGGTAGCAGCAATCATTTCTAGTCATAGGAAGAACTACAGTAAGAAAAACTTGTCATATCTCTGTGGTCCAATTATCACTATGTCTAAATCACTATGAATTTTTCATGAGACTGAGGGCCACATGGGTTCTGAGTTTCCAAATCTTTTTAGTAGTAAGAATGCTTAAGAAAGTAGGCAATTTTTTGAAAAAATGTTCTCAAGCTACCAGGGATGAGGGCAAGCTGGATTTCAGGATGGTTAACGTAGTCAGGAAAGCCTGGTTGAAAGAAAAACAAACCACTAACACCAAAACTGAAAACAAATGGAACAGAAAAAATAAAATATGTGAGGTCCTAAACATGCATATATCAGAATTTTCCGTTATTGTTTTGTCAAGTAACTCAGAGCTAATTCTGTTACCATGCTTCTGTTAAATATTAGGGTATCAAACAAGAAGATCCATTATCCCTGAAACTAGCTATATCCCTGAAACAGTCTACATCAACAGTAATTCCTATATCTCTTTATGTTAGTAAAGTATATGATTATAGTAAGAATTGTGTGGTACAAGATAGTGTGATATACGGTTGTATGTTGTTGTGCAATTCATTATACACTTAGCCCTGCAAAGCAGTACTATTAGTTTATATTGACTTTGCTCATGCCTTGAATTCTTGAACAGCAATGCACAAGATACAAAGAAAAACTGTTTATCATTGTGCTCAATTTTCTTTTTTTCTACATATAAACATATTCTAGCAAAAAGATTTATAAAATAGTCATCCTGACATTCAGAGCCCCACAGTGCTGAACCTAACTTTTCTAAACCAGCATCTTAAGGTGGAGATGCTTCCAGAAGTGTTGATTCACTTTTTTTCAAGTTACACTTTTTCCAGCTGTCATAGGGTGAACATAAAGTGACAAAAAAGAAAGATAATATATTCCTTAAATGTTCAGTGATTCAATTACTCATCTGAATGCAAACAACTAGGTTAATAAGGGAATAGTAGAGGGGAAGACTGGAAAAAGTCTTGCTAATAGATTAAAACCAGAACCCTAAATCAGGTGCCATCTAGCCCAGAACTCAGTCTTTTATCAGCTAGATTTCTAGTAGTAAAATGCTGTATGGTGCCTGGAGCACCGTTACTGAGCGATGCCATCAAAGTCCAGGCAACCTCTAGCCAAGCAACATCTGTCTCACACAGCCATTCACACAACTGAGAACAATTTCGCCATTCTTTTCACAAAATTTTGGCATCCTTTTTCTTGCCTAGTTCCCACCCGCAGTTGCACACTGTAGTCAAAAGTATAATGAGAGGTAAGAACCGATGTTAAATCCCTCTCTCTGTTAGTTTCTTGAGCTTAGTCCTTTGTTTTCTGGAAGAAAATTACTGTCAGAATACTCAAGACACTGGAACCAAATGTATCCATCCTTATGTAGAAAGCATTCTTTTTTTTGTGTAAGTGACTAGGAACTGCAGAAGACAGTCATATCCAGTGATGCTTTATCGTGAGTGAGTAGATGTTACTTTATAACATGCACTAATGATAACCACTCAGTATTTTTATTGCTTATTGGTCCAAATACTACTTATCTGTAGGAAGTGAAGCATCTTCCACTCACTTCCACCTGTCTCCAAAAGGACAGTAATTATATCACTCTCTTATGAGACATGAAAACGTCCACTTTCATATGAAACCAGGCAAAGGAAGAAGTCAGGTCTTTCAGAGTCTTGGTAAATGATCTGGTCCTGGGGTAAGTGTTGCCTTTATGCACAGGTGTGAAGTTATATCTTCTCATAGTAAAGAGTCATGTGTTTGATCTGCAGTTTCAATGTTTAATCCTAGTATCAAATATAAAGCAGTATTTTATGAGCCGGTCTAGGAACAGTTCATTACAGAGCTGTCACAGTACTTGTCTTTTGTATGTGGAAGAGCCTCGTGTAAAAAGACTGAAGAGGTTTGCTATGTAAAACATGGGAGTGCTTGTCACCTACAGGATCAGATTCAAGGATGCTACCTACTAGTCTTTCAGATGAAGGCAAAAGTGATTAAGGTTTTAAGCAGCTTTCAGTAAGCAGTGATACTCTTATTGAACAGGATTATTTCACCAAGAATGCCTAAACATTTTTAATAACGTCAGTGGGCTGGTCCCATGCATCTAGTCAGATTCTGCCCCTCTTTTTTGTTAGGAATGAGAATTCAAACCACAGTAACAAGCTCTAATAGACAATAGTCACCCAGCTTGTAAATGTGTGTGATAAGGGAAGAAAATCACTAATTAAAAGTGCCTAAGTGGCAAATTGAAAAGGAAATTCAGCTGCCATGCCAGTGGTATCATAGTTTTATGCTCTGCCGTGCAACAAATGTAGATTAATTATTCTGTTTATTTGTACAATAGATGACTAATCACATTCAGAAAGTGAAAGAAGAAAAAAAGTTGATCCCTTATCTCTCTGCCATCTTTTATGATCAAATTTTTTTGGAACTGAAATGATGGTTCGCTTCCAGCTCATCTTCATTTTTTCACCACCTGTTACTGCAACCGCATACATTTTCCAAGGTCTGTAGTGAAAGTCCCAAATATCTCTTTAAGAAAGGCTTTTTAATTGGTTGCAAGTTTAATAGATACGGGGATGTTCCATTTATTTCAGAAAAAAAAAGGTATCCAAAAGTAGAAACACCAAAACACATAAACCAGGGATTCTGTTTTAAAAAAGGGCTCAAGTGTTCACATTCCTCGTCTTTTCTGATACACAGAATAAGAGTCTGAAGCTAAATCATTAGGTAATCATGACTGTTTAGCTCTGCAGTTCTGTGAATCCTCAATTTCCATCCTTTTTGTTTTATATTGTTTCTTGTAACCCAAATAAGAAGATGACAAAACCGTGTGATGCTATATATGAAGGCTTATCATCAGGAGGATTAGATCCCTCGTAGTTTTGGAGAGAAGTCTGCTTTAAGAGCTTGACAAGTGTGATCATCCCCATGATACAGCGGAGTCTGAAGTATTTGGTTGATCCACCTATTTTGTCTTTGGAAAGAAGTGGGTTAACGTATTCATATCTTCTAGAGAAAATGAAATATGTTCTTCTCTATTAGTAGTTTGAGAGGATGATTAACAGCATTCATTAAAGAAGTTAAACATTTTTAAATCAAAGGACTGGATCATTGAATAGAATTGGCTGTGAACTGCTGATCTTGAATCAGAGCTACTAACTGGCCTCATTCATTTGAAATGACACAGAGGAACAGAGAGCTAGTGTATTATTCGATCACAGAATACCTATGAGCCAGCAATCCAGTGTGTCTTAGGAAGAATAAAAAAATATAAACTTCAGCTCATGTCATGCATTTCCAGTTAAAATAGGAAAAATGCAAAACAGTACACGTATTTGTGAATACTGAGTATAGCTTGGTCACACATAAGAAAATTTATTTCAACATGGAACAGATGGAGAGATAAGCTAATACTATGATTAGTACAATGGGGAATATATCTTGATTAGACTATCAATAGATTAATGCTGAGCCTAGCAAAAGAAAAGATGAAAGACGTAAGACTGATGTTTAGAACAGTATAAATACTTCAGAGAAGAGCAGGGTAAATATTTTGGGAAGGAGTTTGACCACTGGCAATAAGTGATAATGTTGGCTTAAAGGTAAAAATATGCAAGCTGGCTACGGGGAAAAATTGGCACAAACTTCTAATAAAAGTAATGAAGTAATGAGGGCAAAAATACCAATTTGGTTTTAAGCCGGTGATCAATATGCATACAGAAACACTACCTAGTTTGATTGCCTGTGACAGCTGGAATTGGCCAAGAGTATTCCTTCCGGTCTTCTACTATTTACTTGTTCAAAGTATTAGAACAATTGGTACTTTTTTGTTCCACCAAAATTTAAGAAAGTTTAAGAATATGAATTCTGAAAGCTAGCTTGGCTTTCAACTTATGCAGCAATAGAAAATAATATGAGATAAAATCAGTAAAGATAGAAGCATAATTAATGACAATTAGCATAGTTTTATAATAAACAGCTCTTATCAAACAAATTATGTCTTTCTGATGAGATTACATTTGGCTTCAGATAGTAACTAGGACTTTATAATGTAGATAGAACACAAAAATATTTGTCTTAAAATGCCATAACAAGCTACTATAAATATGGCACTGCACAAAATTCACAACCCCCATATTCAATATATTAAAAACTGATTAGTGGAGTGCTTATAGTTTACTGTCAGCACTTACAGAGTGCTTACAGCTTACAAACTCTCCTGCTATATGCATCCATTGGGGACCAGTGCTGTTCAGTGCTTTTATCAAGGTTCTAGAAGAAAATATAAAATCAATGCAGATAAATTTGTAGGTGACGAACACTGATAGAGCAGTAAATAATAGTAGAGGCAGGTCAGTAATAGAGATTGTTATGCGTCATTTGGTAAAGAGATGGTAAGGTTAATTTGAACATATACAAGGTCATGAAACAAGAAAAAGGGAATGTACATCATATTTATGGAGTGGGGAATGGTTATGTGTAAAGCATTGACTTGGAAAAGGCCTTAGAGTAAAATTGAATGAAAATGGATTTGTGAGTTTGTTAATTTTTTATATACCTAACCTATATATTGATATAAAATTATTTCATTTGAAATGTTTCTTGCTTTAATTCAATATCAAATTTAAAATAAAAGTGACTTTTAATTTATTAGAATGTTTGGTTTAAAGGAAATGAAAAAGATAAAATGTGTCAGAGGAAAGTTTAGAAAGAAATGTTATTTTTAAACTAAAAAATCAAAATGTTCTAAATTTTGCAAGTTTGAAACTCCAGGGACTAAAGTTAGACATTATGCTGCTCTGTTCACTACTCTTGTAAATTTTTCTAGATTGCTTTGAACACATTAACACCGTGGACATACTCGTGCTTGAAACCTTACTGCAAGATCTTCTATCATCATCATGAAGTCTCTTTAAAATGCAAGTCATCCCCCATGTATAGCAACATTCTGCTTGTGTAGTAGGCCGTTACTGAGATGCATCTTATCTCTAAGAAAAACCCTTTACCTTCCAGGAGATACCTTCCATAAACCTAAAGAATGTAAGATACCTTTCTTAGCCTTTGTGGACTTAGCAGATTCTCTGTCTGCTAGGCTAGGAAAATTCAAAGGGGAGTTAGTAACCAGTCAGGCCGTGCAGCATAGCTTGTAGGTTCCCCCCAGAGCTGTTGGCAGTATCTAAAAGTAGACATTTGTTAGCCGAATAGCAGCGGACTTTTTTCTCACAATCTGAGGTTTCTTGCACCTTCAATGCAGTTCTCTCATGGGACCACCCATCTTCCAATTTAATAACTGCTTATTTTACATTTGGAATTAATTATAAATCCCTATAACATAATGCAAATTTATGATAACAAAGGCCAAATAAAGCTGATAGTTAAAAAAGAAAAACAGTGAACATTCTGTATTTTTAAAATGGAACTTTTCATTGTTACTTGTGTCACAACACTGCAGTGTCCTCAAGGTTTCAACACTGATCTTGGCACAGAATCCCAATTATGTTGCAGCAATGTCAAGGAAATGCATACTAGCAAATTAATGCACTTTAAAATATTTGAGCTATGGGGTTTTTTCAGTCCAAATATGCAATAGTCACTTTGTAAACCATCTTGCTAGGTCCAGACTTGCAGGTTATTTGGGCCATTTTCTTGTGTGATGCAGGACTTTGCCAAGTGTTAAATCTCTCAGGTGCAGTGAATGACTGACTATTCCTTCTTTTTAGCCTACTTGACTTCAGTGCATTTTTCATTCCCTTGCTGGTGGTCCATGTGTCTCAAAGGACAAGTGAGGTGTCCCTGCCCATGGCAGGGGAATTGGAACTAGATGATCTTAAGGTCCTTTCCAACCCTAACCATTCTATGATTCTATGATAAGACAGATTTTCTAGCTTTTCCCTTTTCTTATTTGAGTTGCTTTCTCATGCTGTACTGGTGGAGACTTTCTGTCCTTTCCTTTTTCTCATTCTTACAGAGTATTTCCGTTCTTTCATTTTCTTCACATTTTTATGTTCTCATTGCTTTCAGTGTCATATTGCTGGTTTCAGACTGGAATATCAATGTAAAGCCTAGTGAACTTACAGCTAACTCTCATTTCACCTGCCTGAGTCTTGCATCTTGTTTCCTTCTCTAGGCTGCTATGCCATATGTTATGCCCATGCTATAGCAATCTATTTTCAGATTTAAAACTTATGGTCGTTGTTTCTCATCTTGCCAGGACTAAAAAAAAATGGAGTTTTTTATTCCCCATCAACCACTTATTTAGTTTGGCTTGACACTGAAATCTTTTTTCATGTTTCAGTTAAGCTCATGGAATTCTGAAATTTAAGCATGCAGTTGTCTTCTAGCATCAATACATAAATCAATTCCCAAAGCATTTACTATCATTTTCCATTTGATAAAAAGAACAAAAAATAATATCTAGTTGTTTTAAGGAATAAAAATTATAAAGTGAAATAGAAAACACTGGAAATGCATTGAACATAATTACAAGACAACATTTATTTTTCCTTATTTATTGTATCCCTAGTTTGAGAACACAGAGTGTTACAGCTTGCTATTCAGGCAGAGAACTAGAAGATTTGTACAAGCATCCCTTTGTTCTTTTCTCCTCTGAACTTTCTCCCTTTAGACTGTATAATTTTCTTTGGGTAGTGACTGCATGGTCCTGAGTATCTAAAAATGCTTCACACTTTGCTGGCACTACATGAAACAAATAGTAAGATCCCTAAAAGTTCTCAGAGACTTTCAGCCTACGGCATAATGAAGTTCACAGTTATAGACAGGTACAGGACATACGCTAGATGCTATGTAAATCTCAGTTGAGCTCCAACTGCATCTAAAGCACCTAGATGAGTTGCATCTAGATCTTTATTGACACACACAGAGAGAAAGAACTGAATATGTGTCAGGGCCATTTGAAAAGATTTAGGATCATTAGAAGTTACATGGAAATAAAATGTTGTGGATTAACCCAGCGGGCAGCTAAATGCCGCACAGTCATTCACTCATGAGCCCCCGTGGGATGGGGGAGAGAACTGGAAAAACGGTAAAACTCCTGTCTTGAGATGAAGAGAGTTTAATAGGACAGAAAAGGAAGGGGTGGGGCAATAATAACAATGATAAGAAAATACGCAGAACAAGCGAGGCAGAGTGCAGCTGTTCACCACTCACTGACCAATACCCAGCGAATCCCTGAGCAGAAAGCTGCCACCCCCACCAACTCCCCCCAGTTTTATTGCTGAGCATGATGTCATATAGTGTGAAATATCCATTTGGTTAGTTGGGATCAGCTGTCCCGGCTGTGTCCCTTCTCAGCTTCTTGTGCACCTCCAGTCTCCTCACTGGCAGGACAGTATGAGAAGCTGAAAATTCTCTGACTTAGTGTAAGCCCTGTTCAGAAACAACAATCTGTGTGTTATCAACATTATTCTTATTCTAAATCCAAAACACAGCACTGTACCAGCTACTGGAAAAAAAATTAACTCTATCTCCACTGAAACCAGGACACAAAAAAAGTGAAACAATAAGGTATATGTGATTCTGTGAATGTGAATATGTGATTCTGTGATTCTGTATATGGGAAACATAGATAAGAAGTTCATTGACTCATATATTGTGATAGACGGCTGAATCAATTGACAAAATAGATTAGCAACTGAGTATAAAAATAAAAGATGGGTTTGATTTGAAAATAAAAGACTTAGAGGAAGAAATATCATACCTAAAACTGCACAAAACAAATTTCAACCTTGCTGATAACCAATATTATAATAGGACTGTACAAACCTGTTGTGTAGGTGAAATATTTTTTTTTTTCACATTAATTTTCCTTTGTTTGTTTGATCACTGTGTCTGGCCACTTGCTGGTAATATGTAGCTGAAACACCTGAAGGAGAAAAACCTAGTGCTACCCCAGGAAACCTGGTCAAGGCTCACTGAAGCTGTCTAGGTGATGGTGAGGGTCATGGTGAGTGATGCATGGCTGGCAGTGGGGAATGGCAAGATGCCTCACCTGCTCTTTCCAGTTGCTATCATATTTCTGCTTGTGGGGTGGGGACATCGGCAAGTCCTTTGTTTTGAACCTGTTAGAAGTAGTTTGGAAGTTGGAGGACAGTTAACTGGAACAGCACTTTCTTCTAAAGGTTCTGTTTTGTTTTGTTTTTAAAATGAAATTTTGTTTCCTACTCTAGCATTACACTGGAGACCATCACACAAACCCTCCTCTTTACACAGCTTTTTCTGCTCTAATTAATTCCCTTCTTTTCTTCTCTTGTCCCTTCTCCCTTCTGAAACTGGATCAAATGGTAAAGGCAGGCTTCCAACTTTGTTGTTTGATGTGCTTTTATCACAAAATGAAGCAAAAATAAAAAGCGTGACTTCCTTATTCTGATACTATTGGTTGCTAAAATGAGGTCTCTGTGAAAAAAAAAAAAAAAGTGATTTTAAGATACCAATCAGCCATGTGATAAAACCTCTCACTCTCGAACACATGCCAAATCTTAGAAATACACCTGTTGTTATATTAGTTTTAAGAACTCAAATATATAAAGTATCTCAGTCACCAAGCTGACTGCAGGATAATCCTCTAAACCAGATAGATGAAAGGAAATGCAGATTTTATGCCCTCTTGAGAGTGGCAGCCTGTCAAAAAACAGATCCTTATGCTCAGCTTGCCAGAAAGAGAGAGAGAAGAGAGAAAGAGGGAGAAAAGGTCTCTATCTCAGAGAAGCAAACACACATACATGGACACAATGAGAATGTCTGTGCTACAGCAGTACATTAATCAACACTCCTGGTAAAAATCAATGCCAAAACACATATTGATAGATACCTCTATTTCTTTTATGATGAGAAAGAAAGTAAATTTTACAGGAAAAAAAAAAGTCATTCTGCTTGCACTATAAAATACAAAGACAAAGGTAATCCTTTAGGGCATCAAACATTGAAATCTGAAGATAAATATTTTCTTTTATGCAAAATAAAGGTTTTCTTTGCAACAGGGATTAAAAGTATAATTACAGAATTCGAGTGTCTAGAAAAGTCTGAAGACAGCCTGCTCAAATAACAATCTTAGTTGATACACAAGATTTGCATGTTGCAGAGATATTTTTTTTTAGTCAGATTCTGCTCTTTTTATGTATGTCAAATGTTACTTTTAATTGCAATTAGTATATTTTAATAATAAGAGGCTAAATAAAAAGTGGACATTTTGTAATGTAATGATACACTTTCATTTAAAGACCTCATGTATATGAGAAATTCTTTTTACCAGACAAAGAGAGAATACTACTTTTATCTCAGGAAAGCAAACCTGTGTGATCACTTCAGTTTCTTCAGCTCCCTTGCATTTAATCTATTTTTTATCTTTTATATTCCCAGGGTGCAGAAGGTGAAGGTAGGGATGGAAAAGCGTATCAGGCAAAATGTGGATAGAGTCAGCAGTAAGAGAAGAAAATGCATGCTGTCCTCCACTGTGCAAAGCAAGCATAATTGCTGACATGAAGAAGTTTTCACTTCTGGAAGGAAAAAAAATTAACTGACAAAAATTCTTTACTAATAACAAGTAAAAATCTAGGAAAAAAAAAAGATTGCTTTCAACTTCATTGAGTAAATTAGCACTTGATCTTGTATCCATAGCATCTGCATCCTGTAGGTCTTCATTTTGTATTTTAAACTGAGTACTGGCCATTGTCAGCCAAAAGAGGACATATATTTAAACATATAAGAATATATTTCTTTAATTCAAAAGCACAATAAATTAAACAAATTCCTTGGAACTTTCAACAGAGAACTAGAGATGTGCTGACATACATAGTACTGTTAGTGTTCCTGCATTCAACAGGTGCAACTATGAGCTTTATTATATCTGCAAGGTTTCTTCTTTTTCTTAATTTTTTTTTTATTTATTATGAAAACCACTGCAAATCTGATCAATCTACCTTTAATGGGAATTTTAATCTGATGGGGAAGAAGATTCACCATTCATAACATGGGTACTGCTTTTAGCAGTTGTATGAGACATTAGAAATTATCTTCACTGTTTGTAAGGAAGCAAAGGAGCAGTAGGAATAGCAAAACGTTCTGCACTTGGGGGAGGCAATTATCATTGTCACAGGGAGACACAGGGAGGCACCCTGTATGCACATTGTAGCCCTGTAGTAGAATCCAGGAAGCTTTTACCTCCCCATTAAACCTTACCTTGTGCTGCCCTGGCACAACACTGGTGCTCCTGAATTGTAAAAGGAGCACCACAACTTCTTGCTGGCTCCTTATCCTGCTTGTAGCTTGATTGACCTCCCACTTCTGATCCTCATGGGAGCAGCAAAGGACATGACCAGGTGAGAATACCCAGAGAGGAGCTCTGGCTTCATGCAAGTAAATGAATGCAGCCACAGCTGCCCTACCTGCCTGCTGGTCACAGTGGGGTTAGTTTGCTATGGCTGCACTGTGCTGCAAGAGGTTTTGTGCTCTGAAAACCCTCTAGGCAAAATCTGTTTCCTTATATGCTGTGTTAGATGAGAAGAATTGATACAGTATAAAGTATCTACTGTAAGGATAATTGCAGAGTCCCATGAAAAACAGAGGTCACAGCACATTTACTCCTTAGTAATTTCCCTGGCTTTTTCAAGGCATTTCAGAAGAACAAAATGCTAAGAAGTGGTTTCAAACAGAGCAGTGAGATGGCTTTTTTTATATTTATGAAGAGGAAAAAGCACAAGGTGGGGAAAATATGAAGGCTCTGCAATCCCAGAGTATTAGTATTTGATGTTAATATTCATCTTATTATGCAAAATTAGACTTACCTTCTTAGTTAAAAATGCTCTGAGGCTTCTGTGAAGATAATGAAATTAAAAATATTAAGATAAAAATGATACATAACTGCAACACATTTTAATGATTTTTAAAGCAGCACTGCAAGTACAATAATAATTAAACTGAATATAATTTCATAAAACACCAGTTATACTATCCATAATGCTTATGGGCACAATGACTTAATATGGTTGTTGTGTACCTCACTGGCATCACTCCTGACACTAAGGCAAGTAAAATGATATGTTGTAATATTCAGTTCCTCCTTAAGCCTTCCTTGCCTTGAACTTGATGGTAATTATGAGGAAAAAAGTTTCAGAACAAACACAGTTTCATAAGGACTCAGTAGAGGTACAAACATCACCTTCATTTTGGTGGTTTTTACTTTAGCATCCAAGTTACAATGGAAAAAAAATTATCCCATTGTGAAGGGTGTGTAAAAAAACAAGGAAGTGGAGCATGAGGTGCACACAGCTGCAGAGGACCAGAAAGTACCTCCGCTTTTGGAGAGTGTCTGTAGAGGGGACTTGAATTCAAATGATTTTCTGCTTAAGAGAATTTGAATCCACCTCCATTCTGGCAGCAAAGTAGTCAAGACATTAAATTATAGTCTGTACCTGAATTTGGAAATACTGTTCTCTCCTATCGCTGGTGCTGTAGATTATGTCTGAGGATCCTAAACACTATTCCTTCAGGTCTTCTGCAGCAAGGTCTCAGTTTATCCTGTTGAAGAGAAATCAGGTTGTGTAATAGATTTAATTTTTTATTGAGAACAATTCTGTGGCCTGGCTATGACATTTAAAATAATAAAATGAGACCTATTTTCTGCTTGTTTCATATGAACAGCAGATCTTCTTACATAATGAATATTTAATTTACCACGCTCACCTAGGAAGTGAGTGATCCTAAATCCAATCCCTGTTCCAGTGCATGTTTAATTAGGTCTGCAAAGTGAAAATGCCCTAGTAAACAAGAATTAAAGCTTCTTCTCTTTGAACTAGTGGTTTGGGCTATCTTTTTGAGGGGTCTACGAATACAAATTGGGCAAAGGTGTGAACCAAATCAAGATGCCCTACTTCTGGTGGACTTTATCTTCTGCAGCATTAAGGATGCATTCACGTTAGGATTTATGTTTTTAGATTGGGAGTGCATTTTTCAAGTGACTTTGATTTACCTTTCTTAACAAACTCCTGGATATTATCTTCTGGAGTATGCCTAATGATCATGAGCTGATTACTAATCACAGACTGCCAAAAATTGGTTTCAGGATTGTTTGTGCAATGCAGTTTCTCAGATAATTCTTTTCCAATGTGGAGGTACTTTCTGTAGAATTTATTGAGAAGAAGCACTATCTGCTGGGTTTTCTGTTACTAGGATTCCAATATATGATACCACTTTTATTAACTGTATCACCATTACTACATTTTGGGGTTTGAGCCATGGACTGCAGCCATCTCCAAAAGGATGTGAAACTAACCAAGTGAAGAATGAGTGATTTACATCAGCCACAAATGCACCATTCACCCAAATGCTGCAAGCAATTCATTTCAAAAGCTATTCTAATGAATGGTATTCATACTTCTAAACTGAACCAATGTGGAACCTGCCAACTTCTTTCCAGAATAATCTTTGATATGAGACAACATTGAGCATGCAGAGGCTTTGATCAAGCAAGTTCAGAAAAGGACTGGGAATATTAGAAGTTTGAAATGCTCAAATTTCTCTTTATAGGAAATTAATGAAAATTATTTCTGGATTTCTTGATGTTTTTTCTTTCCCTCAAGATACCAACTATCTTAATATAGACTTCTTGCTGAATTACAAGAAGGACTCAGTTTTGCTGAGTATTTATTTTTGGTTCTCGCTTGTAGCACAGTTGAGTTTATTTATTTTAGGCAATCTTTTTACTTCTTCTAATCTCACACTCAGTAAACTTTTCCATATGATCCAAATGGATTTAATTGGACTTTATTTGGGCTGGAATTGAGTCAAATGAAAATCAAAAAAGATGAAGGACCAGAGTAAAAGGTTGGCCAAAATACATCCTAAAGGCACAGACCTGGTTAGCAGAATGCATTTTCAATTTTCACTTTCATCCATTCACACTTGTGAAAATGTGGGATGTTCCCTGAAGCTTTCTACTTGCCAAATAGAGTACTATCACAGCTGATTTTGATTACATAGATTGCATTTTGAATGCACATGAAAGAAATTAATTTTTAGAAGCTTATTGATAAGCTTGAATATGATCATTGTTAACAATGTGAGGGTATGTCCTGCTAGCATAAAAGACAACTGTATGCTGCTGCATTTAAGTACTCTGTAACCTTTACAGATAAACATCACAGCTATCTAAATTTAGGTGAGATTCTTCTTAAATCCTTTCTACCGATCCAGGTGATTGTTTCTGTGTAATAACATTGAAGAAGCTCTGTGGGTTTTCATGTGAATTAAGTGACAGTAGTGTTGAAGAAAGCAATATTCCAGCTCTCAAGTGGCAATGAAGGTGAAGTCATGGGCCATCATAACCCTGGAACAAGATTACAGTCTCTTAAAACAATTTCTAGGAAAGGAAGACCTGGAAACAAACATTTAAGGTGGCAGGCATTCAATAACTTGTAAAATCTGGGATGTTTGTATGTTAAAAAATGAACACTTAAAATTCCAGGATAAATACATGCAACTATGGCATAATCAAACTTGTGCCATATGAGTAAAACTCATCTGTTATCCTCTCCTCTATCTTGTATTTATGCCTTTTTTACAAACACTTCTCTATGTTTCCATTATTAATTCATGAATTTATAAGTCATTTCATTAATTTATGTTTGGATGAAAGTGTGTGCACAACTCTTTTGTTAGAAAAGAGGAGGCAGAGAAGACATAATATTTGCCAAATTTCTTTGTTCGTGCATCTGAAAACAGAGATTCTCCTACTAGTAGCGTCCATGCTGTTTCATGCAGAGATAAAACATCTCCAGGAGGTTATTTTGCATTTCTGCTAGCAGTTAAAGGTATATTAGTTCTGAGAGCAATTTTAGTATCTGTTCCAGATAAAGAAATATACCTGAGTTTAGCTGTCCTCAGTACCCATCACTCTGAAGGAAAAAAAAAATCAGGTGAGACAAAACTGAGATCTACAAACAAGCAAATGAACAAACCCAGCAACAAAACAACAAAAAGGAGAGGTGAAAACACTAATGCTCCCTGCCCTGATTCTGTGTGAAGTGTTACAACAGTTCAGGAAATTATTTTAGTAGATTTCAAAATGTCATCAGAAGATTGATAGAAGGCTATAAGATGGCAATAAAAATAAACAAGATTCAAAGGATTCAGCACCAGAGAGTAGGGCTGTACTATCCAGTGTTGGCCTCAAAGGAGAAGTATGTCAAGGACCGAAGGAAGCTTAGACAGGGAAGGCTGTTGAAGATTATTTTGCTTGCTTCCCTGAAAAGCTCTCTAGAACATCTCAGTAGATTTAGTGGATTCAGTCCCATGGTTTCCTGGTGGCTGATAGCGAAAAAATGATTTTCAAAGAGATTCCAGTTTTACTATGTGGGTATGTAATACTGTGTCTACATCTAGCTGGACACATGGCGTTGCCCTCAGAGTTTTCATTATGAGTAAAAAATCACATCTAAAAAAATTATAGATGCCTTTGAAAATTATTCCTTGTCTCTGTGACAGCTCTTTATATGGATTTTGCCTTTCACCACTGTTTTCTGAAGGAGTAATGTGCAGCCACAGCTGCCCATCAGGCACTAACAAATTTTCCTACATTTCAGGCGTTTTCAAGGGATTTTAGATGTTACAGCTGACTGTCTGCAGCCAGATGTTGGCTTAATTGTAGCCATTTTAGCTGCTATGCTTGAAATTAATAGGAATTCCACCTAATTCTCATCTTTGAACCATGGTGTCAAAACCTCTTTTCAAATTTGGCATGAGGCTCAGAGATACACATTTTTTTAAAGAGGTGGTATGAGTACTAAAGCAACACAGCAAACATTTAAGAATGTAAAGAACTGATTAAAGCATATTCTCTGTTGTGGATCCTAATAGACTCAATATATGACATTTTATGGCTGACGATAATTATAGGATATTTGTGTGATTAAGTTTGCAATTTTCATATTCAATCTTGACTTGTTTCTTCTTCAAGCTGACTTTCCTTTGAAGTTGTGCTTTGGCACTAATAAAGAAGATATTGAATGAAACAGGCTTTTGCTAAGTTGCATTTATGCAAAATGTTTAGTTTCTAAATATAGTATTACTTTTAATAGATTTTTTTTTTTTTTAGTATCAAGTATTGTATTGGCTATGTCATGTTATATGATGCAAAAATGGCAGATGGGGCAGCACAAACAGCACCCCAGCTCTTCCCAGATGCATCACAGGAGCCATCAGCACATCAGAGCTGCATCTCCACATGTCCAGAGGATGACAGGGCCCCAGGGCAGGCAGGAACCCAGCCGAAGGGCTGTCCCAGGAAAGTCTCAACCACAGCATCTAGATATGACACCCACCATGATGGTCTAAGAGGAACAGCACCAGATCCACTTTTAGACTTGTGGGATTGGTGCTTGAAGTGTGGGATATGTTATGGGATGCCAGGGAAGAGCTTGTTGAGATTGCACAAGACTTTTATTACAGGATGCTTAGGGAAGAAACCAGAAGTGGAGAAGGGGGTGGATTTAGATGATGTGGGGAGGAACAGCTGTGGCAAAATAGAGGCGTGAGGGACCAAACAGAGTTAGTTGCATATAAAATAGTTGCCTGCTTATCCATGACCCCACAGGGGTCATACAGGCCCATGAGCGCCAGCCTGGGGCACATGTGCGTCGAGGTGCCAGCAGCTGGGCTGGACCATGTGCCTTGGTGCCAGTGACTGTGGAGACCCAAGTGAGTGACCCCAGTGCCAGCCCCACGTGGAATCAGGGCCTCACCTGCAAAGCTCCAGGTTGCTCAGCCAGGGAGGAGAAACAGGATGAGGTCATTGGTTTTGCCTAAGTCTGTGGAAGTACTGAGTGTGTCTGTTAAGGTTAATTTATGTGGGTGGACATGTATGCATGCATGTACACATTCTAAAAGCATACATTGTATGTATGAGTTCTCGTTTTTCATGAGCAGGCAATGAATGTCTCCTGGACATAACCTCTGTGCTTGGCAAGAGATGGTTTTAGTAAGTCAAGAGATCTTTTGCATCTCCAGCCATTGTGTGTTCAGGAAGAAATTTTGAAATTATCAAAATAATGTAACTGTTGTGTATTTCTTCCAAGACAGGTGACTATAACCCCAGGGTCCTTTTTGTCAGAGAACCCTATTCTCACAATTTATTGTCTGACCAAACACAAAATCACATAAAGCCAAGCTGCACTTCAGTGTACATAATTACAGCCATAGGATCCCCCACTTTAACTAACAGATATGTTTGGCCCAAACAGTGACATAAACATTGAAATCAGTAGTGGTAGAAGTCCCTGAGAATCCTAGGTGCCAAACTACCGTATAACTTCATTTAGGATCCCTGAGATCGAATGCATTTTATAGCTTATTTTAATATATATCTTAATTTTCCAGTGTTTGCTTTCAGTCTAGGGTAGTTTGAAAAAATACTCAAATTTAAATTCAAAACAAAAAGTGATTATGAGTTTGCAGTACTTAAAATCTGCATCTGAAAATTTTCTGACAGATCCTGCCTTGACTTTAAACAAAGCATTGTCTAAATCTGGCTTTTCAAATTCTAGTCATTCAGACTAAATGGGCCATCTTTGACAGCTGATTAAAATATCTAAGTATTATTATTTTTACTGGTCACTATTATCAAGAGTAGTGTTAATGGATTTTTTTTCCCCTACTGGTAAATTTTCATGACAGTTTTCAAAAGCTGGTGTAAATTAAAAGCCTAATATTAATTTACATCAGAAAATCACTTAAGTGAAATAATAGAACGATAACTGTTATTAGTCAAAAGAAACTTGTCATACAACAGCATAATCTTTTACTGTGTTATCATTAGCTAGCTGCAATGATAATTGTGATCATTTACACAATTTACACTATCTAAATGAATGTTTTAAGTCATATCAAATCACATGTCTAGTGCGCCCATCTTTGCTGATCTGATAATACATATTTCCTGTCCTTTAGGGAAATAAATGCTAATACATGTTTATACCACTTTATGATAAAATTAAACAGCAAAACTATTTTTACTAGAAAGACATCAAGTCTGATGTGTTACTTGAAAAATCACTAAAAGGCAAGTTAAAGGCATTGTGCTGCAATGCTTTTTGGTGGACAGACACTGCAATCTCGAATTATAGACATCTCCAGTAAATAAAAAAGCACAGAAAACACAGAGTGTGATTGTCACCATTTACCTCCCTTCCCCTTTGGTGGGATCTGTGTTTTTCAAATTTCCCCAGTTCTAAGGTTCCAAGGTGAGGAACACAAGCAGGCTCAGAAAACAGCTGTGCCATAACCTCCAAGGAGCCACATTTCAGGACAAGAGAAAGAACAACTGTACAATATTGCACTGTGCAACATAGTGCCTGGACACATAGAGGGACTATTACTCTAAATCATAACTGCTATTGCCTCCGGCTCAAAGCAAACCAGAGCCATTGAAGTCAGTTGGCATGGGAGGGTGCAACTGTAATTTGCATTAAAAATATGCATTAACACAAATTATGCCTTTGTATTTAGCTATTGCATTACCATATAACCTCATTTATGAAATGATGAAGTCCTTTAATCCATTTTTTTTAAATTATAGTGAGTAAATAGGAAAGAGTCTTTCTGTTAAGACCCAGAGGATTTCTCCTTCTTGGTCTGTTAAATGGAGGCTATTATATTCTACTCCCAGGTCCAGCCATGACATATAGAAAGCAAAGTCATACAGTAAATAGAGTTTAATAGAAGATAGGGCAGACTCTGGTGATCAGGTGCAAGGCTTAGTCAGACAAGAGTGCAAATCAGCCCATTTTCACACAAATGGCCTTTTTTATTCTGTTGTGGTTTTTTTTTTCCCCTCTAATTCAGACGTTTGTTGCTTCCCATTCTACTGTGTAGGCTGAGAAAGTTGGGGCTGTTCAGCCTGGAGAAGAGAAGGCTGCATGGGGACCTAATAGCAGCCTTCCAATATCTGAAGGGGGCCTATAGGGATGCTGGGGAGGGACTCTTCAGCAGGGGGGTTGGAACCAGATGATCTTGAGGTCCTTTCCAACCCTAACTATTCTATGATTCTATGATTCTCTTTCCCTGCCTTTGGCTCTTCCTCTGCAGTTTGTAATAAACATTGCATATTCCCACAATCCTTTTAAAATATCCCAGATCAAGTTTTAAACACAACAAAGTCCCCCTTGAACATTCTACAGTATGTTTGTTCTTTCCCATCAGGCACATAATAACACTGTTTCCTTCTCATGAGGTATAAAGTTCTGATTGATACTCACCAGTATGGTTTGATTCTTCAATGACCAGAGACCTCTGATCTTTATCAGAACCTCCACTGTCTACTACTCATTAGAGGTTTGGTATATGTGTGTTTGATTAATTTATTTTCCTATTTCTCGTTTGTTTTTGTTTGTTTTTTTTTTTTTTTTATGCTGGATAGTGGTTAAACAGATATTGTCACAGACCACATGTCTTTGTGACCCAGGTATCCTTACAGGTATCCTGAGGATGTGAACCCCTTACCCAAGATTTATGCTCTGCCAGTCCAGAGCCAATAGAATTAACACTTCATTCTAGACCAAGATCTATCTGTTTATACCCTCTTTGTCTTCTGCCCAGTCTGACAGGCCTATTCTAATAGCTACCCAAGGAAATATGTTTTCAGCCAAAAAAACCCAGCCCAAGAATGGGAAGTGACTATAATGTCTTTTCTAAGAAAATATAGGCACTGTTCTGCCTGATACGACTTCAGCCAAACCTCTGTTGGAATACCAAGTGGAATTGACTTTAGCAATATCTTGCACCAGCACTTGTGTAACTCTGCTGTTTAGTGTCTACTTACTTGTTCCCTTCTCTGAAAATGGAGAAGCTACGAAGAAGATACAGCTTTTTTGTGAAGAGGTGAGGTGATTATTATATTTAGAAATTGTCACCTTTAGAAAATACTTTTAGAATGAAGTTATAAGTGCATCTGTAATATTGTAAAAAAAGCACCATATATTTATCTACAAGAGGACAGTATCACTTCTGTCTCTACACTATCTATGTTCTTATCACACTGTATATACCTGTTTACTATCAGTGGCTATATAGTTCTCTTGACAGATAAGAATGGTGAAATTTGGCTATACAAAGACATGTATAGAAATGCACATAGCACCTCAGGGCAGTGCACAAGACTAAGCAATAACAAACTATAATACATTTGGTTAAAAAAAAATAACATTATGGTTTTGCACAGAGTGCATATAGTGAAGTGGAAACAGAGAAGAATAAAGATAAGGGTAAAGATTCCAAGATAAATAAGGATAAAGAGCCTGCAAGACCACAGACAATGTAAGACTTGAATAATGAACTAGAAACAGTTTTGTGGTAAGGGTTTCTTTTGTAGGACACATTTGATTTTAATAGACAAAACACGGGTATTAGAAGACTAAGACAGTATCAGACTTTTAAAAGTGCTTTGTAATTGTTTGGCTGATCTTCACTGATCAGTTTGTTACTCTGTTCCCTGGTTTTTGTTTTGATTGGAAGCAAGTGATGAATACATCACAAAGTATGTCTTTTACACACCTTTTTGAAAGAGGTCAGGAAAAGCTGAAGTTTGCATGAACTAAATTGAAAAAGGTTCCTTATTTGTTCATAATCTCAAGGTGCTTTTTCTATCCAGAAAATTGTCTAGTACTTTCTTTTTACTAGCTTCTTACCAGGTTGTCGTGCGAGGTATTCCCCTGGGTGTTACTGAGCATCTTTCTCCGGTTGTCTGCCTTACACATGCCTGCAGCGTTCTTACCAAAGCTTATATTCAGCTCCTTCCCTACCTAGCCCTGATGAAACCTGTGCCTTCATAAGTTAGATGTATGAAAAGCAAGGAAGGTCTTTTACAGCTCAGGAGCTGTATGGCATCATCTCTCTTTATTTCTGCTTTCTGTTCTGTAAGGAAGCTTTTCATTTTTTTATTTAATATTTGCTGTGAATTAAGAGCCTACTATCATCAGCCAATCATGAAAACCACCATATCGTGAAAATGGTAACAAGTATCAGGATAGCAGCAGCTAAAAAATAAGCATAAGCATCTACATCTTATCACAGTGCAAGAGAATGGTTGACTTTTACACAAATTTATCAGATTATTGAGACCTACCAGTTTATTTTTTCTATTTATAAAAACAAAACAAAAATTCTCCTATTGAGGAGAAGGCCAAAGTGAGGGTGTCTTTGGTCTTTTTCTCCCTCTCAGTAAGCCAATGTGCAGGTGGGACTCTTCCAACAGGCTTTTGACTTCACTGTTTTCAAATGCATGCTATGACAGTCTTTCCCTTACTCCCTGCAGACTGTGTGTAAGCTACCTTAAGACTCTATTCAGCATTGTTTCTGGATCCCCAATCAGTTAAATTGATTTCTCCACTGTGTACATCATTGCTGCCAGCACTGTATCTATGGAGCATGTCTTAACTACTCTTTTTATTAGGTTTCTGACCACTGCTCTTTCAAAAGTGGTGGTACAAGTTTGTTCAAACTTTTTCATTGAAAGGTAGTTTATTTCTTCTCACACTTTATATGTTGACTTTTCCTCATGCTGTCTTTATGTCCTATTTACCATAAAAGAAAACCAAACTTAACAATGTAGACAAGATTGAAATGAAAAACATAGCTGAAATAACAACAGTTCTGAAAATTCATGCAAATAACAAGCCGCATAACCTCTGTGTTAGGAGCAAGGACATGCTAAGATTGAATTAATCGACTTTTGTTTGGTCAAGCAACTCAAAGTACCTATGAACTCAGTGTAGTCTAGAGCTTATTTGATTGCAAAATATCCTGTGAACAGCACATTTCTGTGGCTTAGTTTCTTCTTTTTGTAAAAGCACAGCATGGCACTTTTGGAAACTTTTTCCCAGTTTGTCTTTCCTGCTGAGCAGAAGAGGATGAGAACAGCCAGCAAAAGATGACAGAGGCCTCCTTTACACCTTCTTCAACTCATATTCCAAATTAGATTTTTCTGATAGAGAATGGCTGTTGTTACTATTCTGTCTCTAGATCCTTCCTAGATATAGTTCATTGTACCCCAGGACCCAGAAAATATCTGTAGGGAGGCATGAATCAAATTGAGACTGATGGTTTTTTTTTGCTCTACCTTATCCCTAAATTGTCTCTGTTCAAAATGGAAAGTGGAAAATAATTTTGTTAAGAAACTGGAGATGCTTAGGCAAAAGTCCATTTGCTGACCCCTATTACCTATGGCAGACTGCAATTTTTATTTCCATTTATGTTTTGAAGCATTTTAAGTACTTCTTTTAAAATTTATTCATGTATATTTTTATATAACTGTTCTCTAGGGACTCATAAAGTCTGCCAAATTGTTATATAGTGGGGGGAGATGGTAATTGCTATAGCACACAGGCTTATGATTAGGCTGAAAGTGGTTCTGGTTGAGGGCAAACTGTGAACAAATGTTTTTTAGGACAAAATGTTAGCACGATTGCTTGAAAATAATGACAAATAAGAAATCTACTGCAGCAATTTTTGTGAAGTTGTTTATACACAAATAGAAAACACAAGAACAACAGTAATTGTTCAGCTGAATTTGTTCACTTAGTCTCCCAGGCTGGGCTTGTCAGTAGAATTACTGAAGCAGACCATAAAATCCCTCAAATATGTTACCTGATAACAAGCCTCCCAGAAGCTCATGGACAATCTTCACTGTCTTTGTGAGATTAAATAACCAGCTGTGACTCACTAAAAATGGTTCATAGCATACAGTACTGTTAGTAGATGGTTTCCACCAGCAATAGTTTGTCAGAAAACCGCTCTGTACAGTTTGTTACGGTCACTGAATATTCATAGGCATTATATTTTTATGAATACAATAAACAATACTTACATAATACCCATGTGTATAAAAAAAACTTTAACATCTTAGCCATGCCAATTATTAGTAGTCAATAGACTACTGTGCTTAGTCTATTAGCAGTCAAACCCATTCTTCAACATAACATTTTGCATTTCAACTTTGTACAGTAACTTTATTGGTGGTTATCAGAGTATTACCAATTTGGTTGCTTTCATTTGTGTGCAAAATTCCAATATTCTCTGTTAAAAAAGATTAGGTTGTTTAGCAGCAGAAAAAATGCTTGAGCACATGCTTAATCCTGAGCATGCAACACCAAGATGTTCAGTTGAACACATATATATCTTAAGCACACACTTTCTCTGAGGTCTGTAAGGTTTTTGCTGGATTAGGACCAGAATACACAGGGCATCACAAACAAAGTCTGTGAGTAAATTCATTGAAATAAACATTAAATGTGCTTAACTGCTGTGCTGGATTGTTGCCTTTCAGGCTGATTGGCTGTTTCATACTAGTCATCTTTAGAATCCAATAATTTCTACTTACCATAATTTCATCAAGATCTATAGTCTGATTTCGTTTTGATTGCCCTACGAATAAAAGGATCTGAGTGTCTACAAGGCATGCGGTGAAAGCCTTTTAAAATGTCAGAGTAATTTATGCTTTGATTTTTAAAAAAATCTTTTAAAAGAATCGTTCTTGGGATGCACTTTTTGCTTCACTTTTTGCACAGAAAATGGAACAGGGATTAGTTGTTTTTTTAATTAGGAGTCTCACAGACCTCTGATCTTCAGAAAACAGGAGTGTTAAAATCAATCTAAGTGTACAGTTTCTAATGTCCAGCTGAAACCATCATATGATGGCTTTCTGATATGACTTTCATCTTACATTTTTTAAAAGCTAAATAGAAGATTAAAAAAAAATTATCTATAACATTAATAGTGTATAATATTAGTTTGCTTACATATATATAGCACCATTCAGTGACAGAATATTGTACGTATTGCAAGTTCAAATTTTAAAGTTGAATGTATAAATTTCATCCAAACATTTCCTGATCATAAAAATGTTTGTCAAACCCAGCTCTTTTCCCTTCAGTTCTTCAGTCAGTGATAATTATCCAGCAGCTTGCACATAGATGTTTTGACTATACAAAAATTATTTAGTTGTACAAGTAGCAAGATAGCTTGTCTAGAAGGTACTGGGACTAGTGAAGCCTGAAGTTTCTAGAGAGTTTATTCCACAGTCAGAACAGCCAATGTAAAATTCTGTTTTCCACGCAAATAATCCTCTTCCACTGTACCAGAGAAATGGTGTTTATCTCAAAGTTTTTGTTTGCAGTGTTGGATAGCCTTGGCCCAGGTTGTGAAGAGCTTTTGTGATAAAAACAAAGACTTTGAATTGATTTGATAATCTGTGGGGATGCAAAATAAGGTAGAAAAAATAAACTTGCTAATGTCTGTGATTGCTTGTATTGTGAGGAAAAGGTGCTGGAGTATTTTACACTAGTTGGAACTTCCTAGGTGTTATGTTCACATACATGGAGTTAACAGGGAGTCACTCCAGAAGAAGTGTGACACGTGTGAATCCCTGAAGTCAGGTTGTTTTCTGACAAGATTTGTGGGCCTCAATAATGAAGCTAAAGGCAGTACTGCATGAGAAGTATCACATAACTGCATCACTGGTTCTAGGATCACTGAAGGTTATCTAATTCAGGATTAACTGCAGATGTTGTGGCGGCCTGGCTTTGGCTGGCTGCCAGGTGCCCACCGAGCTGCTCTATGACTTCCACTTTTCAATGGGACAAGGGGACTAAAATATGATGAAAAACTTGTGAGTAGAGATAAGGACAAGGAGATCCCTCAGCAATTACTGTCGCAGGCAAACCAGACTTGGGGAAATTTACTTAACATGCTGCCAATTAATAGCAGGATAATGAAAAATAAGAACAACTCTATAAACACCTTCCCCTCACCCATCCCTTCTTTCCAGGCTCAGCTTCACTCCTGACTTCTGTACCTCCTCCCCTGATCAGCGGATGGGGAATGGGGGTTAAAGTCAGTTCGTAACTCTGCCTTTGCTGCTCCTTGCTCCTCATATTCTTCTCCTGCTTCAATGTGGGGTCCCACCCATGGGAGAAAGTCCTTCATGACTCCAATATGGATCCTTCCCATGAGCTGTAGCTTCTTAAGGACTGCTTCTGCATAGGTCCTTTCCACAGAGTAGAGTCCTTCAGGAACAGATTGCTCCAGCATAGATCCTCCACAGGGTCCCATGTCCTGCCAGAAAACTTGCTCCTGACAGGCTGCAGTTTCCTTCCAGGAACCTGCTCCATTGCAGGTTCTCCATAGGCTGCAGCTGCCCTCAGGGCACACCTACCTGCTCCAACATGGGGTCCACCATGGGCTGCACCTGGATAATGGTGGACTTCCATGGGTTGCAGAAGGATAGCCTGCATCACCATGACCTTCCGGGCAGGCTGCAGGGGAATCATTGCTCCAGCGTCTGAGGCAACTCCTCCTCCTTCTTCATTGACCTGGGTGTCTGCAGGGCTGTTTCTCTCAGATATTCTCACTTGTCCCTCCCATCTGCTGTTGCACAGCAGTTTTTACCCTTACCATTCAAGAAGAGACAATTGTGCCATTTCTGCACACTTTTCAAAATGCCCTCTTGTGTGTTTTCTTGTGTGACATCATCCTTACTTCTGTTCAGCTTCAATCAATTTTTCTTCACCAATGGACTGTTCCCATTTCAGTAGTAGACATCCTGAATGCAGGTGTTTGATCACATGTGATAAAGTATAACTTTGATATTTTCATATATTAGTGTTGAAGTTTGGGTTGTTTTTTGTCTTTGAGAGCAGGCTGTCAGTTACTATTTGCGTATACTGCACCTAGTGCAAGGGAGCAAAATATTTGAAACTTTCAGACACTTTAATAATGCAAATTTTAAATAGCAAAAAAAAAAAAAAAAAACCCAAGGTTAACAGCGCACAGTTTAAGAGATTTATGAAGGGACATGTGAAAAGCATAGATGAAATGAGAACTGGATGTGTCATGAAATAGTGCGCAGCATCAGGTCATTGTAGTATTGCATAAATATTACACAACTGTTTTTAATGATTATCAAGCTTGCAATTAAGGGTGGTGACATATATCTATGGTAATGATTTCAGGTTTTTATTAGGAGAACAGATGGGAATATTTGGATTTGCTAAAGAATTACAGAAAGATTTGCCACAGGGAATTTCTCTCTTCAATATTCTCCTACTCATGCTGTTTCTCTCAAACCACAGAAGCATGCAGACCTCATAGCAGCCTTCCAGTATCTGAAGGGGGCCTATAGGGATGCTGGGGAGGGACTCTTCATTAGGGACTGTAGTGATAGGACAAGTAGTAATGGGTTCAAACTTAAACAGGGGAAGTTTAGATTGGATATAAGGAAGAAGTTCTTTACTGTTAGGGTGGTGAGGCACTGGAATGGGTTGCCCAGGGAAGTTGTGAATGCTCCATCCCTGGCAGTGTTCAAGGCCAGGTTGGACAGAGCCTTGGGTGACATGGTTTAGTGTGAGGTGGCCCTGCCCACAGCAGGGGGGTAGGAACTAGATGATCTCAAGGTCCTTTCCAACACTAACTATGCTATGATTCTATGATTCTAAGTCAGACAATCAAGGAAAGATATTTCAGCCTGGTAAAAAGAAAGAGGAAAATAGTGTGGCTATGTTGACCACGTCTTTCACATTCTAACACATTTTGGTACAGAGGAATAAGTTTGCTATTCCTTTCATTCCTTCAGCGCAAAATATTGGGTAGAACTGTTTGCTTATTCTTGAGATGGTATTGAATGAAGTGTAAATGTCATGTCTCTTTGTGGAGATCATACAGGGGATCAGGACACAGCTTTGAATTCATCTTTCTACTTAACTTAAAAACCCAGCTGGTTGAGTTGCCACACAAATATTGTCAAAGACACAGAATTCATTTCGATGAACTCCAGGCATTAAATGGTGACTAATTGGCAAATTTCTATGGAAAACAAGAACTCTTTTCCTCCTTTATTATAGAAAAGATTTCACTATTCCAAATATTTCTGCAGCTTCTAGGCTGTTAATGAAAGTTCACATTACCTAGATAAGTATCTAGCTTTTGTCAAAGGGAATGAACAACTTACTTCAGTGGCAAAATAAAGAAAAATGGAACTTTGAAGTGTGGAAAAGACTTGTGGAAGCAATAGATGTGCAAGCATCAGAGGCAGCAAGAGATTAATGTTCACTTCTGTTTTAGTAAGTGATTTTTAGCATGGTGAGATTTCACTGTATGGAAGCTGATCCAGTTTGCTGTTCTGAAGGCACGAAAGAGCTGGTTGAGTTAGGTACCTACAATTAGGAGGGTTGACTGAGCTTACCTCTTCAAAGGAGGAAGAAAGGAAGAAAAAAAAGTACAATGTACATGCTGTTCCTGCTGTCAGAACAAGTATTATTATTGCACATGTGCAACTTTTATAATGTTTCTATTTTTAGGTAATTTCCAAAGAGTCAGATCCAGATATTTTCTGGCTTCACTTGTGCAACTGTGAAGCCAAAGAATTTGGCATCCTGAATGTATTAGAAAGCCTTAAGTTTTGCAGAAACTTGTTCTTCAACCCTGACAAACGGCAAGAAGAATAAATATATTCTGTACAGTTTTGGCATAGAAGTTTCATTAAAGACCTGTGAATAAGTCCCTTAGAACATAAATGAGCTCCACAACTAACTTAAGTCACAAGATTCAATAGTTGGATGCCTGCCAGTATTCAGCTAGAGAGTTTTTTCAGGTTGATGGTGTGGCACTAGCAAAGGTAATTGTGATTTAAATCAAGAATAGAACTCTCTTTAAAAAATACGTATATTAGCCATAGTTTAATGAAGTACTGAGTGGTTTTTATTTTCTCATCGTATTTTTTTATATATGAATTAGACTGTAATATTTTGGGAACTCAGTCAATGACTTGTAAAAGAAATCTAGGGTGTTAAAATTTACCAATAGTCTCATTTTCTTAATTTATCATTCTGGAATCATTATATACATTGTTATATTTAACCAAAGTGAATTGTATATTTAAGAACCTCTTGCCCTGTCTCTTCATGGCATTTGCGCACACACATGTCTTCTACGTCCTTGAATAGTCCTGGTAACTTACAAATGTGCTTACTTTCTCTGCTGAATCGTTGCTTTGTTTGATATTCTTCTGCTGCATTCAGCATTCTTATTTCTAATAGACAATGGAAAGCTGAACATTTTAGGCTGTTGCATTGGGTTTATGTGGCAAGTTTTTGGTACGGGGGGGCTGCAGTGGTAGGTTCTGTGAAGGTGGAATATTCTTAAAAACTATTAAAATTTTCCAATGTTAGTGCAAGCACTATGTTCCTTGTATTAAACACTAATTTTAAAAAAGACTCATGAAGAGACAAGTCTCCATAAACCAATTATCATTTTGTTTGTGTTGTGAAAACACTGGTCTTTAAATTTTCTATTACAGAATTCTTAAGTATTACTTATTTAAGAGATTATTCTGATATAAACCAGTAACCAAACATACGTGCCTATCTCTCAGGTAATAGAGGTTAAAGAGAAGAGGACCTTTTATCTTTTGTTTTTAGTTACAGATTGCAGGTAATCTGCTGTAACTATCTTATCTATTTTTTTTTCCTGTATCATTTGACATCTGCAAGAATTTTGCATTCATGTCCTAAATCTGATTTGCCTGTTCTAGTTATTTTGGAAAATGTGCTAGTTAATAATGGAAAATTAAATTAGCCTTTTTCACTTTTCTGAAAAGAAGAAAATGTCCTTCATTTGCAGAAAACATATTATATGCACTACTAATATAACTAGAAATATAACTCAAATTGTAAAAGGCAATGCTTAGAAAAATGCTAGGTGTTCTTAATAAGTGCAGAGACAACAGAGACAATCAAACTAACCCAACAATTGAAGTCTAAAAGGCTGTGATATTATCTATAATATTTTCTCTATTTTCTGGATTCTTTCAAATGCTCTTCTCCATGCATATTGTACTTGCTCAGAAAATCTAGCTATATTTTTTGGAAGCCAGTTTGTGATTATAATTAAAGCTTCAGTACTGCTACATGTCTCAACGGAACAGTTTTCTCTTTAAATCCTGATGTTGATTGCAAATAATGTAGAGACTGGAACTGTGCAAGGCATGGAAAATGTGACTTTTGCACAAGAAACAAGGTACTAGGATGCCATATCATTCATATCTCCTGTTTCATTCCTGTAACGCTTCACTCAGGAGAGGAACACTTTGAAAGTCAAGAAGTAATCAAGGACTGAATAATCTTACAACAGCACTCAATGCAATTTGGTGAGCACTTGTCTGTTGTATCACAGAGGTGGAGGGAGGGAAAAGACA